>NC_133146.1:50775193-51095043 GCF_048418815.1 Hemitrygon akajei | reverse complement strand
ATGACCTAAGTTTGACACATTTTCTGGTTTGGGAGTCTGTAGCACTGCGTCAGTCTCCTGTTACTTTTGTATACTGTGCTTGTCAATGACATGTCCACAATGAGATTTCATTCTTGAGAAACTCACATTTCTCTCTCTTTGCACGCAGACCATACTCACTCTTTACCAAGATTCTGGAGGTGCTCTTCATCATTTTTGCCAGTTGTGATGATGTCATCAAGATAACATTGTGTTCCTGGGATATCTTGGAGCACTTGGTCCATTGCTCTTTGCCAAATTGCTGGAGCTGATGCAAAATCAAAGATGAGACGATTACACTGGAACAGTCCCTTGTGAGTGTTGATTGTGAGGAACTTCCTGCTTGACTCCTCAATCTCCATTTGCAGAAAGGCTTGTGACAAGTCAATCTTTGAAAACCTCTCCCTGCCTGCCAAAGATGCAAAAATGTCTTCTATTTGTGGCAGGGGATACTGCACAGTACACGGCACAGGGTTGATGCTCACCTTGGAATCCCCACATAAGCGAATGGCTCTGGCCTTCCCTTTCTTGATCACTGGGACAATGGGCATGGCCCAATAACTCCGCTTGACCTTGGAGAGAATTCCAGGTGCCTCCAAGCTCTGCAGTTCTGCATCCACTTTAGGATGTAGTGCGTAAGGCACTGGGCACGCTTTATGGAATCTTGGTGGTGTTGTTTTGTCCAGTTCAGTTCTGGTCTTCATGCCTATGAACTTACCAATCCCCTTCTCAAACACCTTCTCATTAACATTAAGTAGCTGTGCCAGTCTCCGGTTAGTGCTACTACTTGGGCTGCCATTGTCTGTTGATATCACACTGAGAGCTTTGATTGAGTGCCAGTCTAGTTGGATTTTTCTCAAACATTCACATCTGAAAAGTGCTGGCCCACCACTTTACAGTACATAAAGCTCTAACCGTTGTGTTTGGCCTCCATACGTCACATTTACTTTGGGAGACACTTCTTCACCTGTGTAAGCCTTTGGCATCACGGAGGTCCTCTTTAATGGTATCTTAGAAGACAGTCTGTTGTAGTCAGCCTCTGGAATTATGGACAAAGCTGACCCTGTATCCAGCTCCCATTTTCAGCTTTACACCAGACACAACTATTGTGATCCAAATAATTTTGTGATCTGCTTCAGTTATACTATGCAGTTCTAGGCATGACAGTTCACCTTTGACAGACTTGATGTTGTCTGATTCCGTTTTACATTTGGTAACTGTCTGCACTTGCTTAATTTTGTGTTTGATGCTTTTCACTGGTTGAGCTTTTTGTCTGCCTTGTACATTCTCTCAGTGTGACCTTGTCTGTTACTCTTTCTGCAGACTTTTTCTTTGAACCAATAGCCGTTTCTTCATGGGAGGATTTGCTGCATCAATAACATTTTTGGCTTTTTGCATCATTCAGGGAGATTTTATGTATCTCACATTCTAGCCTGATTTTCTGTAGACTCCTTTGCTGCAGTCTCCAATGATATTATGGACTTAATATTACAATGCTTGTTCTAAGGTTAGGTCTCTTTCTGCCAGTAGCCTCATTTGAGTGCTTTGACTACACATGCCACATACAAGCCTGTCTCTTAATGCATGAGAAAGTCCATCTCTAAAGTCACAGTATTGTGAAAGTTTGCACAGTTCTACAATGTATTCAGAAAGGCTTTCATATTTTGACAGGTTCCTTTTGTAAAATCTAAATCTCTCAGCTATTACCAGCGGTTTACGGCTCAAGTGATTTTGTAAAACTATTTTGTTGAACGTCTTACTTGCTGGCTTTACAGGGGTTACTGAGTTGCGTAAGAGACTCTGTGTTCCTGGGCCCATTAAGCTGAGAAGTGTAGGGGCTTTCTTTTGCTCCTCCACACTGTTTCAGTTACAATACAGTTCAACACTCTCAATAATGACTCCCAGCCTTCATTAGCGCTATCAAATTCATCAACATTCCCAACTGAAGCCATTGCCACATTATTTTCATTTTAAGCTCAGCGAGTCTTTCACTTTTACCTAGCAGTACTCATGCCTTTGTTAGCGTCTGTGATGACCACCTTCTGTTTTGATCCATAACTGTCGGCGCAGTTCGTGATATTTTCTGACATCCAGGTTCGTTCTTGTCGCCAATTTGTTGTGTCTGTGCACAACTGCATATCAATTAAGAACAAAAGAACATAAGAAATAGGAGCAGGAGTCGGCCATCTGGCTCTTCGAGCCTGCTCCACCATTCAATAAGTTCATGGCTGATCTGGCCATGGACTCATCTCCACCTACCTGCCTTCTCTCCATAACCGTACTATGCAAAAATCTACCCAACCTTGTCTTAAATATATTTACTGAGGTAGCCTTCTCTGCTTCATTGGGCAGAGAATTCCACAGATTCACCACTCTTTGGGAAAAGCAGTTCCTCCTCATCTCCTAAATCTACTCTCCCAAATCTTGAGGCTATGTCCCCTTGTTCTAGTCTCACCTACCAGTGAAAACAACTTTCTTGCCTCTATCTTATCTATCTCTTTCATAATTTTATATGTCTATAAGATCTCCTCTCACTCTTTTGAATTCCAGTGAGTACAGTCCCAGGCCACTCAATCTCTCCTTTTAGTCTAACCCTCTGATCTCTGGGATCAACCTGGTGAACCTCCTCTGCACCACCTCCAAAGCCAGTATATCCTTCCTCAAGTAAGGAGACCAGAACTGCATGCAGTACTCCAGGTGCGTCCTCACCAGTACCCTGTTCAGTTGCAGCATAACCTTCCTGCTCTTAAATGCAATCCCTCTAGCAATGAAGGCCAACATTCAATTTGCCTACGATAGCCTGCTGCAAACCAACCTTTTGTGATTCATGCACAAGCACTCCCAAGTCCCTCTGCACAGCAGCATGCTGCAATTTTTTACCATTTAAATAATAATCTGCTCTTTCATTTTTCCTTCTAAAGTGAATGACCTGTTCACCATCTGCCAGGCCCTTGCCCCCACTCACTTAACCCATCAATATTCTCTCTGCAGACTCTCCATATCTCCTGCACAATTTGCCTTTCCACTCAATTTAGTATCGTCAGCAAACTTGTATACACTGCACTCGGTTCACTCTTCCAGATTGTTAATGTATATCGTGAACTGTTTCGGGCCCAGCACCGGCCTCTGTGGCTCACCACTCACCACTGATTGCCCACCAGAGTAACACTCAAGGATCCCAACTCTCCGCTTTCTGTTAGTTAACCAATCCTTTATCCATGCTAATATATCACCCTCGATTCTATACATCCTTATCTTATGGAAAAGTCTTTTATGCAGCACCTTATCAGATGCCTTCTGGAAATCCAAGTAAATAATGTCCACCTGTTCCCTTCTATCTACTGCGCTCATTATATCAATTATAATTAAATAAAAGCACGCACGTGGGAGACGGCTTTAACAGGTGTATTCATTTTGCAGCAAGAGCGAGAGAACAATGTACATGCATAGAGAACAGCACATGTTAGACAACAGATCAATACATAGTGCTGGGGTGCAGGGGTCATTGCTCTAAAAGGAGTAGATCCATACATTACATTTTGAACCTTGGCCCCAAAGGACTGCTGTCTTGTTCAGCTGAATCTAAGAATAGTTTGAATGATGATTTAACTTGATTTGATTAATGCAATTTTGCCCTTTTCTCCCGTGAATTGATTTTTTTTTGCAGGTTTGGTTACCTTTGAGGTGCAATTTCTCTTCAGCAGAAGCACCAGTTCAAATCATGGACAGAAAAAAAAAGACAAGTTTGAATGGTCTCCAATGCATGGTCACCTTGTCCTCACTTATTCTGTAGACAAATTTCATCTGCTCTCCCCCCTCTACATCTATCTCCAAAACTGTTCCGTCAGAAGAACCTCATAAATTAAGGATGTGCATTCCCTGCATCTCCTTCTACACAGAAATAAAATTAGCAGAGCATTTCCCCAGCCTGCAGTTTGAGAGAAGCTATTAAAAAGATGGTTATAGAGCTGACAGATTGTAGGTTTTTGATTAAGTAGTTTGGAGTCTCTCGTGACATGATTGGTCAAAGGAATTATTATTTTGTCAGTCATGCTTATGCAATGTTATGCTTCCACATGTTTTCAGAAGAAATTAGTTTTCTTTCCATCTCTTTACAATTTGATATTCCCTTGTTACAGAGCTACTGAAGATTATGCCGGCTGACAGAAAGTGTTGAAGTCAAATTGCCTCTGTCACTAAATCATCAGGCTTAAGGTTTGTAAATTTGTAAATACCAACTCATCATGAATGTTTCAAAAATAAAATTAAGTGCGACATTAAATAAAAATGCTTTTTCTTGATAATAAAAAAAGTTTACATTTAAATTAATAGGCCCTGTTATGAACAAAAACAGAAGTATGACTTAAAGTATTTCACGTGAATACAAGGAACCTATTGTTAGTTTTAAGGCCTTGTACCCTCTGTGGCAACTTAATTTGGTACCTCCTATACCTAGGAAAGTGGCCACTGAGTATATGTTCATGGACTTCTGCTACTGAAGTCCATCCACTTCTAGGTTCAACCTATCGTGCATTCAGAGATGCTCTTCTGCACACCACTGTTGCCTATTTGTGTTACTGTCGTCTTCCTGTCAGCTTGAACTAATATAGCCATTCTCCTCATTAGCAAGGCAGTTTTGCCCGCAGAACTGTGGCCCACTGGAATTTTTCTTTGTTTTTCACACCATTCTCTGTAAACTCGAGACTGTTGTGTGTGAAAATCCCAGGACATCAGCGGTTTCTGAGATACTCAAACCGCCCCGCCTGGCACCAATAATCAAATCATTGTCACATTTCTCAGATCCCATTTCTTCCGCAATTCTAATGTTTGCTCTGAACAACAACCAAACTCTTGACATGGCTGGATGCTTTTATGTAAAAAGCTGCTGTCACATGACTAGCTGAGTAGATATTTGCATTGACAAACATTGAAGTATACAGGTGTAGCTAATAAAGCGGCCAGTGGCTGTATTCATAACTAGTGACCAGAATCTGAAAAATTGAACCTACTTATAATAATTGTTACAGAATGGGATTGCCTTCCTGTTCTCAAGTCATTGACTTAAACCGATCAGTCAGGCAATACTGGCTCAGTGCAATAACGTATGGTTGTATATGTAACACAGAACAGAATTTTGTCTTTAAAAAAAACAATGCTGCGAAGCATCAAGCCTTGATACCAAACCTCTAATGTCCCTTGTCCTTTCTTTTCTCCCATGGTCCACTCTCCTCTCCTATTCAATTCCTTCCCCAGCCCTTTCTCTCCTCCACCTATCACCTAGCTTCTTATTTCATCCCCCTTCCCCCCCCCCCCCACACTCCACCTTCCCCTCCCCCCTTCATCTGGATTCACCCATCACCTACAACTTGTACTCCTTCATTTCCCCCAACACTTCTTATTCTGGGTTCTGCACCCTGCTTTTCCAATCCTGATGAAGGGACTCAGCTTGAAACGTCAACTGTTTATTCCTCTCCATAGACTGTGCCTGAGCTGCAGAGTTCCTCCAGGAATTTGTGTCTACAAACCTTGATACTGATGCTCAGCAGGCTGGGTTACCGGCCCATGAGGCAGTGAAATATCAGTCGTTATGGTTATATGTAAGAGGCACAAACTGAGGGTGTGCAGGAACATGACACAAGTGTGTGGCCATGGCCCAAGTGCAGAGGGAGAGACACTGAAGCAGATTGAACAGTTCACTGAATTCTAATAAGAAGCATACAGAACAAAAGAAAAAGCATTAAACACTAGGCCTACAGGGCCACTAACTAAAACTCTCAAACTGAAAGCTATCGCCAACATTACGGCTCAGAAGCAGTAACTTAATACTAAACAAATACCACTCCTTACAGCATCAATCTAAATGGTGAAGAAGAGAGCCCAACAGACTTGATAGGAGTTTAGTCCCTTGGTATCACGAATGTAGGACAGGTTCTTGTGATTTGTCCCTTCCATTAAGGGATGCCCTGCCCCCTCCAGCCAGGGTTACTATGTTTCCTGAGCCTCCAAAAAGAATCTCTCAGTTCCTGACATTGTAGTTACTGTATTCTCAGTAGGAGTCAATTGAAGGGGAAGAAAAGCACAGGAGTGAAGCCAGTTATCCATAGGAGAGCACTGGAAAGGGAGATTACAGCACCAATGCTGACATCTGATGAATGGATGGGATGGGTCTGGATGTTACAGCACTGGGACAGCTTCACTTGTTCATATGAATCCTGCCAAGGTCTTCCTGGCCAGTGCATTTATGGGAGCCATGATGGCAATGAAGTTTCTGATGAAGCCGCTGTAAAAGTTTGTAAACTTCATGAAGCACCTCACCTGTTTGACCATAGATGGTTTGGACCACTCTGCTACTGCCTGAACTTTACATAGATCCATTTGAACACTGGAATGAGTGAAGATACAGCCCAAGAATGTCACCTGCTCTTTGTGGAACTCACGCTTCTCTGGCTTGGTATAAATGTTGCTCTTGAGGAGCTGTCTGAGAACCCTACGGACATGCTGGATGTATTCCTGGCAAGAGCAGGAATAGGTGAGAATCTGATACAGCACAAAAACAATCTGATTCAACATGTCCCGGAGCATATCGTTGACCAGGGCCTGAAAAATAGTGCTGGCATTAGTCAGACGAAAAAGCATCCCAAGGTACTCATAATGGCCAGTGGAAGAGGGGATGAGAGGAAGACAGCAATCAACAGTGGAGATGTTGAAAGCTGTCTTCCACTTGTCTCCTCCTTGGATGCAAACCAGATTGTAAGCATTGTGCAGATCTATGTCAGAGAGTATGGCTGATGTTTGGAGATGTTCAAATGCAGAAGCAAGCAGGAGACGAGGGTAGTGGTTTTTCACCGTGACATTGTTGAGGGATCAATATCATTGCAGGGATGGAGCTTGCCATCTTTCTTGCTCACAAAAAAAAAAGAAGCTTCCCCTTCTGGACAAGTTATCGGATGGATATGGTTAGTACCTCCTTGATGTATTCATCCAGGGCCATCATTTCAGGATGAGCAAGGGAAAAGAGCTGCTCCTGGGGAGGACGAGAACCGGGTAAGAGGTCAATAGTGCAGTTGTATGATCAGTGTGGCCCTCTTCTTACTGAACGTCAGCACGTTCAGCTGGCACCCCAGACAGGTCTACACTAACAGTTGGCACAGGAGGGGATAGGCTGACAGTGGCTTGAGCTGAAACCAAACGGACAGCATAGCATGCCAGCCCTACTCTTGAAGCTCCTTTAGAGACCAATCAGTCCATGGGTTGTGTTGAGATAGCCAGGAAAGGTGAAGCACCGGCAGCAGTTCAGGTGGATCAGCAAGGAAGAAGGAGAGCTGTTCCCTATAGTTGCCTTCTAGTGCAGGATGGAGGGGTTCTGTGGAAAGGTGGATCTGGCTGGTGCTCAGATGCTGACCATCCAGAGCTGTGTCATCAATGTTCTCTTTCAAATGCAGAGTTGGAACACTCCAATCTTTGAGCCAGAGAGATATCCATGAGGTTCCCAGCTGCCCTGGAGTCAACAAATGCCTGGAACTCATGGGTCTGGGACCTCCATAGCAAGGGATCAGGGAGCAGAGACAATTAGGGAAAGATGCTTGCAGGGAGAATCGATCCTTCAGAACTCCCTTTCCTCCTGATGGGTATCCTATTATACTGGGTGCTTGAGAGATGATGCCCAGAAGTGTCCAGGATCACCACAGTAGAGGCAGGAACCTGTTCTCCTGCACCAATTCCATTCCTCCTGATGGGTGCACCCACCGGCATTGGCTCCTCCGCGGATTGTACACTGGGTGACAATGGTGGTCTAAAGAGTAAGATATTGTTTCTCTGCACTGTTCTGCTGCCCGGTTGTCAGTTAAAATGGCTGGAGTTATCAGGTCATCTAGGCTGTACTGCTCATTGCACACTGTGATCTCATGCCAAGCCCCTGCACTCACCCCACACTGGAAAGCAGTGATGAGGGATCTCTCGTTCCACCCCATCTCATCAGCAATCGTCGGAACTTTACTGTGTACTCCCTCACTGTCCCTTTCCCTTGGCACAGGTCCAGGAGTCAGATTGTAGCCTACCGACCCTATAGTAAAAGGGCAAACACTCTTTTTAACTCCACCACAAGTTGTTAGAAGAACTGGGCTGCAGGGGTGCTCTGTTCTCGTAGAGCGTGAAGCAGGCTGAGTCAGGGTCCATCTAAGAATCACCACGTAAGCCAGGTTACGTTTATCGTCACTGAACTGACCTGGCTGGACTCGGAGAGTCAGCTCACACCGGGTAATAAAGTTTCTGCAGCTTCTGGGGTCAGCGGAGTACCCGCCTGGTGGAGGAATACTTGGTTCTGACGCAGAAACTGCTAAGAAAATCAGGGCATTGGTGGCTGGGGCCGATGAGGCAGTTACCGCAGAAGGTGTGGGAGATGCTGACAGTGGGTCTGACCTGGCTGAAGGTTGCCGAGTTGCGGCAGCAAGAGTGGGAATGTGTGCTACCCGATTCTGGCTGTCAGGACTGAGCTGGTGAACCACAGCGGTGAGAGCAGTAATGGCTGCCACCTGGTTCTGGCTGCGTCTGGTTAGCTGATGAACCGTCGCTCTGAGTGCTGACTCCTGTTCTTCCTGTTTGGACCAGGCTTGCCGCTGTGAAAGCAATTGCTGCACTGTGTCAGCCATTTTTTGCCAACCCAGACTCCATTGTCTTCAACTTCTCCAACAAACTTCAGTTTGGACAGGGCTTGCTGCTTCGCATGAGACACTTCTGCTGACTCGGCCTCTACTGACTTTAGCTTCTCCCCTACCTGCCTCATGAAATTCTGGGCCTAGATCAGCTGTTCTCTCTCCACTGAGTTAATTTTAGTGGTTGAGTCTTGCTGACACAACTGTCCAGTTGTGGCCCAAGTGCAGAGGGAGAGACACTGAAGCGGATTGAACAGTTCACTGAATTCTAATAAGAACTGTGCAGAACTAAAGGATAAACCATAAACACTATGCCAACAGGGCCTTTAACTAAAACTCTCAAGCTGAAAGCTAACGCCAACAATGTGGCTCAGAAGCAATAACTTAATACTAAATAAATATTGCTCCATTACAGTGTCAGTCTAAATGGCAGTCTTCTTTCCCAGAAGAAAAACAAAAGTAAACAGGGAGCATTGGCATCGCTGTGCTGCGGTCAAGACTCAACAAGACTGGAATGAGAGGAAGGGAGTTAAATATAACAACAATGAAACACCATTTAGCTGGAACATGCATACACATGAGTATGATTGCTGAACCTATTCAGCAGTCCGCCTGTGAGGGGCTCAACGGTAGAATCTGTGGTTGTGACAGAACTGAGTTCTAATAAGAAATGAGCAGAAGTACTTGGCATTAGAAGTTGAATGTTAGGTTCTGCAATCCATTGAGGTGGTTAGGCAACAGGACTGCTCCTTGGAAAACAATCCCTGTAATTCAAGGCTGGTAAAAATACATTACTCCCTTATCTATTTTAGTTCATTCTGTCATGGCACTCTGTAAAGCAGGATATGCTTTTGCAATAATCATAGACTGAGCCAAAAAGAATATTAACTCTACAGGATTTTCATGATGGCCTGCATTTGCCAAAATATCTATGAATTTTTATTACCCAGGTACATCAGTACTCCTCTGTAAATCTTCTCCAATGTCATTACTCATTCTTATATAAACTAATTTAAGATTAGTGTTGCCGGGACTGGAGGACCTGAGTGATAAGGAAAGGTTGAATAGGTTAGGACTTTATTTCTTGGAACATAGAAGATTGAGGGGAGATTTGATAGAGGTATACAAAATTATGAGGGGTATAGATTGGGTAAATGCAAGCAGGCTTTTTCCATTGAGATTGGGTGGGACTGCAACCAGAGGTTATGGGTTAAGGGTGAAAGGTGAAATGTTTCAGGGAACCACAAGCAGAAACCCCTTCGCTCAGAGAGTTGTGAGAGTGTGGAATGAACTGCCAGTGCAAGTGGTGCATGCAAGCCAGACTTCAAAGTTGAAGAGAAGTTTGGATAAGTACATGGATGGTAGGGTAATGGAGGACTATGGTCCCGGTGCAGGTTGATGGGACTAGGCAGTTTGAATGGTTTGGCATGGACTAGATGGGCCAAAAGGCCTGTTTCTGTGGTGTACCTCTCTATGACTCTTAAGATAAATACACATTCCTCATTTCCAAATTACATACTACTACTTCTTCTTAAACCCATCACTCCTACTGGGGCATCCCCTGCCGACAGCAGTTCCCCAGAGTCTGCTTTCCTGGGCCTGGGCCAGACTTTCAAGGTGTAACCAATCGAAGATCCTTCCTCTGCCAGGAATGAGGTCTTTGGAGCTTTATTCTGGTGTTTCTGTAGCACTGAGATTTTACGGGATGTGGCTACTAGCCCCATACACTATCCTCCTCCTTTCGTAAACGGGTTTGAGGCTGTCCATGACAGAGATAAATTACACACTGGTCCCTGAGTATATTAGGACTACATTCAGTACATCTCAGACACGCACTATTTCAGCCAAATTTCTTAACAAAAAATAACATCCAGTAGTTCTTTGGTTCTGTTTTTTAAATGGGAACTTCTAGAATAGCAAAGCATAAAATACAATTAAAGGCAAATTCAATTTACCAATTACAGTTTCTTTCTCCATATACAAGTCACCAAATGTCTCTTTTTGCTGATAACTGCTTGAGGCATTTAATGACTACAAAGGAGTGCATTGACTGACGGAACAACAAGCTATCTGTTATTAACTTTATTTTTATTAGAAACTTATGGACTTCAGCAAAATAGTGCTTATCAGAAAGGTTCATCGCTTGTAAACATCTGTTGTTTTCCTCTTTCTGTAATAAAAGTTTGGCTGTGGTTTTCGATGCTTAGTGGTTCAATGCTCTTCAACTTACAATATTGCACAGAAACTGCCAAAAATCAAAAGGTACTAGTGAAAGCAATATTGTGAACAAATGAGTCACCAGCTCAGCCTCAGAAGATACTAAGAATGCAGACTACTTGCTGGCCTGGATGACATTTAATTTAAAAGTTGGTTTGGTGACAATGGCTATGGCACTGCACGTGAGAGATGGCTTTTCGAGTAGTAATGCCATGTACAGTGAAGGGTCGAATGAGACAGTGTCAGAGAGTCATGGAATCGTACAGCATGGAAGTAGGTCAATCAACCAAATCTTCCACACCAACCAGTAGGAACCCTCTGGTATTAATCCCATTTCCCCAGCACTTGGTGCATGGTCTTCCGCTCCTAAGTGATTCAAGTACTTATCTGGACATGGTTTAAACTCTGTCAGTGACCCTGTTTCAATCAGTCCGACAGGCAGTGTGTTACAGATACTTACATCCCCTGGTGGAAAAATCCCTTCCCCCTTACACTAAACCAGTGTCCTCTAATGTTATCTACCTCTGATAAAGGGAAAGCTTTCTTGCAATCTATGCTATCTATACCGTGCAAAATTTGATACATTTGTCACCCTTTAATCTCCTCTACTCCACCAAGGTTAGCACAACACTATTACAGCTCGAGGTGTTCTGGATATCAGAGTTCAATTCCGGCGCCATTCTGTCAGGAGTCTCTGTATGTCCTCTGGGCTTTCCCTGGGTGCTCTGGTTTCCTCCCACAGTCCAAAGACGTACCAGGTAGATTATTGGTCATTGTAAACTGTCCCATGATTAGGCTAGGGTTAATCAGGATTGTGGGGTTGCTAGGGTGGTGTGACTGGAAGGGCCAGCAGGGGCTACTCTGTGCAGTATCGCTAGATATGACAATGAAAGTTAAAAAAGAAATGCTCTGGCACCATGATACCTTAGCGGTTAGCGCAACGCTGTTACAGCTTGGGGCATTCAGGAGTTCAGAGTTCAATTCCTGCGCCGTTCTGTAAATTGTCTCTGTATGTCCTCCCTGTGGAATATGTGGATTTTCCCCTGGTGATCCAGTTTCCTCCCACAGTTCAAAGACAGACCAGGTAGGTTAATTGGTCATTGTAAATTATGTTAGGGTTAATTGGGGTTGTGGGGTTGCTAGGGTGACTCAAAGGACTGGTAAGGCCTACTCTGCACTGTATCACTAAATAAATATAAAAGACTAAAATAAATCTACCTGGTAAATTAACCTGGTACTTCACAATTGTTTGTCTCCACTGAAATGATTGGAGTTATTTTTTCTGCACCCAAGCTACGTTAGGTCAGGTTCACTGGTGTTAGTGCTGGAGACCAGCAGGAGGTTGTCACTTTGCCATTGGATTTATGAGGGGTATGGTGACAGAGCATAGTTGAAAAGACACAGGCAACAATCAGCAGTAAGGAAGTTCAGGATTATACAGTACTGTGCAAAAATCTCGAGCAAATAAAATGTACAATGCATGGGGAAACATAGGCAGCTCCAATCAGAATAGTTGGTGTTGATTTTGGAAATCTGAGCCAATTCATTCGCAGAATTCAAATGAAATAATTTTCAATAAAGTGTATCTTCCAGATAAAAAAGTACTATTCTTATGTTAATTACAACTTTCAACCACTAAACCAAGTGCCAATATTATCTGGGTGATTTATGACCTTTGGAATTTCTTAAAATTGAATGCTGTATCATCAATAATTAGCTCTTTCAGATTATTATGTTTTTATATTTTCTCTCTTCTATTGTGGAGATAATTTTTAAGAAACCTATGACCCACTGTATTTCCATGAAATGAACTCGTATTATGGTTTGTAATAGTGGGCACTTTACAAAGCTCAGCCAGCTTTTTCTTTGAATCTGCTTTTCTAGTGGTACAGATTTGATTTGAGCTGGGAACTAATTTCTCCAAATATAGTCAGTCACAATATCATTTACATATTTTGAATTTTGTACATCTCCTAAAATGGGTAACTCATAAGAGCAGAAGCAGAGTAGGGCACAATAGAGGAGATAAAGATTGAAAGGGGCATTCAGAAGAAGGTTCCAATGGAAGCAGGTAAGACAAAACAGGGAGGAGAAGAAAAGAAATAGAAGATTGTCTCTGGAACAACGAAAGTCGGGTTAAGTGCAAATAGTAGGCATATTATGTGGTTGCAGGTTTTGCATGGGGCTGAACACAAAAGAAAGTAATAGAATATAATATGACAAAAGAGACAGAAGCAACTGATTAGAAAACATGGGATGGAATTTAGGGTACAGCTGGAATTAAGGTACCATCAGTTTGCTGTCAGAGAGCAGAACAATTCACCTCCGAGCCAGCAGGATGGAGCGAAGGAACTCTCCTTGCCTCAACAACCACTCCAGGGCTATTCATTTCCACAAATCACCCTGTTTACAGCACTGAACAGAAATAATTGAAAACACATTACTTCACAAATCCCTGCTTTTAAATTGTCATTATAACCACTGTAGGAAACGAGGATGAAGAACAGACCCAAAAAATAACAAAGTGTTGAACAAGTTACCGGATCTGTTTTGGTACAACATTTTCTGGAAATATTGAAACCAAGAAGCTGCAATTAGAGTAGTGGCCTTCCTTACTTCAGAGCTAATCAACACCACAAAAAAAGGTTAAAAGGTTAGTAAAATTTATATCTGGGCAATCATCCTTACATCAATAACCAGCTTCATACTTTATATATTCTTGTTTAATGGATTCAGCCAAGTTGACTTAGTTTTTTTTTTACTGACTTTCCAATACTATGAAACTTGACTTTCCAGTTGTATTCTGCCAATGAGAGCAGTTTCCAGGGAAATTAAAATGATAATATTATAGGTGAGTGACAAGCAAAATTATTTTAGGGACAAAGAAAACAGTGTGGGAGGCAATTATTTAGCAGTACACTGGGGTGTGGTTGGTCGGCAAAACCTCAGAGCTCTCAGTTACACAGTAGTTAATGACACTGGTCTTTCTGGCATTCCAAGATGTCAGGTAAGCAATGCAATGTATTCTGTGGGATGTACCTCACTTTATGCAAACAAGTGTGTCAGGCTGTTTTGCTTCCACTGAAGACTCTTCGGGCTCCTGTGCTGGCTGGATTACTATTCTGATCTTTGTGTCGACTTTGCTTTAGACCTGATGTAGTTAACAGAGCAACGACGAGTTTCCTGACTGAAGGTGACTCCTGAGTGTCTGAATCACTTCCTGCTTCAGGAAATGCAGCTTTGACCAACCCTTATTTTTTAGTGTTTGCTGTTAGAGTTTAATGCCATTATTGCAAACTCTGTTTAATGTCCTGAATTTCCATTCTAACAACAGTCTCTCCATATGCCCTCCTCCCATTCATTATCCTTTTCCATTATTTACTTTCTCTAACCAAGAATGCACAGTTCACCATGCTGTCTTGATCTCACAGCCAGACAACTTTATTTGTATTATCTCCCTCTGCCAGTTTAAGTACAAAAACATAAGAAATGGGAGCATGAGTCAGCCATCTGGCCCATCAAGCCTGCTCCGCCATTCAATAGGATCATGGCTGATCTGGCCATGGACTCATCTCCACCTACCTGCCTTTTCCCTGTCACCCTTAATTCCCCTACTATGCAAAAGTATTCCCTTTAACAATGGCCATTGGCAGCTTTGTCCAAGCAGTTATTTAAAACAACAAGACTAATTTATTCCCTCTGTCAAATGTTTCTTCCAGAGTTTCCATCATTGATCTTTTCACAACCTAAACTTCGCTTCCACCTCAGAGGCTTGCCTGGGATCAGACACAACTCCATTTCAAAATTATGATGCATTGGCCAAGGGTACAGTAAATTTAATAACTTTGGTTATTAATGATGCAGTTGAAGTGTTCCTGTGCAACTCCATCAAAGAGCTTTAAAAAGCAGGAGGTTTTTTCAGCATGAGTCATTCCCGTGCAAGTCCGGTGAAGAACTTTTAACACCCAGTCTCCATAAAAGAGAATACTGTCTAGCAGGGTGGTCATCATGGGAGTGGTCTGAGTCAGAGTGGTAAGGCTTTGTCTCAACAGGGCTTCAGCGAGAACAGGCAGGGACAAGGTAAATAGGTAAGTTCATTCCTTATTTTTTATTTCTTTTTTATGTACTGTGTATGTTAATCAAAATGGCTTCTTTGTTTGTTAAAAGTAAAACTGCTTCTTTTGTTATGCTAACTGGTGAGGGAGTGCTTTCTTGCAGAGCATTCTCGAGGCTTCTCAAAGCTTGTATGGGTTAAAGTTGTTGATAACGGGGATTGTATTCATTTGTTGGATGTTATTTTCTCTTGTGGGTCTGGGAGCTGGGATTGTGCGGTCTTTTTGGGAGTCGGGAAGAAGACGGCGATGAAGGTGGACGGGTGCGGCACTGATGGTCAATCACCGAGGGTGGTCCCAGGTGCGCGGGTCGTGGAGGTCGACGAAGAGCGGTCGGAGGGTTTGATGATTGAGCTCCAACGATGTGCACTAATTGACTGAACTCTGATAAGTTTTGGTGCCTTTTCTTTATTTTCTTTTCCTTCATATATTGTTATTAATATATAATGTTATTATTCACTTAGTTCTAGTAAGATTTATAAAGTGTATTCTGTAAACGTACCTGGTGTGAGCTTGATATTGTGTGTGCGAGTTTGTATTAGCGTGTATTTCACAGCATCCACGTATACAGGAGGCGGGGTTTGGTGGGTGGACGAATTTTCCCCTAGACATACACCAGCTGGTCGTGTAAGCGTTACATTTGTGGGGTGCTTGTCCGGATTGAATTTTCAGTAGCTGTGGAAATCACGCATGTCCAGTAGTGCGGAGATGTAAGATTGTAAACTGGTGCGATTTAGAGGATGTACCAGTGAATTATGCGTGCGTGGTACGCGGGGTGGTTTCCACATTTCGGATGGTGCGTTAGTGTGGGGGTTGAGCTTGATCAAATGTATGGGGCCGATAGAACTGGTAGCACGGAGGTGCGGTAAAGAGATGGAGGGAAGCTGGGTGTTGGTTCATACGAGTGCTGACGTCAGGACGTTGGAACTGCCAGCGATGGTCAGCGTCCAGGGGAAGGGTGTGGGATCTCCACACCCTCCTGGAGGATGAGGGTGAGGAAACACCGGAGGAGGAGCTGGAGTTGACCCAGGGGAGGTGCCAGTAACCAGTAAGGGGGGGTCAATAGACAATAGACAGTAGGTGCAGGAGTAGGCCATTCAGCCCTTCTAGCCAGCACCGCCATTCACTGTGATCATGGCTGATCATGCACAATCAGTACCCCGTTCCTGCCCTCTCCCCATATCCCTTGACCTCACTATCTATAAGAGCTCTATCTAACTCTCTCTTGAATGCATCCAGAGACTTGGCCTCCACTGCCTTCTGGGGCAGAGCATTCCACATATCCACCACTCTCTGGGTGAAAATTTTTTTCTGCATCTCTGTTCTAAATGGCCTACCCCTTATTCTTAAACTGTGGCCTCTAGTTCTGGACTCACCCATCAGCGGGAACATGCTTCCTGCCTCCAGTGTGTCCAATCCCTTAATAATCTTATATGTTTCAATCAGATCCCCTCTCATCCTTCTAAATTCCAGTGTATACAAGCCCAGTCGCTCCAATCTTTCAACATATGACAGCCCCGCCAATCCGGGAATTAACCTTGTGAACCTACGCTGCACTCCCTCAATAGCAAGAATGTCCTTCCTCAAATTTGGAGACCAAAACTGCACACAATACTCCAGGTGGGGTCTCACCAGGGCCCTGTACAGCTGCAGAAGGACTTCTTTACTCCTATACTCAATTCCTCTTGTTATAAAAGCCAGCATGCCATTAGCTTTCTTCACTGCCTGCTGTATCTGCATGTTTGCTTTCATTGACTGATGTACAAGAACACCTAGATCTCGTTGTACTTCCCCTTTTCCTAACTTGACTCCATTTAGATAGTAATCTGCCTTCCTGTTCTTGCCACCAAAGTGGATAACCTCACATTTATCCACATTAAACTGCATCTGCCAAACATTTGCCCACTCACCCAAACTGTCCAAGTCACCCTGCATTCTCATAACATCCTCCTGACATTTCACATTGCCACCCAGCTTTGTGTCATCAACAAATTTGCTAATGTTACTTTTAATCCCTTCATCTAAATCATTAATGTATATTGTAAACAGCTGCGGTCCCAGCACTGAACCTTGCGGTACCCCACTGGTCACAGCCTGCCATTCCGAAAGGGACCCGTTAATCACTACTCTTTGTTTCCTGTCAGCCAGCCAATTTTCAATCCATGTCAGTACTCTGCCCCCAATACCATGTGCCCTAATTTTGCCCACTAATCTCCTATGTGAGACTTTATCAAAAGCTTTCTGGAAGTCCAGGTACACTACATCCACTGGCTCTCCCTTGTCCATTTTCATAGTCACATCCTCAAAAAACTCCAGAAGATTAGTCAAGCATGATTTTCCCTTCATAAATCCATGCTGACTCGGACTGATCCTTCTACTGCTATCCAAATGTGTCATAATTTCCTCTTTTATAATTGACTCCAGTATCTTTCCCACCACTGACGTCAGGCTAACTGGTCTATAATTCCCTGTTTTCTCTCTCCCTCCTTTCTTGAAAAGTGGAACAACATTAACCACCCTCCAATCAGCAGGAACTGTTCCTGAATCTATAGAACATTGGAAAATGATTACCAATGCGTCCACGATTTCTAGAGCCACCTCTTTAAGTACCCTGGGATGCAGACCATCAGGTCCCGGGGACTTATCAGCCTTCAGACTCAACAGTCTATCCAACACCCTTTCTTGCCTAATATAAATTTCCTTCATTTCATCCTTTACCCTAGTTCCTTTGGCCACTATTACATCTGGGAGATTGTTTGTGTCTTCCCTAGTGAAGACAGATCCAAAGTACCTGTTCAACTCATCTGCCATTTCCTTGTTCTTCATAATAAATTCACCCGTTTCTGTCTTCAATGGCCCAATTTTGGTCTTAACTATTTTTTTGCTATTCACATACCTAAAGAAGCTTTTACTATCCTCCTTTATATTCTTGGCTAGGTTACCTTCGTACCTCATTTTTTCTTGGTGTATTGCCTTTTTTGTTATCTTCTGTTGCTCTTTAAAAGCTTCCCAGTCCTCCGGTTTCCCGCTCATCTTTGCTATGTTATACTTCTTCTCTTTTATTTTTATACTGCCCTTTACTTCCCTCATCAGCCACGGCCGCCCCTTACTCCCCTTAGGATCTTTCTTCCTCTTTGGAATGAACCGATCCTGCACCTTCTGCATTATTCCCAGAAATACCTGCCGTTTTTGTTCCACTGTCTTCACTGCTAGGGTATTGTTCCATTGAACTTTGGCCAGCTCCTCCCTCATAGCTCCATAGTTCTCTTTGTTCAACTGTAATACTGACGGAGTGGGAAGGCTTGGCCAGGCCACGCCACCTCAGATAGAGTGGAGGCCTCCGAGCTGGCAGCCACTCTTAACTCCCTGGTGGGAGTGGCCGAGAGACCATGGCTGAAGCTGGGGGTGTTCTCAGGAGCCACACCTACTCCGGACGGGGAAGTTGGCTATGAGACCTGGATCAAACATACCTCCCTGTTGTTAGAGGAGTGGCCAGGCTCGGATGAGGAGAAGAGACAGCGATTGGTGGGAAGTTTGAGGGGCGTGGCGGCCAAAGTAGTCCGTGAGAAACTCGTGGCTTCATTGGAGAAGTATTTAGAAGTTTTGGAGGGAGCGTTTGGGTTGTCAGGGGATCCCTGGCTGCTTTTAGCAGAGTTTCAACACATGGTGCAACAGAGAGGGGAAAAGCTCTCAGAATACACATTTTGGCTGGAGAGAATCCTTACAGGGTTGTGGCGCCGGGGGGTAGTGAACGCACACGACATGGCGAGAGTGAGAGTGAGTCAGATATTCAGTGGTTCCCTGGCGTGGAGGTGACAAGGTGTCGTGGAGTCTTCGGCAGTCTTATAAAATAAAAAGGCCCCCCCCCCCATCTCTTGGGCAGCTGATTAGAGAGGTGCGGGAGGAAGAGAGAGCGTTGCGACGGAAAAGGGACTAGGGCCACCGGGAGCGATCCTCAGTGGTACCGGAAGTGGTGGCTGGGTGGAGGACCGAGAAACCCAAGGGGAGTAGGGACCCCCCGTTTGAGGGGAAGGACAGGGAGAGTACCCCCTTCGGGGGATGACCTGCGCAGTGGGCTGGGAGTGGTGGGCGTCCCGGGAGAGGAGGGGCGGCGGGTAGCGTGAGCTATAACTGTGGGAAAGAGGAGGCATTTCCAGCGGGACTGTGACCGGCCAAGTGTGTGTTACAGCTGTGGGGAGGAGGGACACTTTCGGTGGGATTGTGAGAGACAAGGTGTCCCGCGGAGGGCAAGCCCCCGGGCGACTAAGAAGGGAGAGGTGTCGGGAAACCTAGGAGAGACTCAGTGAGGGAACGGACCGGAGTGTCTGGAGGAACACGTTCCCAGAAATCAGCCGGGGACCACCGGGTGCCCACGCCTCTATTCCGGATGGGCTGGTAGGACCCCGTTCCAGCATGTGCCTATGGATAGAGGGAGTTTACGCAAAAGTCATTCTCGACACGACATCGTAGGTTTCTTTATTGTACCGGTCGTTCTACAGCAAATATCTAAAGCACTTGCCAGTAACCCCATTTGACGCACTGGAGATTTGGGGTGTGAGCAAGGGTGATTACCCGTACAATGGGAACCTGTCAGTGAGATTGGAATTCTCGGAGGGCGATGTGGGAGTGCCTGAAGCTATTGAGACGTTGGTGTTGGTGTGTCCGGACCCGGTGGAAACCGGTGGTGCTGCCCTCCTGGTGGGGACTAACTCCCCCCTTGTGCGACGGCTCCTGGGAGCCTGTAAGGAGAAGGCGGGGGAGAACTTTCTGGAGACTCTCTCGGTACACCCAGTGTTTTGGGCGGTGTTCGAAAAAGGGGGCTTCTTCCAACCCCAAGGGCTGGATCCGGAGTGCAAACGAGGGACGGTGTGGTGTACGCAGGCGAGGCCTAAGGTGATACGACCAGGGGAGGTGGCACTCGTGATGGGGATCCCCAGATTCCCCGGAGTGCCAGCGGGCAAAGCCCTGTTAGTAGACGCCCCGGACGATCTCGAGGGGGAGAAAGAGATCACCTTTAAGAGGGGAATGCTGCTGGCACATTTGTTCCCGGTGACGGTAATGTCTGGTGCACTGGTGAGGGCCGCTAAAGGGGAAGGATTGGAAAACAGAGGAAAGCTGACCGCTGAGGCCTTTAACTTTGGGGATTCTCCTGTGCCGCCGGAGTGGAAACGTAGGCTGGTGGAGAAGATGTTGAAGTTGGAAGATGTCTTTTCATTTTGATGTGGGCTGCTCCAAGAGCACTCACCACACCATCCGAGTGACTGAGGACACCCCGTTCAGAGAGAGGTCACGGAGACTGGCCCCTGCAGATGTGGAAGACGTGCAGCAGCACTTGTGCAAGTTGAAGGAAGCTGGAATCATCGCTGAGTCCCGAAGCCCCTATGCGTCCCCAATAGTAGTGGCACGGAAGAAGAATGGGAGGGTGCGCATTTGTGTGGACTACAGGACTTTGAATCGGCGAACTGTCCCTGACCAGTATACCGTCCCAAGGATCGAAGACACACTGGCCTGAGTGGAGCGAAGTGGTTCAGTGTGCTGGACTTAAGAAGTGGGTATTACCAGATCCCGATGAGTGAGGCCAATAAAGAGAAGACAGCCTTTATCTGCCTGCTGGGGTTCTTTCAGTTCGAACGAATGCCCCAAGGCATATCAGGAGCCCCAGCCACCTTTCAGAGGCTCATGGAGAGGACTGTGAGGGATATGAATCTGCTCGAGGTGCTGGTGTATCTGGATGATCTGATAGTGTTTGGATCTACTTTGGAGGAACATGAGGAGAGGCTGTTGAAGGTGTTAAGCTGGCTTAAGGAGGAAGGGTTGAAACTTTCCCTGGACAAATGCCAGTTCTGTAAGTCGTCGGTCGGCTATGTTGGCCATGTAATTTCATGAGAGGGAGTGACTACTGATCCGACTAAGATAGACGCTGTGACCACCTGGCAGAGACCCCAGAAAGTGAGCGCCCTATGCTCGTTTTTGGGGTTCTGTGTGTATTACTGGCGATTTGTGAAAGGATATGCTAAAATGTGTCACCTGTTGACTCAGCTATTGTGTGGCTATCCACCTGCGGGGAAGAAAAGGAAGGGGGAGCGGGGGCAAGACGTGGTAGAATACTGGAACCCGGCAGAGCCTTTTGTATTGAGATGGGATGATAAATGTGAAGAGGCCTTCCAATCTCTGAAAAGGGCGCTGACCCAGGCCCCGGTGTTGGCTTTTGCTGATCCCCAGAAGCCATATGTGCTGCACACTGATGCCAGCCGAGAAGGTCTAGGGGCTGTCCTGTACCAGGAACAGGGCAACGAATTGAGACCGGTGGTGTTTGTCAGCCGAAGCTTGTCGCCATTTGAGAGGAACTATCCCACTCACAAGTTGGATTTGCTGGTGCTGAAATGGGCGGTGGTGGACAAGTTGAGCGACTACCTGTACGGAGCCAAGTTTGAGGTGGGAACGGATAACAATCCTCTCACTTACATCCTGACTTCGGCGAAACTGGATGCCACAGGACATCGGTGGCTGGCAGCTTTATTGGTATATGATTTCAGCCTGAAGTACTGGCCGGGAAGCAAGAATGTCGATGCGGATGCTTTGTCACGTCGGGAGCCTGGGGAACCGGAGACGGACAAGGAGTGGGAGAGCATTCCTGCCCCTGGGGTGAAAACCATACGTCAGTTTGCTATCACCGTGAAGACCGAGGGAAGGGGGAGGCCAAGGCGAGCAGTGGACCCCTGGGGGCTTTTGATGACACCCTGCCCCAAGTTTACTGTGACCTGACTGCACTGAAGACTAAACAGTTGCTGGAACTAAGTCTGGGGGAAGTGGCAGCTGCTCAGTGAAATGACCCTGGCCTTGGCACTGTGTGGAGAGCGGTAGAGAAGGGGGATGTGGCGTTGGCTGAGAAGGCGAAACACCCGTCCATGCCTCTGTTATTGAAGGAGTGGCCTCGGTTAAAGTTGAAGAACCAAGTCTTGTACCGGGTCACGTCGCCTCTGGACCAACCCCGGCATTGGCAGCTGGTCATGCCTGAGAAATATCGGAAGACTGTGCTCCAGGCCCTGCATTGATGATTCCGGGCACTTGGGGGTGGAAAAGACCTATCGATTACTCAAGGACCGGTTTTACTGGCCCCGGATGAGGGGGGAGGCTGAAGAATATTGTAAGAAGTGCAGTCGTTGCATCAGGAGGAAGACCCTGCCTGCGCTGGCGACTCCTTTGTCGCTCTTGCAGAGTGCGGGACCCCTGGACCTGGTGTGTATGGCTTTCCTGTCGATTGAACCAGACACCAGCAACACTGCGAATGTCTTAGTCATCACGGATCATTACACTCGATATGCTCAGGCGTTTCCCACTAAGGATCAGAAAGCGACTACAATAGCGAAGGTGTTTCTGGGAGAAGTACTTTGTTCATTATGGCCTCCCCAGGTGGATCCATAGTGACCAGGGGTGGGACTTTGAGGGCCACCTTATCCATGAATTACTGACTATGCTTGGGGTTGAGAAATCCAGGACCACCCCCTATCACCCGCAGGGTGATCCTCAGCCCGAGAGGTTTAACCGGATACTGTTGGTTATGCTCGGGACGCTGGAGATTGGCCAGAAAAGTAAGTGGAGTCGACACATTGGGCATTTGGTTCACTGTTACAATTGTACTCGCAATGACGCTACAGGGTACTCGCCCTATTATCTGATGTTCAAGCGGGAAGTGAGGTTGCCCATTGACTTTTGTTTTGGGACTGAAGAGGGTGAATTACCTGCGAAGCCATATCTGAAGTATGTGTCCGATATGAGGAGAGAGTTGAAAAGGGCGTACGAGTTGGCCGAGGTGGCGGCCACCAAGCAGAATCAGAGGAATAAGAGGAGATATGATCAGAAAGTGAAGTTCGCTCAATTATTGCTGGGAGACCGGGTCCTTACACGGAATTTAGGACTACCTGGTCAGCACAAGTTGGCGGATCGCTGGGTGGCCACCCCCATGTGGTAGAGAGCCAGATGCCGAATCTACCTGTTTACCGGGTGAGACCAGAGGATGGGAAGGAGCTTGTCAAGGTACTCCATCGGAACTGCCTGCTGCCCCTGGGTCAAGCAGTGTAGGTGGATAAAGAGCCAAAGAGGGAGGTTACGCCTATTACAAGGACTCTGCGAGGGCGCGGGGCGGGAAAAGAGCCCGCTGTGAAGAGACTGGGCCGGTCCTCTCTTCCCCAGAAAGAGATACCGATTCTGAAGATGACGATTCAGATGTGTGGCCCCTGTTTCCATTTGCTAATTCTCCAGTACGGGAAGAAGAGGCTCCTGGCCCTTCCCCCACTGAGATAGGTGAGAGGAGGGAGGGTGTTGAGGGGCAGACTGAGATGCAGCTGGCAATGGGGGGGAGAGAGGGTGGAACCTGAACGCGAGACAGAGGGCTCTCAGGTGAAGAGGGATCCCAGTGAGGGAGAGGGTGAGGGTCTGACAGGTCGATCTGGGGTATCCCCTGTAGTGTCTGAGGCAGAAGGGTCGGCAGAGGGGGTACGGAGGTCTCAGAGAAGTAGGCACCCCCCAGAACGGTTGACATATGCAGTGCCAGGAGAACCGAGTGTGATCACTACCGCCCTTGGCAGTTATGTCACTGCTTTCTGCACCTGGGTTGGGTTTTGTGTTTTGCAAGAAGCATTGGGGAACTCTGTTAATGTCATGAGGGCATGACATTTGTTGGTGAGGAGAGAGTGTACTGTGTATATTAATCAAAATGGCCTCTTTGTTTGTTAGAAGTAAAACTGCTTCTTTGTTATGCTAACTGGTGAGGGAGTGCTTTTCTTGCAGAGCATTCTCGAGGCTTCTCGAAGCTTGTATGGGTTAAAGTTGCTGATAACGGGGTTTGTATTCATTTGTTAACCAATTGGGTTGGATGTTATTTTCTCTTGTGGGTCTGGGAGCTGGGATTGTGCGGTCATTTTGGGAGTCGGGAAGAAGACGGCGAGGAAGGTGGATTGGTGCGGCACTGATGGTCGATCACCGAGGGTGGTCCCAGGTGCGCGGGTCGTGGAGGTCGGCGAAGAGCGAAGAGTGGTCGGAGGGTTTGATGATTGAGCTCCAATGATGTGCACTAATTGACTGAACTCTGATACGTTTTGGCGCCTTTTCTTTATTTTCTTTCCCTTCATATATATTGTATTGTTATTAATCACTTAGTTCTAGTAAGATTTATAAAGTGTATTCTGTAAACGTACCTGGCGTGAGCTTGATATTGTGTGTGCGAGTTTGTATTAGCGTGTATTTCACAGCATCCACGTATACAGGAGGCGGGGTTTGGTGGGTGGACGAATTTTCCCTTAGACATACACCAGCTGGTCGCGTAAGCATTACATTTATTTAACTCTTGAGAGAATAGGGGAGTGTGCCTACAAGGCCAGTTTTCTGTTCTAAGTGTCAGATGTGGGATTTCCAGGAGACTACCAGCCTCCCTGCTGACCATGTCTGCACCAGGAACACCAAGATGCTGCTCCTTAGAGATCGTGTTAAAGAACGGGAGCTGCAGCTCGATGACTGTCGGCTTGTTAGGGAAAGTGAAGAGGTGACAGACAGGAGCTACAGGGAGGTAGTTTCCCCAAGGCCACAGGAGACAGATAAATCAGTGACTGTCAGGAGAGGGAAGGGAGAAAGTTAGATAGTGAAGAGCACCCTGTGGCTGCCTCCATTTTGAGTACTGTTGGGCGTGGATGGGGGGATGACCTACCTGGGGGAAGCAACAGCGGAGGTGCCTCCACCACTGAGTCTGGCTCTGTAGCTCAGAAGGGTAGGGAACTGAAGAGTATGGCAGCAGTAATATGGGACTCTATAGTCAGGGGGACAGATGGACAGATGGGCAATTCTGAAGAAACATGGATGGTAATTTGCCTCCCAAGTGCCAGAGTCCACAATGCTTCTGAACACGTCCACAATACCCCGTAAAGGGAGGGTGAGCATCCAGAAGTCTTGGTACATATTAATACCAATGACATATGTAGAAAAACGGAGGAGGTCTTGAAAACAGAATACAGGGAATTAGGAAGGAAGCTGAGAAGTAGGACCTCAAGAGTAGTAATATCGGGATTGCTGCCTGTGCCATGCAACAGTAAGGATAGCAATAGAATGAGGTGGCAGACAAATGCATGGCTGAAGATTTGGAGCAGGGGACGGGATTCAGATTTCTGGATAATTGGGACCTCTTCTGGGGCAGGTGGGACCTGTACAAAGGGGACGGGTTGCACTTGATTCCAAAGGGGACCAATATTATTGCGGGCAGGTTTACTAGAGCTGTTGGGAGTGATTAAATGAATATGGCAGGGGATAGGAACCAATATGATAGAGCTGAGGATGACCCAGCAGGTTGACAAGTAGATGATTGATATTACATGAATATAACAAAGGACAAGCTAATGATTGGGAATAATGCAGAAAGAGCAAAGAGTTAAATTGTACCACAGAGGCAAAATTCAAAGCATGAAGAATGCAGAACTGAAGGTGTTGTATCTAAGTGCATGTAGCAATCGGAATAAGGTGGACAAACTCATGGCACAGTTAGAGATTGGTTGGTATGACATTGTGGGCATCACTAAGTCATGGCTGAAAGAAGGCCATAGCTGGGAGCTTAACATCAAAGGATATACTTTGTATAGAAAGGACAGAAGGGAAGGCATAAGTGGTGGTGTGACTCCATTAGCAAGAGATGGAATTACATCATCTTGAGAAAGTTGTGACATAGGGTCAGAGAATGTTGAATCATTGTGGCTGAAGTTAAGAAACTGCAAGGGTGAAAAAACACATTATGGGAATCATATACAGGCCTCCACATAGTAGCAAAGATATGGGGTTGAGATTGCAAAGGGAGCTGGAAAAGGCTTGTAATAAGGGTAATGTCACAATTGTAATGGGAGACTTCAACCTGCAAGGGGATTGGGAAAATCAGGTTGGTGTTGTATTGCAAGAAAAGGAATTTATTGATAGCCTATGAGACGGCTTTGTAGAGCACCTTGTGCTTGAGCCTACTCAGGGAAAGGCTATCTTAGATTGGGTGTTGTGTAATAACTCAGATCTTATGAGGGAGCTTAATGTAAAGGAACCCTTAGGAGACATTGATCATAATATGATTGAATTCATACTGTAATGTGAGAGGGAGAAGCATAGGTCAGATGTATCAGTATCACAATGGAATAAAGAGAGGAGCTTGCTCAGGTGGATTGGAGGAGGATACTGGTAGGGATGACGGCAGAACAGAGAAGGCTGAAGTTTCTGGGAATAGTCCACAAGGCGCAGGATAGATAGACCTCACAGAAGGGGAAGTTCTCAAGTGGCAAGGGTAGGCAACTATGGCTGATAAGTGAAGTTAAGGATTGCATAAAAGCCAAGGAAAGGGCATATAAGGTAGCAAAAGTGAGTGGAAAGTTGGATGATTGGGAAGCTTTTAAAATCCAACAAAAGACAACTAAAGAAAACTAAAAGAAGGGAAACGATGTAATATGAGGGCAAACTAGCCAAAAATATGAAGCAGGATACTAGAAGTTTCTTTCAGTTATATATAGAGTAAAGGGAGGTAAGAATAACTATTGGGCCACTGGGAAATGATGTTGGTGAGGTAATAATGAGGACA
The DNA here is from genome assembly GCF_048418815.1 of Hemitrygon akajei. Lineage (NCBI taxonomy): Eukaryota > Metazoa > Chordata > Chondrichthyes > Myliobatiformes > Dasyatidae > Hemitrygon > Hemitrygon akajei. Next base: position 51,068,449 of record NC_133146.1, on the reverse strand, counting down.
TAAAAAGGGTTGATGAACTTAATAGGTACTTTGCATCTGTCTTCACTGTGGAAGGCACTAGCAGTGTGCCAGAGGTTCATGAATGTCAGGGAGCAGGAGTGAATGGCATTGCTATTACTAAGGAAAAAGTGCTAGACAAGTCACCTGGACTTGTCCACCTGGACAGATGGACTACATTCCAGAGTCTGGAGAGAGGTTGTTGAAGAGATAATGGATACACTGGCCATGATCTTTCAAGAATCACTTTGTTTCTGGCATGGTCCTGGATGACTGGAAGATTGCAAATGTCACTCCGCTCTTTAAGAAGGAAGGAAGGCAAAAAAAAAAAGAAATTATAGGCCTGTTAGCCTAACCTCAATGGTTGGAAAAATGTTGAACTCTATTATTAAGGATGAGGTTTCAATGTACTTAGAGACTAATGATAAAATAAGACAAAGGCAGCATGGTTTCTGTAAAGGGAAATCTTGCCTGACTAATCTGCTAGAGTTCTTTGAGGAAGTAACAAGCAGAGTGGTCAAAGGAGAGGCAGTGGCTGTCATTTACTTGGATTTTCAGAAGGCATTTGATAAGGTGCCACACATGAATCTGCTTAACTTGATAACATCGTATGGTGTTGCAGGAAAGATACTGGCATAGACAGAGGAATGGCTGATGGGCAGGAGGCAGCGAGTGAAAATACAGGGGGCCGTTTCTGGTTTGCTGCTAGTGACTAGTGGTGTTCCCTAGGGGTCAGTCTTGGGACCGCTACTTTTCACATTGTTTGTCAGTGATTTGGATAATGGAATTGATGGCTTTGTGGCAAAGTTTGTGGATGATTATAAAGCTAGGTGGAGGGGTAGGTAATGCTGAGGAAGCGATGCGATTTCAGCAGAACTTGGTCAAATTGAAAGAATGGCCAAAAAAGTGGCAGATGGAATAGTGTTGGGAAATGTATAATAATGCATTTTGGTAAAAGGAACAATGGTGTGCACTATTATCTAAATGGGGAGAAGGTTCAAACATCAGAGGTGCAGAGGGACTTAGGAGTCCTAGTGCAAGACTCCCAAAAGCTTAATTTACAGGTTGAGTCTGTGATAAAGAAGGCAAATGCAATGTTGCCAAGGGGAATAGAATATAAAAGCGAAGAGATAATGCTGAGGCTTTATAAGACACTAGTCAGGCCATGCTTAGAGCATTGTCAACAGTTTTGGACCCTATGTCTCAGAAAGGATGTATTGTCATTGGAGAGAGTCCATAGGAAGTTCATAAGGATGATTCCGGGAATGAAGGGGTTAACACACGAGGAGCGTTAGGCAGATTTGGACCTGTACTCGCTGGAATTTAGAAGAATGCGGGGGGAATCTCATTGAACCCTAATGAATGTCGAAAGGGCTAGATAGCGTGGATGTGGAGAGGATGTTTCCTGTGGTGGGGATATTCAGAACTAGAGCGCACAGCCTCAAAATTGAGGGTGACCTTTTAGAACAGAGGTAAGGGGGTTTTTTTCAGCCAGAGTAGTGAATCTGTGCAGTGCTCTGCCACAGACTGTGGTGGAGGCTGAGTCCGTGGGTATACTTAAAGGCAGTATTTGATAATTTCCTGATAAGGCAGGGCATCAAAGGATATGGCAAGATGTCAGGTGTATGGGGTTGAAGCGGATCCAGGATCAGCCATGATGGAATGACAGATCAGTCTCGATGGGCTGAATGGCCTAAATCTGCTCCTATGTCTTATGGTCTTAGTGAATCAAACATGCATTGGGACTGGAAATTATTTTCAGGGCCAATGGGGAAAGGGTGGTTGTAGAGTGACTGACATGCACAGCATGGAGTCACAGAGTCATCAGAGCACAGAAACAGGTCCTCCAGCCCAAAACGTCCATGCTGACTGCATTACCCAGCAAGCTGGTCTCATCTGCCCTTGTTTGGCCTCTCGCCTTTGATATCTCTCATATTCATGGAAAATATGAAACAAATGGAATTGAAAACTTCTGCCACAGACCTAGCACAACCTTAATGGACTGAATGGCTACACAAAATGACTTCGCTCTGTGTTATAGGAAGTATCAGAAAATATGAGAAAATAGTAAATAAAAAAGAGAACTTCCTAGAATATTTAGTATTTGTTTTATTTCATTTTATTGAGACACAGCCTGGAACAGGCCCCTCCAGCCCATTGAGCCTCGTCACCCAGCAATCCCACAGTTTAATCCAAGCCTAATCGCGGGACAATTTACAATGACCAATTAACCTACCAACCAGTACATCTTTAGACTGTGGGGGGAAACCGTAGTACCCAGGGGAATCACACGAGGTCATGATGAGAACGTACGTGCTCCTTATATTGTTCTTCCAATATTACCAAAATAATATTCAAATGTGGTTTACTTTATTTTGAAGTCTACTAACTTCAACATGTTAAGTAAGTAAAAAGGAACTTGTTTAGATGGATGCTGCCTTTGTGAACGGGTTTCTTTCTGAAGTGCCCTTGATGGTGGGGAGACTTGTGGCCATGATGGAGCAGGCTGAATCCGCGACCCTGCTGCAGCCTGTTTCAATCCTGTGCACTGGAGCCTCTATAACGACCAGCAATCAGTCAGCATGCTGTCCATGTAGGTGCCTGACAGACAGTTGTTCAGAGTAATAGTTCCAAGCATGTGTTCCACGTATGTTTCTCTGCAGAACGTGTATTACTGAGAAGGCAGTAAGAGAGCAAACACTCTTAAGCAGATTATTTGCTTAGTACTGACTTGGCTGTTCTTGCATTGTCTTTTGATTAATGGGTATGTGTGGGATGTCAGTTCTCCCCTTCATCCACTTTGTCAGAACTAACCCAGGCAGTAAAAGAAAGTCAAGAAGAAATCAATTGAAAATTCAAAATAAACTTCTTTACCTTTTGAGTGGTCAAGTTTTGGACTCATTTCCATGGAGAGTAGTTAGAGCAAGTGGTATTTAAGAAAGCTAAATAAGCATAAGAAGGGGATAGGAATAGAGGATTACCATGATAAAGTTTATTGAAAAACTTTGGAAGGAGGCTTGCTTGAGCTAAACTTGCTTGCTTGGACTGGTCAGGTTGAATGGCCTCTTTCAAAGCTGTAAGTTCCTTGGATAATGGTGTAGAGATACATCTTTACCAAAGGAGGTGTAAGGTGCTCCTTCCCCCTGCAAGCCTGCAGATCACCCTTGGGCAATGTGTAGCACCTACTTAGTACCCACCCCACCCCCAAATCAGGGTCATGTGAAACCATGGGAGCAGATAGTCGATGGTCGTATGAGCAGCTGGTGCACGTCACAAGGACTGGCAATGTGACCACTGATGACAGGTGGACAATCTCTAAAGAAGTTTGATAATGGCTGGGCGGGGCGGGGGGGGGGGGGGCGCGGGAGGTTATCCATCTTGTAAAGACACTGTCTAGAAGAAGGCAATGGCAAAATCACTTGTGTATAAAAATTTGCCAAGAACAATGATAGTCATGGGAAAAATATGATTGCCCAGGTCAAGTAGGACACAACACATAATGATAATGATGATGAAATACCTCGTAATAATCTTCTGATGTAGTTTCTATAAATGAAAGTTAAAGGCTACCTTATTTTAGAAGTCTTTCTATCTGGAAAATTAGATATATTCCAGTCTTGCTTGATCGTAGAATTGCTTGAGCCTAAGCATCTTCAGTAATTAAAGACATTTCCCAATTCCCAATATCTGCTCAAATGGTTACATGGCCCAAGAGCCCAATTTGATTCGATCGCTCCAAGCCAAGATCTGAAGACCGACACTCAGCAACTTAGGAACCGTTTCTTCCCCTCTGCCATTAGATTTCTGAATGGTCCACGAACCCATGAACACTTCCTGACTATTCCTCTTTTCCATTATTTATCAGGGAGTCCAGGGAGGGTAGCGCCTCTGGTGAAGGGGCTTGTTGTGCCCATTCTGGGGCAGGTCACTCACCTTTGGTCTCTATGGGACACTCAGCTCTCATCTGTGGTTCCTAGAAACTGTTTGCATGCAACAGCAGCCACACCCTTGTTCACTGCTTCGACAGATGGGCTAAACCAGGTGAGGGTAACTGGCAGCTTCATTCCCCAGTGAGATAGGGACTTGCCTGTCCTAGCATGTGAAGTCAGCTCCAGCGGACAGGGCGGATGAGATCCAACGGCCAGGACGGTGGCACTGTAATGGTCCTTGGACAATGAAGGGCATGACAAGGCACAGAACACATCATGGTCATCCACTGCATCCAAGGAAGACCCCAGTTGGTCATACCACTGGACTTGGACTTCTGAGGTCAAGAGAGTAGAACTGCCCCAGTGCAATGGTTTTTGCTCTTTAAAGACTCTCCTGCACAGGCTTCCTGTCATCTTCCTGACCAACAACTACCACTATTTCTATACTTTTATCATTTGTAGTAATTGTTATGTATTGGATTGTACTGCTGCAAATTTCATGACATATGTCAGTGATATTAAACCTGATTCTGATAATATGTAGCCCTTTAAGAACTTAAGAAATAGAAATAGAATAGGCCATCCATGTCCTTGTGTGTGCTCAGCCATCAATACAGTCATCCTGTACTTTACCAGTGCCGCTCTGCTGAACTCATTTTGCAACCCTTGATTTCCTTAACATCCAAATATCTACTGCTTTATTTCTTAAATATACTCAGTGACTGAGCCCTCACTGCCCTCTTGGTGGGAGAGTTCTATGATTCAGTATCCATCCGAAGAAGAAACGTTTTGTCTTCATCTTGAACAGACAACCTTTGAGATTGTGAACTCTGGTTTTGATACTCCTGCATCCCAAGCCTAAGAATTTTATAGGTTGCAATGAGATCTTTTTCCTCAAAAATGCTTTGACCTCTGAGAGGACCACAACCTTTTTGTGTTTTGCAGAGCTATGTTGGCTGGAGTCACGACTTTATGCTTTGGCTCTTGGTAGCGTCATCCATGCCAAACAGGTCCTAGGGTAGAGGACAAACTAACAGTGGATGACCAATCTTCCAGGTTCTGGGGTTCAGTGAAGGGCTAACAACACTGACTGGTAAAACAAAGCTGTTAGGGAAACAGTGATGAAGAATCCTTCTACCCTGGACTTCCCTGACTGACAGTAGTAAAAACCGAGAGGAAGCTACTGACATGCCGAAGGAAGCCATGACCACTGCCAGAGATGGAGGGCCTTCATTGCTGCCCTAAATGCCAGCAGTATAATGGGCAAAAAAAAGCGTAAGAGCTCAGGGACTAATTGTTCTCCCCTCAACTGACAAACCCGTCATCTCCCAAATCTATCTACTGAACTTCATGGCGTGCCCGCTATCAGAAATATATCCTTCCTTAGGAGGGGAGAATAGACCTATACATAACATTTCAAATGAGTTCTCAACGGTGCATTACATAATTGGAGCAAACTTGTTGTACATAAATCCTCTTGGCCAGCATTCCATTTGTTCGTTGCACTGATTCGAGGTACCTCTGAACATGAACAGCTTTCAATCGCAACATTTAAAAATGCTGCAAAGAATAAAGTATTTAGGTCTAACTGTCACTACTTTTATATCATCTGCTTGGTTATACTGTGTCTTTTTGTAACCAGCAGTTATACCAGATTAAATAATGCAGATTTATATTCTGAAAATAGAGCACCAGACCAAATATCTACCAAAGAATGAACGTAGTCATTGTCGTCACTTGTTCCATGGTAGCGTAGTGGTTAGCACAACGCTTTACAGTATAGGCGACCCAGGTTCAATTCCCACCACGGTCTGTAAGGAGTTTGTATGTTCTCCCCATGACGCTTCCAGCCTCCCACCCACTGAGTGACTTTCCTCCCACAATCCAAAGACAGGATGGTTTATCATTGCAAATTGTCTCATTGTTAGGCTAGGATCAAATCAGGGATTGCTGGGCCGAAAGGGCCTACCTCCACACTGCATCTCAATAAAATAAAAAATTAAACTGTAAAAGCAAACCACTCGTGATACAAGGCATAAATTTACCAGGTGCTGTAGTACTAAAACATGCAGACAGAGAAAGTCACAGCTGGGATCTAATGCTGGCTGAGAGAACAATGGATGAACCAATAGGTGACCCAGCACAACAGGGTTAGGGAGAGATAAATAAAGTTTGATTCCTATCATTGATTGCAATTAGATTTGAAGCTTGCTCCCTGAGAAAAGACTGCAGGGGTGCAGCAAGTATGACAGGGATGAAATCGATGTTTGGTCCAGCTTTTATCATATCTTTTCGATCTGAAGACAATATGGGAATAAAAGGCAGGAAGTAAAAATAAGCAGACACTAGAATGTGGAAATATTGTATGAGAATTTAACTTTCAGTTGAGCTCCAATACCTTCAGCATGAGATGGGTAAGGGGAAGTGTACGGTGAGATGTGTCAATGCACCAATATGACTGATTACTGTGGTTGGGGAGGTGCGATTGTCCTGATGCCCTCCACCATTGTGTGTGTAGGTCTCCGTTAGTCTCGATAGACCACGGATTTGCGCCTTGGAAAGTTTCCAGGGCGCAAGCCTGGGCAGGGTTTTTTTAATGGAAGACTGGCAGTTGCCCAAGCTGCAAGTCTCCCCTCTCCACGCCACCGATGTTGTCCAAGGGAAGGGCATTAGGACCCATACAGCTTGGCACCGGTGTCGTCGCAGAGCAATGTGTGGTTAAGTGCCTTGCTCAAGGACACACAGGCAGCCTCAGCCAAGGCTTGAACTAGATAGATAGATAGATAGATACTTTATTCATCCCCATGGGGAAATTCAACTTTTTTCCAATGTCCCATACACTTGCTGTAGCAAAACTAATTACATACAATACTTAACTCAGTAAAAAAAAATATGATATGCATCTAAATCACCGTCTCAAAAAGCATTAATAGCTTTTAAAAAGTTTTTAAATAGCTTTTAAAACTAGCGATCTTCAGATCACTAGACCAACGCCTTAACCACTTGGCCACATGCCAACACCCTCCACCATTAAAGAGCTCATTAACACACTAAAAGGGTTAACCCCTTGAGGGAAATTATGAAAGATCATGAGGTACCAAGGAGATACCTAACCCCAATATTTTGAACCCCATCAAGGACTTCAAAAAAAGAAATCTAAAAAATATAAACAAAAAACAAGAAAACTTTTATTTTTCCCTTAACATAAATAAAGTATTTATGCACATTTGTATACAGGCTGTATTTTTATTCTAGATGGTTAATAAGTTTTTTTTTCCCAACAGCAAAACAGTGTCACAGTTTGTAAGACAGGAAACAGCAATAAATAATAACTTAAAAGAAAAGGAAGTTGTACTGGATCATTGCATCTACTCATGTCTAAAATATTAAATTTTGCCAAAACCATCTAATGCTGTGTATAGCAAATCATGACAGTTAACTGGGTTAGAATGCCAAATGAGCAATTATAATAAACTAATAAAACTATCTTTCATTCTATAAGTTACTACTTATAGAATTTCTTGCGAAAGGTGGCTGTGAAGGCCAAGTCATTGGGTGTATTTAAGGCAGAGGTTGACAGAGTCTTGATTGGCCTGGGCATAAAGGGATATGGACAGAAGGCAGGAGATTGGGACTGAGGGAAATGGATTAACTATGATGAAATGGCAGAGCAGACTTGATGGGTCAAATTACCTAATTCTGCTCCTATATCTTATGGTCTACTTCCATAGGTAACTGGCTTCTCAAATGCCAAATGAAAGTTTTGTGAACTGATCAAATTATTATTTTTTTAAATAATTAATTTCTTTTGCCAAGGATGCTGAATATTGTCCACCTATCAAGACATGTTATGTTGGCTATCATTAAATTTTAAGTTGGCAAAAATCAGTACAAAAAACTGAGTTGGCTAATGTCCAAAATTTGAGAATGAAATATGGTTTATAGCTTTCAGATTTCCTATGATCTTTCTGATATGCAACATCCATCAAAACAAGCTTTGGCAGACTTTTAACATAGATCAAACAGGATTTCAAAACCAAGGTCACAATCTTCTTGGAGTGAGTGGTATAAATGTGATCTTCAGTTTTAATACTGATGCCCTCCCCAGGATTAACATGAGTTCACAGATTTATGTATTAATAATATTATACCACAAGAGGCCATTAGAGTGCTTTGTAACAGGCGTTTGTGGGGAAAGGAAAAGAATTACCGGTCTTAGATGTTAAGAATGACACAAATCACTTTTATGTTTTGTTTTTCTAACAGTTTTAGTAACAATTTCAAACTTTGTGGAACCATGACATTGATACAAAAATAATCATTTTCACATGTTCACTGCGCACCATGTATAAATAAAAGACAGTATTGAGTCTCGGGGGGGACCAACTGTGGTCTGTTTAAGTAACTCTGGTTCTAGGAGAGCAGTAATTAGGATATGAACACCAGGAGGTGCTTGGGACGTGCTGTTATCCAGCCTCATTCTTTTCGTTTGAAAACCAGCACTGTTATGCTACTTCCAGTTTTTCCACCAAAATGGAATTTAGGCGTTGGTAGTTCCTCCAGCAACTCTAATCCTGTAATAAAACGAATAAATAGACTGTCATCGTACATGGCAGTTACATTACAGATAACTCCTATCCCCAGAGTCACTGCAGCTGTGGGAAACAGATTTCTCCAATGCACACAGCCAGTGGCAAAGCACAAAGTGTGCCTTCAGCACAGCTCCACTGACTGACCTCTGTCCCTGCTTCTGTAGTTTGCATGTTCCCCTTATGACCACGAGCCTTCCCCAGGTTCTCTGCCCCCCCCCCCACATTCCAAAGGTATTATGAGTTGGTGGGTTAATAAGGATCTGCAAATTACCACTACAGTAGTTAGACGGAGTTGATTGTCTTGCGAGAGACTATAGGTTACATGAAAAGAAATGAATAAATAAATAAATATGAATTATATTGTAAGAGACTTTAAACGTTAAATAATTGGTGAGAAACTATCTGGCCCAAACTAATTACAAGCTGTAGGCATTCAAAGTTATTAAAATGTCTTTGCTGGGCTCAGCTTTTATCTGTTTTGGAGCAGCAGATGTGCCCCGGTATAATCCTGAAGTCTCAGCACTAGACCTGTAAATCGTGAAGGGAACAAGTTAACTTTTAACTTCTGTTGGTTTTTCTTCATTTGCCCTCGTGATCATCTGAGAAAAGCTGGTAAGGCCAGATTATGTGATCCAAAGACTCACTTTCAATACTCTTTCAAGTAGTCTTTAGGGGTCAAGTTCTCAATATTAAGTTTTATTTGTACAGTTTGTCTTCTTTTGCATATTGATTCTTTGTCTGTTTATGTATAGTTTTAATTTATATTGTATTTCTTTCCTTTCTGTAAATGCCCGCAAGAAAACAAATCTCTAGTTAGTGTATGGTAACATAGACGTACTTCGATAATAAATTTACTTTGAACTTTTGGAAAATTAGTTGGAGAGCAAAAGAAATGCAATTTAGGAATCTAAGCCTTCCTCAGAATCCGGTTTCATATACTCCTGTTCCAATATTTGTTGCAAGCACTATCTCCAAATCAAGTGGATGCAAGTCCTTTGCAAATAACATTATTACTTTCACAGACAATTAACATCCTAAATTCCAATCCATTTTTCTCGCTTAAACCAATAAATCAGACTTTCAGCTCTCTCAAACTCCAAGATTCCTATCAAACTTACTAATCACATCCCAAGTGACTGTGACATTGATTATCTTTTTACTTTAGCCAACAAACTTTGACATGGTTGACCACACCAGCTTTCTCTAGGTCCTCATATAGTTGGGTGGGGCTGCCAGGTTCAATTCGTATCTGACCTCCACTGCATCCAGGATGTCAGATTTCTTATCCAATAGGTAGGAGCAAAGGTTTCTTCTGAACAAATCTGGAAAGCAGGAGCAACCTTTGGTCCCTGTCACAAACTGTCCTTTAACAGCTGACTCCATTTCCCCCTGAAAACCGCCCAAAACGGAACTGGAGTGCAATCTGAGCATATGACTGCACCATCATTAATTCTGCTGACCACATCACTCAACTCCGCTCAAATGCTACCGGAATCTTCATTAAAACCTTCCTTTTCTCTTTAACACTGGATCTTGCCGTATGCAACATAAACTGCAGGTTATTGCCTGTGTGCTGGTTCATGTGATCTCCTGATCCACTGCTTATCACACACTGAGCCAGGCTGAGTTCACTGGTGGGATGCAGTTCATATCTGGCCTTTCAACTTTACACCACCACATGCACTTAATGGGGCCACTGACCTGGATTAAGATGATAACACAATCTGTCTTTTAAATTTTAATTCAAGCTGAGTGTTTTAAATTAATTTTAGTATTTTTAATTACATATTTTATTTAATATTTGCATGCTTTTAATTGTGTATTTCCATCTATTTCCACTGGTTTTAGATATATGTCATTACCAGAGATATTTTAAAATGGTTGGAGACCTTTGGCAGCAGGCAGCTGGCCAGAGTGGACCAGAGCAGGGCCTCATGATTTGGCCCATTCGTCCAGTATTCACATACAGAATGGTCACAGTGACAAAGCATAGTAGAATTTTAACCCTGTAAAAAGGTCTCATTGGGGAATAACATGGGGAGGTGCTCCTGGTCATCTCCCTTCATGAACTGCAGATTACTGCTACATTCTAATCTGCATGAAGTTCCACTCGCCCATCGACCTGTGCCCTCTGAACTACACAAGTTCCTACTTAAGCAAAGCCTTAAGTTTTAATACTTCTTCACATTCCCCTCTAGACTTATACCGTAAACTTTCTATGCACCTCAGATTTAGTCCTCTTGATTCCCTTTAATTTAGTAGTTCACTATCGGTGATTTCATCTTAATCTTCTAAAGTCTAATGTTCTAGATCTACTTCTCAACCTCTCTTTCTCTTTTTCATCCTTTGAGACACTCCTTGAAACCAACCTAGGAAAGAGTCACTCTAACCTGGACAGCCAATGACATTCATCATCATCATTATGCACTGTGCTGTATGATGTCATCATCATATGCCATGTCATATGACATGGGCGATCATGGTCTATGACAAAATTTTCTACAGAGGTGGTTTGCCATTGCCTTCTTGCGGGCACTGTCTTTACAAGACTGGTGACCTCAACCATTATCAATACTCTTCAGAGATTGGCTGCCTGGTGGCAGTGGTCGCACAACCAGGACTTGCGATATGCACTGGCTGCTCATACGACCATCCACCACCTGCTCCTATGGCTTCCTGTGACCCTGATCAGGGGACCAAGCAGGTGCTATACCTTGCCGGCTTGGAGAGGGATGGTGTGCCTTAACACCACCTTTGGGAAAGACATATCTACAATCCACCACAATGGCATTAGCATCACCAAAAACCTCACCTCCGGTACCCTGATGACTACCATTGACTAGAAAATTAACTGGACCAACGGCTAGGAGAGCAGGTCAGAGGTTGGGTATCTAACAATGAGCAACTCACCCCAAAGCCTAGTCAACATCTACAAGACACAAGTCAGGAGTAGGATAGAATTTTCCCCAAATGAATCCAGCACCAAATTCCTGAGAAGCTCAATGCCATCTAATACCGAGCACCCACTTGATTGGCACACTATGAACCACCTTAAACATTCACTCCTTCCACAGTGACACACTGTTACTGTTAGGGTGTTTTTGTGGTTAGGACATAAAGCGAATATTGATTTCAGTGACCAACCTTCAGATCTGAATATGCATTGAAGATTAAAAGCAAAAATTTGTTACTTGTGTGTATTTGGGTTTCTGTATTATGGGTGCGAAGGAGGGAGGTATCAAAGGGGTGCGTATTTCAAAGGTCAGCATTGTAAATATGAATTTGTTTGAGCTGTCCTGAATTCTTCTTTGAGCTTCAGCACATAAACTGATGTGTAGGGCTGGACCAAGAAGACCTTCCACCGAAAGGGTCTCAATATAATGCATGCTGTATCTTGTTTTGTTGAATAAGGAGGCTGCTTCATACCTACCAGTACTTTTCTCCAGTGGCTTCATTCACACAACAGTCACCACAGTGCAAACTGGCTGTAAAATTACTCACCTTGGTTATTTTAACACCACCTCCCTAATCTGCGGTCTCCACCAGCAAAAAGGACAAACACAGCAGGTACAATGAAACTGCCCACCTTCAGTCTCTTCTCTTTGTCATAACTATTCTAACTTGGAAGCTTATCAAGTGTCTACATCCAGGAACTCCTTTCCCCTCAGCACTGTGGGAGGACCTTCAGCAAAAGGACAGCAGTGCTTCAATGAGCAAATCACCACATTCTCCGTGATAATTAGAGGTGGAGATAAATTCTAGACATGTCAAGAACACCTGTTCCCAAAAATACCATTGAAAGAAAATTTAATAATGCTCTTGCAAAATGGTTTTCAGCAAAAAGTAAAAAGGTCAGATGGATAAAATGTACCTCTGCAGCTGAGGATCCTGCTTTGATACATTCCCGGGCACACTTCCGAAACTGTAGGAACCACGTATCTATTTATTGTCTGTCTATATTGCATTTGTGTTGCACATCCTCTCACTCAGGGTTAAGGCAATTAGTCATGTGGATAGCGAGCGGTGTGCATTGTCGGGTGGTGGTTAAAATAAATGAATATAGTCAGCTGCTCACCTGCTTGGCAGCACGGAGAGGAGGTGAGTCGGTAGAGCATATTTATGTTGACCATTCGTCCTTGTTTGGATTTGATCCAATTATGGAAGAGTCGAATGATTTTGCTATTGGTTTGTAATAAAATTTTAAATGTACTTTTTTGACTTGAATTCAGTTAGTTGGAAGCATATCATATAGTGCGTTACTCCCTCATTTAACCTCTCAGCGACTTTTTGTTTCTTTTTAAGCTGTTGCTACAGAAACTATAAAACTAATCATTTGAAACAACAATAAAATCGGTAAGGAGATAATTTACCTTCATTGAAGTGATTGACAAGTTCTTCTTTCGTCCAGTTACACGATGTTATAAGGAACAGCCCTCCATTCTTCAGAACATTCAACAAGGACTGGTGATAACGTCTCAGTTTCTCACCCGGGTTGTCAAAACTAAGACTAATGGCATCAAAAGTTCCCTTGTCAATGCAAATTTCATAATGGGAAAGATAAGGGGCTGGATTCAAAAAGTCTGCCACCTAAAGGTAAAATAAAGCAATGTTAACTGATTCCTGGATGCTCTTTTTAAAACATTTTATAAATCAGCATGGTAGGTAGAAGGGGAAAAGAGTCTCACACTCACTTGTGAATGTAATCTTGCTTCTCTAGAAATGATCACGATTACAAATTATAAATAAAGTGGATTCTGGTTAATTGGGGCCTCGCTTAATTGGGACAGCTGCTGATTTGGGATAACTCTTAAAGAACAAAGCTAATCGAGAATATAGTCAAGATTCCCTTTGCTTATTTGGGACACTATGCCACAGGAGACTATTGCTAAAGTTTCTAACCAGCACCAGTTGTGTGCACTTGCATGACCGTTGAAGCACTACACCAGCTTTAAAATAGGGTCAGTTGCATGTCTTTTCAAAAATTTAATTTTGTCATTGATAGTTGGTGAGAAATAAGCAATAAGATGATTCAGATCTGTTTTGCTCACTGTGCTTTCAAGTATTCAGGTTTGGAGATGGCTGAGAGTGAAAATGAAACAATTTTACTACTTCGACAAGTTAGGACCTACGAAGAATTTGAAGGCATCGACAATCATCTTGAATGCTACAATGAAAATGAAGATCTGGAGGATGCAACTGTATGAAGGCAGTCCATTATCTCCACTAGGGGTTCACGCTGACTTTATTCATTTGCAGCCAATCAAAAGAACACACCACGTACTATAGATGACTTCCTGTCAATAACTATTCAGAATAACAGTTTTATTGTACAGGCAGTCTCCAGGTTACGTACAAGTTCCGTTCCTGAGTCCGTCTTTAAGTCAGATTTGTACGTTAGTCGGAATAAGTACATCCGGTATTATTTAGCGTCAGTTAGTCAAACGTTTGTCTTAGTATATAGTATATATTTTACCTTTCTATGCATATAAAACACTTAAGAAATGTATGTATTCCAATAATTAAACCACTGCGTTGCTTAGTAATAACTGTAGCTTTCATCGGAGCAGGGCCTTTCACATACTCCACTATTCTCACTTTATCCATTATCCTTTAAAATTGTTCCGATCGTTGACCGACTGTAGCCTAACGATTTTCCAATGACCGATGGTGTTTCACCTCTTTCCAAACGCTTTATTATTTCCACTTTCTTTTCAATCGCAATCGCTTCCCATCAATGGAACAGAAACACTGCGGGCGGCGGGTCCTGAGCTCTGCTGGGTCCTATGGACCACCGCACTGAGACAGGCTAAATGGGACAAGTGGGGGCTGTGCTGGGTTTGGGTATTTGATCCTCCACAATATTCCGCGTGGGAATTTAAACTGGAGGTGGCAGTGTTTCTTTTCACAAGATCGAGTTTCAAGCTCGACATCAACCCGGCACAGGAGCGGTCTGTCACTGGATCGAACTCGAGCCCGGCGCTGATCTCACTGCGGCACCAGCCGACTGGGACAGGGGGGGACAGGGTCAGGGTGAATCTTGCTAAGAAAAATTTAAGCCAAATACAAAGTTAAACACTCAACACAGTGTCAACGGCAATGACTTAAAGTGGCAGATGGTGTCACGATCTGACTTTAAATGGTGGACGGCGTCGCGTTCTGACTTAAAATGGCGGACGGCATCGCGTTCTGACTTAAAATGGCGGACGGCGTTCTCCTTCCTCGGTTCGTAAGTACGAGTTATCCGTAAGTTGGACGTTCGTAACTTGGGGACTACCTGTATTGCAGTGGTCTTATTAGTGTCCTAATTTGTCAGGTATTTTATTTAAATACATAATTTGTTACTCAGTTCAATGGTATTTTGTCTTTTATATGTATTTTTAACTATTTCCATGAAACTTCAGCTAATTTGGTCAGCTGCCGAAATGTACTGATCCTGAAGCATCCCAATTAAATGGAATCCACTGCATTACTAATATTCTAAGTTAATTAATGTGACAGCATTTAATTAATTGACATTTCTGTGGTAAATGTTATAGCTGGTTAAGTGAGAATTCCTTCAATACTTGACATATTCGTGAACAAATAAGAGAAGAGGTTTTATTACAATGACTAAAAATTTGAATTTGAACTGTAGACTACAGATTAAAATTTTATTAACTCATGGTAGAAAAGGAATTATTGTTATATAGTGCAGACACAATATCGGTTTTATTATTGCCAAATTCATCTGAATAAGCAGTTTCAGTATCTGATTTCCATATCATCCACTGCACTTAATAACTAGCATTGCGTTGTCAGGGTATTTGGAACAACTATTTGCTGTCAGAACTATAACATTTTGCATGAAAAGGCATCAAAGCTTTTGCATGGATCAAGGAATTGCAGAGATAAAAATAATCATGACATCAGAACACACCCCCTTCATTCACTGTAACACCAGTCAATTATGCCCACTTAATTATATTAAAAACTGCTCAGCATCATAGCTAATCAGATTGACAAATCCTCCTAAGGAGAGATGTGCAAGCTAACTCCCAGTGCTTTTGAAATCTTCAGACAGCCTTTCCCAGATTTCAGTCTTCCCCAAAGATAAGTGAAGAACTCATTAAAGTGTGATCTAAATACAAGTCTGCCTGCATTGTAGCTGACACTTTACAAAGATAGGTGAAAAAGCAAATTACAAGGTAGATTCAGTCTGCAGAAGGACATTAAAGATTAAATACAAGGGGAATGTCTGCAAATGTAATTCAGTTCTCATGGGCAACGCACACAAAACACAAGTCAACCAGCAGTTGACATTTCGGGCCAAGGCCTTTTATCAGGACTGCAGGGGAAGAGGGAAGAAGCCAGAATATAGAGGAGTGAGGAGATGCTGCCTGACTTGCTGAGTTCCTCCAGCATTTTGAGTGTGTTCTTCAAGATTTCCAGCATCTGAAGTATCTCTTGTGTCAGTTTTCATGGGGTGAGGAAAGAGGTGTAAATAATTAGAGGGAGTGGAGAAAATGTTTGTCTGAGAAAACATCAATAACTAGAGCATAAGACAAAGGAGCAGAACAAGGCCATTCGGCCCTTTGAGTTTCCTCTGCCATTCGACATTGGCTGAGTTATTATCTCATTGTTTGATTTATCCATTATGATATTTTAAATAACAAGGTTTGAAGTGAAAGCTTTGATAAAATCCATACCTGAAAATTCACAGACAATATCCCTTCCTTTTCAGCAACAGCTTTAGCAAGCTCTACAGCAGTGGATGAATTATCAATTCCAGAAAGATTGGTAAACCTAGCTTTTGCCTTAAATAAATAACAAAGTACCAATATTAGTTAAGAATATAATTAAAATATGAAATGGCAGTCTTTAATTATGAACTCTGTTAAAATTACACACATTGATAAATTTTTAGATTTGAGGATTTTCACATTTGACATGTTCTCAAATTTTGATAATTATGGAAATCTCAAACCTATTGTTCCTGCTAATTAAATTATACCCTTCAGCAATGCAACTGCATCCACTGAAATCTTTTGCACGAGACAGCACAACACAACACAAATTTGACAATTTTCAAATTTGACAATTTGAAAATAAGAGCATAATAAATAGACAAAGGAGAAGACCATGTAACGGATGTTTTACTCAGTGCCTCTTCCTATTCCCTGCTTCCCACCTATTAATCAATCCACAGTATTATCTTCGTCTCATATGTTTGAGAGGCATATAGTCACAGCACAGAAACAGGCCCTCAGGCCCACCATCTCCATGACAACCATCAAGTGGCTGTCCAAAATCATCCTATTTGCCAGCAGGTGTGCTCTAGATATAAATGCTTTGGTGATTCAAGTACTTTGTAGTTACTTCTTAAAGGTTGTGAAAAGTCTGGCCTTCCACTCAACAGTGCATTTCAGATTCTAACCCTCTCTGAGTGAAATGATTCTTCCCCTCTAAAACTTTTCCCCACTTCCCTAAAACTAGGCCCCCTAATGTTAGACACCACTGATACAGGAAGAAATTTCCTACTACCTACCCATTCTATCTTATTATCGTCTTTATGTGCCATGTCGTATGACATAGGAGATCAGAAGTCGATGCCCCAGCTATTGAAGGTAAGTACCCCATATGCCTTCCTTACCACTTCAGTCACCACCTTCAGAAACACTTAGACTTGTTCACAGAGAAGCCTCAGGGATTCCTTTATTATTCTTATGTATATCCTGCTGTTATTCATGACTATCATTGTTCTCGGCAATTCTTTCTACAGAAGTGGTTTACTCTTGCCTTCTTCTGGACAGTGTCTTTACAAGACGGGTGACCCCAGCCACTATCAACACTCTTCAGAGATTGTCTGCCTGGTATCAGTGGTTGCATAACCAGGACTTGTGATGTGCACCAGCTGCTCATATGACCATCTACCACTTATTCCCATGGCTTCACGTCACCTTGATCGGGGGGTGAGCAGGTGCTACACCTCACCCAATGGTGACCTGCAGGCTAGTGGAGGGAAGGGGCAACTTACACCTCCTTTGGTAGAGATGCATCTCCACCCCACCACCCAAGTTTGAACGTCTCTGTCAAGTCTTTTTAATCTCTTCTACACCAAGGAAAAGAAATCCTGCCACAGTTGAAAATGTTCCATTCCATGCAACATCCTGGCAAATATTGTCTCTATGTCCAAGTTCAGGTTGAATTATCATTCAACCATGTATGAATACAGCCAAATGAAACAGTGTTCCTCCTGGCCAAGGTGCAAAACTTATTACCAACAGCACACAGCGCATACGATTTCACAAAAATATGCAGTCACAAAGAAAAATAATAAACATAGCCCAAGTCTCTGAGTGCCATGACTGTAGATTTATGGTCCAGCTTGTTCGTCCACTGAGTGACCACTGGAGAGCAGCATGGACAGGAGGGGTCAGCCCACAACTGTTGCGGATTCCACACCGCCTTGGCGTCTCCTCTCCCAGTCGGCTGCAGCAGGCGGCCCTGTGGCACGTGCCTACTCCTTGCGACAAGCCAGGCAACGCGGCTCCCCTGCTAAGGAATCCGTGAACCAGACTTGCAGTGTTCTACGTCACCAATATCTCCAGAGCAGAAGTTCCCAACCTGGGGTCCATGGACCCCTCTGTTAATGGTAGGGGCCCATGGCATAAAAAAAGGTTGGGACCCCTGCTCTAAAGCAATCACAACCTTCCTCACAATGTAATGACCAGAACGGAATGCAATACTCCAGCTGTGACCTAACAAATGTTTTATAAAGTTGGACCGTTACTGTTCTGCGTGTAGTCCATACCCCAGCTCTTCCTCACCACTTCATTTACCTGTGCTGCCACCTTCAGAAACACTTAGACTTGTTCACAGAGAAGCCTCGGGGATTCCTCTATCATTCTTTATGTATATCCTGCTGTTATTAATATTCCAATATGTACCTTGCATTTATCAAGATTAAATTCCATCTGCATTGCTCTGCCAATATAAAAATCAGGAGTGGCATAGCGATAGTACATGCATTCAGTCTTTTTCCCATTGTTCGGATTATCTACCTAATCCATCTATCTGATACAGCACAGAGTAGGCCCTTCAAGCCATGCTGCCCCAATAACCCCCGACAACCCCGATTTAACCCTAACTTAATCATGGGACAATTTACAATGACTAATTAATCTACTCAGTACGTTTTTGGCCTGGAGACTGGAGAACCTGGGGAAACTCAAGCATTCCTCAGGGAGGACGTACAGAGACTCCTTACAGAGGACACCGGACTTGAAATCCGAACTCAGGTCATAGGTTGAAGGTGAGAGGGAAAGATCTATGGGAACTTGAGAGGCAACTTTATTTATATAAAAGATGGTATCTCTGTGGATTGAACTCCCAGAAAAAGTGCTTGAGGCAGGTACAATAACAACTTTTTTAAAAAACTGTGGGACAGGTACACAGACTGGAAAGGTTTAAAAGGTTATGGGTCAGCTGCTGGCAAATGAGGCTAATTTGGATGGGCCATCTTGATCTGCATGGGCCAGATAGGCTGAAAGGCCCAGTTCTGTGCTGTGTTACTCCATCATATCAACTGGTCAATATCATCTTGTAACTTACAACTATCCTCCTGTTTTGTTTAGTCCCCTCCTACGGGGCACCATGTCAAAGCCCTTCTTAAAGTTGAAATACACCCTATTTACCTGCAGCCTCTTACCTGTTCTATTAGTTGCAACCTCAAAAATCTATGGTATTTCTCAAATATGATTTCCTTTACATTAATCCATGTGGACCTTTATTGCTCCAATTCTGTTATTGTTTCCTAATGTCCTATTATCACTTCCTTCATAATGGATCCCAGCATTTTCCCTACTACTGATGTCAATACAAATTGTTTGTCGTCCCCCATTTTTACTCCCCATCCTTTCCTAATACTAGATTAGATCTGTATAATTCTACAAATGTGAATTTTAAATAGTCAAGATGCTTATTCAGCTCCTTAAAATACTATATTAAAAAACCATTTTAGCTACACAAGTATAATTACAGCATGTTTATTAATCTTAGAACATTCTAAACTTGCTTCTAAATTTTAAAGGTACCTAGATTCCAGATGCATCTGCCAATCAACCTGTTTGAAAGGCAGTGGATTCCAGTTAATTGGGCCATCATTTAATCAGGGAAGCGGTTAATTTGGGACAAATCTTAAACAACAGAAACTAATTGGGAAAATAGCTGGAATTCCCTTTGTTTATTTGGGACACTACGCAGATAGGAGACTGTTGCTGGACAGTTTCTAACTAGCGTCAGTCTCATGTCACGGATAGTTGGTGAGAAATAAGGAGTAAGATAATTCAGATCTATTCTGCTCATTGCGGTTTCAAGCATTTAGGCTTGGAGATGTGAGAAACAGCTGGGAGTGAAAATGAAATGATTTTACTGCTTCAACAAGTTAGGACCTACGATGAATTTAAAGGTACCGACAATCACCTTGAATGTTGCAATGAAAATGAAGATTTGGAGGATGCAGTCATTGTGAGCATTGTATGAAGAAAGTTCATTATCTACACTAGGTGTCTGCCCTGATGTTGTTCTTTTCCAGTCAAAGGAACATGGGAGCATACAGTGGATGAATTCCTCTGTCGATAACTATTAGGAACTAATACACAGTTTTATAGTGGGACTGATAGGGTTCTAATTAGCTCCATGGTTCATTTAAATACATAATTTGTTACTTAATTATACAGCAGTTTGTCTTTTTATACCTTTTTTTTACTATATCCATGAAAGATCAACTAATTAGGGCAGCCGAACAATTGGGCCAGAATGTGCTGGGCCCTCATGTATCCCAACTATTAAGAGCCTCTGTATGTGTATATGTACATAGAGTGTTGCAGCCTGAACAGGACTGCCAGATCACATACAATCAGCAAGCTAGAGGCCAAAAATGATTTGGAAAATAGTATTCAATATATTGCAAAACAACGTGCATCTCGATAGAATTCCTAACATACAGAGGTATTTCAAAGCACCTTCCATGACCTCCGAACTGACAGCGAGAGAGGTTTAGGAGGGTTACAGAGTACCATTTTAAGGATAGAAAGCAGAATGTAGGAAAGGACACCTGAGGTGGGCAGGGTAAACACAGTCAAAACGACGACTGTGAGCAGAACAAGGAACAGGAACCAAACTAATACTAAATGATCAGAAGGCAAAGACAAGATTATCCAAGTGTTTACAGCCCCAAAACAACAAGAATAACAGTGATTCAAGATTCAATATTGTTTATATTTGTCATTACTCAGTACATGAATGCTAATAAGAATGAAATTATTATTATCCTGTATCTGAAGCAGCATAAAAAACACAAAATAAGCATAATGAATACAATGAAAATCAAAAAAACACAACAATAGAGATGGAATCCATTAAAATACAATTATACAGTATTGTGCAGAAGTCTTAAGACACACACGAGAGAGAGCGCGCGAACATGCACTAGGGTGCCTTAAGACTTCTGCACAGTATTGTGAATTTGTCGGGAACAAAGGATATTGGGAATGGTGAGGGCAGAGCACCATGGGAGGGGTGTGGGACAGGTGGCAGGGAAGGAGTACCAGGGACAGGGGTTGGGGGGGGGGGGGGGGGGGGTGGCTGACAACAGTGCAGACACACCCAGCCCAGAGACACCAGGGAAGGTCATTTGAGTCAAACAATTGGTTTAGTGATCATTACAGAATGCCTCTCTAGTGCTTCCCACTCCCCCTTTTCCAAACCAGGATTCCCCTCTCCCTGCCCCCTTCCCACTCTCAGTCCACCCATATCAGAATCAAGTTTATCATCACTCACATGTCATGAAATTGTTTTTTTTGTGGCAGCAGTACGGTGCAATATGTAAAATGACTACAATCCTGTGCAAACGTCTTAGACACAAGTACCATGTGTAGACTGGTTTTATGTACATAAAATGATGCTGGGTGTTATTGATTAGTGACTGGAGGTGATGGTCAGCCTGATGGCTTGGTGGAAGCAACTGGTTTTGAGTTTAGGGATCCTGGCGTGGATACTCGACATAACCTCTTCCCAGATGGGAGTGGGACTAACAGTTCATGAGCAGGGTGGGTGGGATCCTTCACGATATTGCTGGAATTTTTCTGGCACCTTTCTGTTCACATGTCCTTGATGGTGGGTAGGCTGCTGCTGGTGATACGTTGGGCAGTTTTAACTGATATAGCTGATTGTAGAGAAGGTCTAATTTAGGCTTTGATTAAATGACATGGCGGCGAGGAAGTCCACCCCTCCTACAAATGACCAGGTGCTGTGTCTCACCGTGGCCAATGTGAGAAGAACCCTGTGCAGGGTCAACCCACGGAAGGCTGCTGGACCAGAAAACATCCCTGGTAGAGTGCTCAGAGGATGTGCAGACCAGCTAGCAGATGTTCTCACTGACATCTTCAACATCTCCGAGCAGCGCCACCATTCCAACGTGCTTCAAGGCTGCCACCATCGTCCCCATGCCGAAGAAGTCTTCAGTGTCCTGCCTAAATGACTACCATCCCGTTGCACTCACATCCATCATCATGAACTGTTTCGAGAGGCTCGTCATGAGGCATATCAAGACCCTGCTGCCCCCCTCACTGGACCCCCTGCAGTTTGTGTACCATCCCAACCACTTAACAGCCGATGCCATTGCCATCACCCTCCACCTGGCCCTAAACCACCTGGACAAAAAAGATACATACATTTGAATGCTGCTCATAGACTTCAGTTCACCATTCAACATAATCATCCCTCAGAAACTGATTGGAAAGCTGAGCCTACTGGGCCTGAACACCTCCCTCTGCAACTAGATACTAGACTTCCTGACTGGGAGACCTCAGTCAGTCCGGATTGGAGGCAGCATCTCCAACACCATCACACTGAGCACGGGGGCCCCCCAGGGCTGTGTGCTCAGTCCAGTGATGTTCACTCTGCTGACCCACGACTGTGCTGCAACACACAGCTCAAACCACATCATCAAGTTCGCCGATGACACGGCCGTGGTGGGTCTCATTAGCAAGAACAACAAGTCAGCTTACAGAGAGAAGGTGCAGCGGCTAATGGACTGGTGCAGAGCCAACAACCTGTCTCTGAATGTGAACAAAACAAAAGAAATGGTTGATGACTTCAGGAGGGCACGGAGCAACCACTCCCCGCTGAACATTGTGGCTCCTCGGTAGAGATCGTTAAGAGCACCAAATTTCTTGGTGTTCACCTGGCGGAGAATCTCACCTGGTCCCTCAACACCAGCTCCATAGCAAAGAAAGCCCAGCAGCATCTCTACTTTCTGCAAAGGCTGAGGAAAGTCCATCTCCCACCCCCCCATCCTCATCGCATTCTACAGGGGTTGTACTGAGAGTATCCTAAGCAGCTGCATCACTGCCTGGTTCGGAAATTGCACCATCTTGGATCACAAGACCCTGCAGCGGATAGTGAGGTCAGCTGAGAAGATCATCGGGGTCTCTCTGCCTGCCATTTTGGACATTTACACTACACACTGCATCCGCAAAGCAAACAGCATTATGAAGGACCCCATGCACCCCTCATACAAACTCTTCTCCCTCCTGCTGTCTGGGAAGTATTCTGGCTCTCATGACCAGACTATGTAACAGTTTCTTTCCCCAAGCTATCAGACTCAATACCCAAAGCCTGGATTGACACCTTACTGCCCCATTGTCTTGTTATTATTTATTGTAATGCCTGCGCTGTTTTGTGCACTTTATGCAGTCCTGGGTTGGTCTGTAGTCTAGTGTAGTTCTTTTTCTGTGTTTTTTTTTAAATGTAGTTCAGTCTAGTTTTTGTACTGTGTCATGTAACACCATGGTCCTGAAAAAACATTGTCCCATTTTTACTATGTACTGTACCAGCAGTTACGGTTGAAATGACAATAAAAAGTGACTTGACTTGATGCTGACTATAAAGACAAAACCAAAGACTTAACTCAAACAAATTAGATTTTACTTACATGTTTTCTTGGATAATGATATATACTTACTAGCTCAACTAAAAGAACTCCATTTCCAGTCCCAATATCCAACATGGCAGCATCTTTTGGAATATTATGCTTTTCTAACCAGTTTAGGATGCGATCCATACTTTCTTCACCAAACCTAGAAGAAATGGGGCTTGTGACATTTGCTGATTAATTAATCCACAATACTAAACATTTGTCTTCGAACATGAAACACAGCCTATTTATCAAACAAGTGCAATCATGGCAGCAGTGAACCACATACACACAAGACCAATAAAATGTCATTAAATAGTAAATACAATAAATATATTAACCACATTTATTGTTGACCAATCCTACAGTTCTTCAAGAGTTTTTAAACTTAAAAGACACTAATTTAAAATATAGCTTTGAATATTTAATCAAACATCATTCTTTCTCTTCCCACCACTAATTCACTTTCCTGAATATATTTTACCCTGTTTTGAAGAAAAAGTTGTCCAAATGAGTCTCAGGCTGTTCTCTGAACCTTTGCCTAGGTTATACGTATTAAACTATAAACCTATAAAGAAAGCATTATAAAGCTATTAAGTAATGGATCAGATCTTGTCTTAAACGTATTTGTGAGATTTCAAACTAAGTTCCAACTAAGAGCACAAAAATGGGCAGCTTTACCCTCCCACTGCTCAGGATTCAGAGCGGGCTGACTGTTTTCTGATCTTCTCTGTACTCAACCGTAAATCACAGTAAAAAATATTTATGTTATGACATAAATATCTCAGTAATATTTTAAAGGATTTTAAAGTCGTCATTAGAATGATGAACATTAAACGTTAACATAAAATTTCAGCATTGGACAGGCTATCATAGAAGAATGGCTTGCTGAGAATATTCCTACTGGGAAGCATTCATAGTGTTCCCTTTGAGTGTGAAGGGAATTTCTAAGGTTTTTAATATTTTTCCATTAACAGTTCAGTACATTTTCAGATGTGATTATTTTGACACAAATGACAGTGTTGGTATTGGAAGGGTACCATTTAGAGAAAACAAGCCAAATCACTATTTTCTGTAACATGACCCCACCATTTACCCATTGAATTCCTTGTTATAAGTGGAAATGATGTTCCTATGCGATACTTTTATTGCATTAAGCCATTTTAACAGTGATGACAAAGATGCCCACTGCCAACGTTTAACAGCTAGGGTCAATATTAAACCAAAGGGATGGACACCGATCAATACACTTCGTCAGCTTTTATTTTTATTCAATACCGTGGGTCAATAGGATTTGGATATGACATCACTACGCTGACTGGGTTGGCAGTCACAACCAAATCCTTCCTTTGCCATGCCCTGTCCAGTCCAAGAGCATGTGAATAGGCAATCCAGATTCCAGCACTGTTGCTCATTGTCTGCAAGGCTCATGGATTATAAAAGGCACATCAGGAAAAGGGATGGGATTTGAGGATCAAAGTACATGGAGTGTAAATGATCGGGGAGGGGGGTCTAATGGGTAAAAGTCCAATGACTTAACAGAAGTGGAATAAAGGCTGTGGGTCTCTTTAAGGACCACATGGCTACTGTGGCTCCCCACAAGGCACCGTGTCAATGAAAATGCACAACCAACACATTTCACTGTATCGTTGATGGATTTTAATATATTTTATCCCATTTTGAAGATTGTTTTCCTTTAACTTAAATAGCTAGTAGAGTTGGTAGAGGGGAAGAGTGGATAAGTATTCCTAATGTCCACTCTATGCAAGTCATGGTGTCCAATTAATTTTGCTTCTTACCAAATCTCACTTGTTTCTCCTGATTCATTGAAACCCTTGAGTTCCCTTTCATAAGCATGGTCCCAACTGCAAAGCAAAAAAAATCTCAGAATTAAAACTTCACATCAATATCTGGTGTGATACAGATCAATAATTCATTTAATTACAAGCCCTTTTATTAAAAAATAAAATGTTATGATTTACTTTTTCTCAAAAACTGTGCTACTCTACTGTGGAGTTTGGACTGTGATTTTGTTTCCAATAATAGTTGTATATTTGGTATTGAGTATTGGATTAAAAGTGATGTTGATGCTTAGTAGTCATTAGATTTCAGGAGACACTAAAACACTCATATCAACATGGCAACTCTGTAATTTGCAAGGATATCAAATTCTTCAGTAGGTGGAAGACACTTGCACATTAAAGTTATACTTATTAATCACCTTACTTTCGCTTTTAGATTGAATTCCAAAATGTATGAAATTGCATAAGTAGTTTGCAGAATATTAATTTTTAATCCATGAAAATTAAGTTCATAGCATTTTAAGAATTTATAGGATGTGTGCAATGATGTGAAGATCTTATTGATTCAGCCATCCATCTCTCATCTTATCTGGAAATTTAAACTGTTGTCATTCCTGGTCATGACAAAAAGTCTTCACTCGGAAACATTAATTCTGCTTTTCATTTCATAGGTGCTGTCTCAATCATATTTCCTGCTTTTATTTTACCTCAGTTTTAAAGTTCACACCAGAGCTCACAATCCCTTCCAAGCACTCCTGTACCTGGTGTTCATTGTCCTTCAGAGATGCTTGACATGATCATCCCAAATATAACGGCTCACAGTTGTACCTTCAGCGCCGAGGCCCCTGAGGAAGTTGCAGTAAGGCAAGGACAGCCTGGGGCAGTTGTAGTTAAGTGAGACTGCTAGAGACCTCTGTTTAGATAGGCTGGGATCACTGCAGCAATGTGTACTCAAGCCAAACAAATGATAGATAGATAGATAGATAGATAGATAGATACTTTATTCATCCCCATGGGGAAATTCAACATTTTTTCCAATGTCCCATACACTTGTTGTAGCAAAAACTCATTACATACAATACTTAACTCAGTAATAATATGATATGCATCTAAATCACTAACTCAAAAAGCATTAATAATAGCTTTAAAAAAAGTTCTTAAGTCCTGGCAGTTGAATTGTAAAGCCTAATGGCATTGGGGAGTATTGACCTCTTCATCCTGTCTGAGGAGCATTGCATCGACAGTAACCTGTCGCTGAAACTGCTTCTCTGTCTCTGGATGGTGCTATGTAGAGGATGTTCAGGGGCCTCTGTAGTGAGATTTTTCCAGTTGTCTTCCTAAAACATAGTGTCCCTTTACATTATAGGGGGTGTTGAAGACAGACAAAAATCAACATAATAGAAGGATGTGAAATAAACCTAACAACTAAAGTTCTATTGTCTTTACTAACTTCAAAATATCATCGTCTGTCCGCTTGAAGTTTCGATTGACTTTTAACTCCTTTATACTATTGACAATGATGAATGTCCGTTTCTGATAAATTCTGTGTAAAATAGCAGTTTCTGTTCAAACTTCAGAACACTGTGGGTGACAGGGGTCATCCTGTTCTTCTGCACAAGTAAAATAAAAGAATGCTTGTGTCGTAAGAGTGCGAGTGTTTGGGGCTCAGCTACTTTAGTTACCTTATTTTATTCTCGGTGCTGACACACCAAATACTTGAATTCCCCAAATATCTTCATCTCACTTTCTCCCTGTCCTTATTTATGAGCTTTATTCCTTAATCTCACCACTTTTAACTAAACTTTTGATTGTTTGCTTCATTATGGCTCAGTGTCATATTTTAAAACTTTTGTGAAGTTTCTGAGGATTGTGTCTCTTGGAAAACCAGTTGAGGCACTGCATTTGGCTACCAGAATCTGTTCAACAAAGACAGACAGACATACTTTATTGATCCCGAGGGAAATTGGGTTTCGTTACAGTTGCACCAACCAAGAATAGTGTAGAAATATAGCAATATAAAACCATAAATAATTAAATAATAAGTAAATTATGCCGTGGAAATAAGTCCAGGACCAGCCTATTGGCTCAGGGTGTCTGACACTCCTAGGGAGGAGTTGTAAAGTTTGATGGCCTCAGGCAGGAATGACTTCCTATGACGCTCAGTGTTACATCTCGGTGGAATGAGTCTCTGGCTGA
Source organism: Hemitrygon akajei (assembly GCF_048418815.1). Classification (NCBI taxonomy): domain Eukaryota; kingdom Metazoa; phylum Chordata; class Chondrichthyes; order Myliobatiformes; family Dasyatidae; genus Hemitrygon; species Hemitrygon akajei. The sequence goes on along the minus strand of NC_133146.1, from coordinate 51,040,977 downwards.
ATGTACTCCTGTGCCTAACCAGTACATTATGGAGTGGATGGGAGACATTGTCCAAGATGGCATGATAGCATCCTCTTTTCAGACACCACCATCAGAGAGTCCAGTTCCACTCCCACAACATCACTGGTCTTACGAATGAGTTTGTTGATTCTGTTGGTGTCTGCTACCCTCAGCCTGCTGCCCCAGCACACAACAGCAAACATGATAGCACTGGCCACCACAGACTCGTAGAACATCCTCAGCATCGTCCGGCAGATGTTAAAGGACCTTAGTTTCCTCAGGAAGCAGAGACGGCTCTGACCCTTCTTGTAGACAGCCTCAGTGTTCTTTGACCAGTCCAGTTTATTGTCAATTCATATCCCCAGGTATTTGTAATCCACACTGACCCCTTGGATGGAAACAGGGGTCACCGGTGCCTCAGCCCTCCTCAGGTCCACCACCAGCTCCTTAGTCACACAAGAAGTTACTGAACCAAATTAGAGTACAGGTGTCCCCCGCTTTACAAATGTTCACTTTACGCCATTTCGCTTTTACAAAAGACCTACATTAGTAACCTGTTTTCGCATTACAAAGAGGATTTTCACTTTTACGAAAATTTTTCCCATATAAATTAATGGTTCTTCGCTTTACGCCATTTCGGCTTAAGAAAGGTTTCATAGGAACTCTCTACCTTTGTAAAGGTGGGGGGGGGGGGGCACCTGTATACACATTGTGGGTTATATCCAAGCATGGACTGACCATCTTGGCATGACAGAATAATAATACACAGTAGGAGGTTATGGGTGAGGATTGGCAGGAACTGGCCAGTGGGATACTTTCCCATCTTCCTGTTGCTTCACACAGTAACACAACCCCAACCTGGCTCAGTCAGGGTGATGATAACAAGCTACCACAGTTTTACAAATCACAGTACCCAGACAAAGACCATTGTTCCTGTAGAAAATGTATCCTTGTTTAAGATGTGATCTACTGGGGAAGAAACATCAATCAGTAGTAAACCCAAGACTTTCCTGAGCATGTCTGACCTGAAGTAGGAAGATTTCATGAGATCTGTAATCAAATGGCCATTCAGCCAACAACAGAAGCCAAAAATTCTGAAGCACAGTAGTGTAGAGCTTTGGCCACAAAATCACCAATCTCATTGGACATTTATGGGAAGAGGAGGACATACCAGTACACCTAAGAAATGCTGTGACAGTGACCATTTTAAAGAAAGTGGAGAAGTCTGATTGTGGTAACTGCAGAAGCCAAAAAGAAAGTCATTGCCAGGGTCCGCAGGAGCCTTCTAGGCGCTGAAGAGCCTAATTCAAAATCACAAGTGGATTGCGTCCACCAGGATGTACATTGGGTGTGATCTTTAACATGTAAAGCCCCCTCACCGGGCTTGTACGGAAACTTGGCTTATTAGCCGGCTCTGCTAACAGCCACTGGGGTCAGCGGAGAGAAGGCCACCTTCCTTAAACAATATACGCCTATGGTCAATGTGATTTGGGTCCAACCAAACTGGAAAGTTGGGATGTTCCGATTAATGAACCCCGATTTGAGTGAATGCAGTGAAAAGACTGCCCAAGCACAGTTATCTGTCAGCAAGAAATTACAGATCGTACATCGCATACAATTATAAAAAGGTGTATTTACTAATTTCAGCTTTATCAACCTGTCACTGAGAGGAAAAGAAAAATACAAAAAATAAAAGGGCCCATTACAATTAAACCAGTCTAAATGTGCACATCGTTGGAGCAGATTGTCCAAAAGCTGGGTATGATCCAGCTCTCAGAGCTGAATCCTCATCAACAATCTCCAGTAGAACTTCCCATCTTGGACTCCTTCAACTTGCGAAGCACTCCTTGCAATCACATCTTCCCATTGGACTGAATCCTGTGGCCGTCTCTCCCAATTCTCTCCTCTCTACATCTTCTGCCAAAAAGACCTCAAATCCCACCTGTGTCCATCACAAATCTCTCTCCACCCAGCTTTCTCTAGAACATTCTCCCAATTCCTCCATCCTGATTGGCTGATTCAACATTCCAAAGTTGAAACATCACAGCCCCTTATCTTTAGCTGAACACCCAAACATGATATCAGCAGGACACACTGCTTCTACAGAAAGCTATTGAATGAAATAGCCTACAGCATTAGCAATACAAATCTAGACAAGGCTTTCTTCAACCTCACTAAAGCCTTTGATTTTACCAGTCAGGAGAAAACGTGGAATACTCCTCCTCAAAGTCATCCGAATTTTACATTTGCTCCAGAATGACATGTAAGCCGTGATTTTTTAAAGACTGGAGTAGAGCCAGGCTGCAACTTTACGCAATATTTTCCTCGATCTTTATTACTGCAACATTTATACATTGAGATACAGTGTGGAATTGGCCCCTCCAGCCCAGCAATCCCACGAGTTAATCCTAGCCTAATCACAGGACAATTTACTTACCAACTTACCAACCAGCACGTCTTTGGACTGTGGAAGGAAACCTGAGGAAACCCCCAGTCACAGAGGAGAAAGTACACTCTCCTTACAGACAGCGGTGGGATGTGGCTCACCTCAGCAAACTAGTTCCCTTTGAAGTGTAGGCGATCTTCAGAATTCATGGAAAACCATTTAATCTATAGTAACTACACTCCACAACATGGGCCATTCAAACCTTATTAGCTGACGTGCCAGTAGGTAATGTCGGTGCTCAGGCGACCTTGAAGACAGCTCCAAATCACTGTCCACTCATTCACTGAGTGAGTTACACCCAACATTAGGAAGGTCTAAAGTTCTCTATTAAACTGTCAGTCACACTGCCCTCCAATAACTGGGGTTTACAACAGAACGCATGAAAGGGCCAGTTTCCGTGTGTCAGGTCAGCTTCTTGGCAAGAGCAGACGTCCATAATGAAGTTTACCACAGTCTTCAATGCAACAGAGAGGCCTCTGGTAAATAAAGGAAAGGGAGATTTTGAGGATCGGGACCTCGGGCACCCAGGAAAGCGCGCTATCATCGGCAGTGGCAAAGGTTGAACTTTTAAATCTTTAATTTCTACCCATCATTGTGCACCTGCGACCGAGTCAACCTGCAATAGGCACTGAATAAATACCAGTTCTGCAAAATTCTCCACAGAATTCGGCAGGTTGTTGTCCGCAATGGAGTGAGGAGCACTTTATAGTATCGGTTAGGCTAAGTTTGTCAAACCTTGTCCTGACAGGGTGCTCGCCGTACTACCGATAGCCAGCATTTTACCAACATACAGTATTATGACTCTGATGATAATTAGCGACCACCGTGCGGCCTCGAACGAAACGGGTCCATCATGAATTAAAACCACACACACAAACCGCTAGCGGAAATGCGTGTGTTGTTTGAATTTCCAGCATCTGCAGATTTCCTCATGTTTCGTGGAAATTGGTTACACGTGGGACTTTTATTCTCCCCACAAGTTGCATGCAGTCGCTCGGACTTTTCAAAATGAATTCCAGCAACTACTATGCGTTACCGTTGTTCAGTACACACAGTCATGCAGCAGTAATTTAACAACCGAAATAATTAACAAATCTAGCAGTAACACATACTACTCTTTCGTTCCTAACTTGGAGGGTTGGAAGTCAACATTGGACGAGGACTGGCTCTCATTACGGTCTCCCTCCAGCCGGACAACACCATGTGAACATCCATCCTCCATGACTTGTTAACAAAGGAAGTACAATTCATTTGACCAAACGGTAAATGGGATGTGACATCTAAGGAGGCTGCCATATTTATGACGGGCGAAATTTATGACTGGCAAAGCTAACACTTTCGGTTCGCCGTCTCCATTGTAACATCATAAGAGTTCAATGAGATATTGCTATCAGAATTGGAAAGTGTTAAAAGCAGTTTAAAAGACCACAGCAGTTGTAAGGAGGGTTCGCATATTCCAAACAAGCTGAAATCCTTTTCCGGGTCACATTTGATATTTCAGCCCTACAAACCTTCCAAGCATCGAATGAAATAAGATTGATTTTTTTGGGGGAAAAATTCCCTATACTTCTTTGAAGCGCAATGTTGAGAAAAGACAATCTAACATTAACTACACACCAAAAGAGAAATTAATCCAAGACGACCCTGTTGAATAAACAATATCTTAAATCATTAGCTTTTGACAGAATGTTTTGAACTCCAAGGCAACACATACACAAAAAGCTGGAGGAACTCAGCAGGTCAGGCAGCAGATATGGAGAGGAATAAATAGTCGACGTTTCGGGCCAAGACCCTTCATCAGGATTTTCTTATATTTGTTTTCAACTCGCTTGCTTTTATTTGAACTTGGGTCCATGACTGGGGAAAAGACAGCAACAATATCTAACAAGAGAAAATCTGCAGATGCTGGAAATCCGAGTGACACACTCAAAATGCTGAAGGAATTCATCAGGCCAGGCAGCATCTATAGAAAAGAGAAAACAGTTGATCTTTTGGCCTGAAACCTCTAATGTTTACTCTTTCCATAGATGCTAGCTGGCCTGCTGAGTTCTTCCAGCATTTTCGTTCCAGGATGAAGGAGATGTCTTCCTTTTTTAAACAAAGGGGCTTCCCTTCTTCCACCATCAACTCTGCTCTCAAACGCGTCTCTCCCATTTTCCGCACATCTACCCTCACCTCATCCGCCCATCACCCCACTCGGGATAGGGTTCCCCTTGTCCTCACCTACCACCCCACCAGCCTCCAGGTCCAACGTATAATTCTCCGTAACTTCCGCCACCTCCAACGGGATCCCACTACCAAGCACATCTTTCCCTCCCCCCCCCCCCTTCTGCTTTCCGCAGGGATCGCTCCCTATGCGACTCCCTTGTCCATTCATCCCCCCCATCCCTTCCCACCGATCTCCCTCCTGGCACTTATCCTTGCAAGCGGAACAAGTGCTACACCTGCCCTTACACTTCCTCCCTCACCACCATTCAGGGCCCCAGACAGTCCTTCCAGGTGAGGCGACACTTCACCTGTGAGTCGGCTGGTGTGGTATACTGCGTCCGGTGCTCCCAGTGTGGCCTTTTATATATTGGTGAGACCTGACGCAAACTGGGAGACCATTTCGCTGAACACCTACGCTCTGTCCGCCAGAGAAAGCAGGATCTCCCAGTGGCCACACATTTTAATTCCACATCCCATTCCCATTCTGATATGTCTATCCATGGCCTCCTCTACTGTCAAGATGAAACCACACTCAGGTTGGAGGAACAACACCTTATATACCGGCTGGGTAGCCTCCAACCTGATGGCATGAATATTGACTTCTCTAACTTCCATTAATGCCCCTCCTCCCCTTCTTACCCCATCCTTGATATATTTAGCTTTTCTCCCCCCTCCTTTTTTTTCTCTCTTTCTGCCCATCACTCTACCTGTTCTCCATCTCCCTCTGGTGCTTCCCTCCCTCTTCTTTCTCCCGAGGCCTTCCGTCCCATGATCCTTTCCCTTCTCCAGCTCTGTGTCCCTTTTGCCAATCAGCTTTCCAGCTCTTAGCTTCACCCCACCTCCTCTGGTCTTCTCCTATCATTTTGCATTTCCCCCTCTCCCCACTACTTTCAAATCTCTTAGTATCTCTCCTTTCAGTTAGTCCTGATGAAGGGTCTCGGCCCAAAACGTCAACAGTGCTTCTCCCTATAGATGCTGCCTGGCCTGCTGCATTCCACCAGCATTTTGTGTGATTTGCAGTGATGTCTGACAAACTTGGATACTATTTATTACCAAGTTATTTGGAGGGTTATGGGCTGAGTGTGGGCCAGTGGGACTCGGTAAGAGTAAGCGTTCAGCACGGACTAGAAGGGCCGAGATGGCTTGTTTCCGTGCTGTAATTGTTATATTGTTATATGGTTATTTAGAGCAATATTTAAAAATAAAAAGTGGAGAAATTTATATTGAAATTATCAATTGAACATCCTGTGAAGAAAGATGACAGAACATTTGAACTTGAATTTGAAAACGTCAATATTATCTTGAAAAGGGATTTTTTAACAATCGTGCCTTTAAGATACCACTTTTTCTGATAAACGAAGATCTTTTTTAAAAAAGTAATTGGAGATCAAACTAAATTGCTTTCCCCAGAGTTAATAATAAACTCCAAAAATACACCATGAAGTGAAATGAGATCCAACATAAAGTGTCTTGGAAGTTCGTGGTAGAGGTTAGGCTGTTCGTAAAACAAAAACCCTTTCGTAGGGCAAACTGACGCCTTTTCCAGCTCGACCTGCTGAGCTCTTCTAGTATTTGGTAATTGTTTTATTATTGTCACATGCACCGTGGTACAGTGACAAATTTTGTTTTGCATGCCAAAAATACACATCACTTCACAACATCAGTGCATCCGGATTATACAAAGTGAAGAGCAATATAGAATATTCAACCACGTGGAATATAGTGACACCGTTATCGAGAAAATGTAGGGCAGGTAACAGGTTCAAGGGCCACGACGAGTTGGATTGCAAGGTCAAGAGTCTCTCTCTCTCCCACCCCCTCTCGCTTTGTGGGGGCGGAAGTGACCCGGCTGCGGGGCGGAAGTTGGATGCTGATAACGGTATCGGTATGAAACGGAAGTGCCCGTAACGCGGGGGTGGGAAGGCTGGAAAAAAATGGCCGCCTCCGTCTCGGGCTATACTTTCAGTTCTTTAGTGTACCACCATGCCAACAGCTCTTCGGACCATGTAGGTATCAGTGATGTAGTAACCGAGCGGGTCTACTGAGAGCAGAGGGCAGGGCTGAGGTGCTGTACCCTTGTGGCCCGTGAGCGTTTTAGTCTGAGGAGAGGCCGAGCCTCTGGTTCCTGTTACCCGGAACCCGGGCCTTGTCCTCCGCTGGAGGTTTCGGTTTGTTCGACGATAAGAGCCGGTATCGAAGCCCCTCGAGTCGGCGACGGGGACAGGTTGGCCAGCCGTCTGCCTCCAGTAAGAGGCCAGCACAGGCCGAACACTGGGGCTGCGAGGGTGAATCCGGTCGGGGAGTCGTTGCTCTGCAGTCTGGGTGGGATGAAGCAGTTGATTTGGATGCGCTACTTTCCGCAGGGCTTTTCTTCTCTGTAAAACTTGCATATGTCATTGAAACCTTGAAATCTTTCTTTTTAGTCAAGGTTTTCGATTAAAAAATAATTTTCGGTAAGATACAAAGTGCATAGAGGACTTGTTATGTTTATTTTTCTGTATTAACTCTAGCTCATGACTCCTTAAAACACTAGTTAGAATAGAGTTAATTTAAAATACAAACCGTTGCTCTGTTTTATGTATATTAGCGTGTTTAGACGGTGCATTTGCGTCAAATATCCACAGAACTGTTGTTATGATGAGTGTGGTGCTAAATGTGCATAACCATGATGATGATGTTTTCCCCACTGAAGAAGATTGAGCTCACCATTTTTAGGCAACTTAATATGCAATGGCTTCACAACTCCATCAGAGGAGTGGTTTCCTTATATCGTGAAATAATACAATTTTATTCTTATTTCGTCTGCACTTTAAATTAATGTTTCGCGTTTTGAATTTGTTTTTCTTTCCGATTACTGTTTTAACTTATTTTTCTACAGGAAGGATTTCTTTTGGGTGATGTAAAACAGCTTGAGACTTTCAGTATTAGTGACTCGCATATCAGTAACACAGAACTGCTGCAAGTTATAGGTAAGCCTTTTGAAATAAGATCAGTTTCTCACTAAAATAAGGACCTGCAATTTGTTTGCACCAAATTTAATGTTTGTGATCTACAATGTTACAAAAATCATTAGATTAATTGCACAGTTGCCAGATTCTAATTAAGGAATACATTTATTTTCAGATTCTAAACAAGTTATAATGAAATGTTGTAAGTTGTTTTCAGAATACATAATTGAAGGTGAGGAGTAATGGATGGCAAAAATGTCAACTGTCAGTTAAACAGATCTGTATTGAAATTTCACTCAGAAGTTAATTCATGTACAATATGTGCCAAATTTGTAAGTAATGTTGAAATTGCATTGTTTATAAGATTATGTAGCAGCAGCAATTTACTGTATTTTCTCCTATAAAACAATTACCAAAATTTATCCAATAAATGTCGAGGATTTAATGAGTTAACATAATGGAAATTAGGATCTGTTCCTAGAATTTGACATTGTTACACTTCTGTTGAAGGTGTCTATTTTGCAAAATATCTCAAATGATTTTTTTGTGGTCAGCTTTATTTAATATTTTCTCAATACATTATTTTGGAAATCGTGTATCTTGCTTACATTTTGCTATACATTAGTCATATAATTAAGGTGACAGATCAAATAGAAAAGACAGGTTGTTTTCATTGCACTAGTGTAAAACATGCTGTACACATGTAATTTTCTCTTAATTCTTTTAAAATTGGGAATAATGTTTGTTAAGATTAGGAAGCATTCTCATCTCCAAAATAGAAAAATCAACCTAAAGTTTTATTTTTTGGGGGCTTGATCTTAAAATATTTGAAAATTTGATTTGAAAATTGAGATTTGAAAATAAGGTCTTAATTTGTATTTTATCATAATCTATGAAAAGTAAAAAGGAATTTGCATTCTAATGCCCTTGATGTAATTTTTGAGATGTTGTTGAAGTGGAAGAGAAAATTGGCTGTACTTCCATTCTTAAACTAACCAATCTAGAATTTAACTGGTTGTTAACCTATAAGAAGTGTATTTATTAGAAAGTTATTTTAGCAGTGTTTAAATGCTTTCTACATCTATTATTTTCAGTCATTGATTTAAAGAATACTGTTAAACAAAAGTGACCATAATGGTAGTATTTATCCACATTTGTAGTACAATTTGAAAATCCAATAATAACTGTCAACAATTCACCCGATGCGCATAAATTATTTACTTAAGTGAATTTGTAAATATTAATGAATTAGCAAAGTAGCTTCCCTGTAAAATTTGCTGGAAAAAGCTATGCCTCGTATGGGGTGCAAGTAATGTTATTAAGAAATGATATTTAGCAGGCTCTCTGAAGTTTTTAAAAAAAAGTCATGTATTGTAACTTACAAATGATGTGATGGGAGAGATGAACTCACAAAACACGCAGATATTCATTTAATCTTTGGTGCACACTTTCATTACACAGCAGGGCAAAAATTAAAGATTGGCCAGTGGCTGAAAGTTAGCTTCTGGGATTACTAATAAAAATGACCAGCATCACGATGCCTGAGACTATTCAAAGCAAACGTAAATTTATTTTGGGCATTTTGATTTTGTGTGGTCTGTTATTCTGTTTGCAAGTCATACTGGATAAAAACATCTTTAAAATTGAATGAATATTAGGAAAATTTAGCAAATCAAGCAACATGAAAGGGACAAGTTAACTATTAATATTTCAGGTTGATGATCTCTTTCATCATGTTATTGACCTGAAATACTCTTTCTCTACTGACGTTCCTGACTTGATGAATATTTGTTGCATTTTCCCTTTTTCCAGATATCTGGTATCTATATTTTTGTGCTTAGAGGTTTAGCTAATGTAACAAGGCTGTGTGGCTTTGAACAAAGAGAAAATGCTTTAGGTTCTTCTTCAATTTTACTTTATTACATATTACTTGTAATATATTATTTGTGAACAGGTTATCCAGCTCAATCATCACCTGGCATCAATATCCAATCTGGACTATGTGAATCTAGACCTGCCCCAATGGTTGCAGATCTATTCTTAACTACCAAGTTAGTCAGTTTTATTCTAATGTCTACATTAAGACAAAAGGCAAACTGGACAGAGTAACCAAGTGACATTCATCTGTTTATTTTCATCCTTTGTTTTAATGTAGATACAAAAGGAATATTTATCACGTGCATATATAGATTAATGACATGAAATTTACCAAGTTCCCTTGTTTTTTGAATTTGGGCATTTGAATGTACCTGCCAGCTTTGTGTACCTTGCTAAAGTCTTCCTTGTAAATGTCTGAGGTCTGGTATCTACATTGGGAGATCTGTCCTACAGACTAATTCAACAATTGGTGTACCCACAAATCACAATTGCAACATGTCCAGCTCCTCCATTTTAAGTCCCGGGTACTTCTGATCCGTCTGTAGAACAACCCCCTCAAGGGTTGCAGTACATTATACTTGTAGCCCAAAGAGTCATCAGTTCAAACATGGGCAAGGAAACTTATTCCTGGTTAACATCCTCCGTCATCGCACAGCTGATCAATCAATTCTTTTTCACCTAGAAGAATCAGTAACAGTAGCGGGGTACAGAGTATACTCCAGGGAGTTACAAGGTCCATAATTAAGACTGCCATGGAAACCACCACCCAATCTAGCTGGAGGTGTAATTGTCAGATTTCTTCTACTACTGTCATACAGATTGCTTTGAGTATTATCTATAAAACGCACAGCATTTAACCATCTGAACTACTCCAAACCCTGACTTCTGTCACCAAGAAGGCCAAGGGCAGCAGGCATTGAATCACCACCTGCATCTTCTCTTCCAATGTCTATACTGTCTCAGTGTTTCATTGTTGTTGGAGTTAAATCTTAGAACTCTCCACCAAACATCATTGTGGAAGTACTTTCTTGTAAAACTCTGCAGTGATTCCAGAAAGTGGACTATCATGTTGAAGGTAATTGGGGATGGAATGCTGATATTTCTTGCATTTGCTAACATCCCAAAAAATGGATTAAATATAATAATTACATATTATTAATTTACCAGAATTGTAGGAGTATACATATAAGACTGAAGACATGTTGATAAAAGCAGTAACGTAGCTACTCAGCTCTATTCTATCATTTGAAGTGATGTTAGCTGTTTTGTGCTTTGCTACCTTTATCATGTTCTGGATTTCAAAAATGTTTCAGCATGGTCAGGAATGTACTCATTATAGAGTAGAGAACTGTAGAATTTACGCTCTGCCATCAGTCTCAAATAACCTAACCTATCTTGAAACAAAAACAGTTTTTCAGGTGTTGAAAACCTGAACAAACAACAGAGGATGCCGTATATATTAATCAGGTCAGGCGGCGCTGATAGTGAAAAAATAAAAAAAGCTAACTTTTCATATATGTGACCTTTCAAGATAATTAAGGAGGAAAGTTAGAAATCTTTTAAGTTGGAGAAAACAAAAGAATGTGCCTGTGGTGGTGAAGACCAGAAGCAGTTATGTGACCCAGTTGTGATGCTGATTAAATGAGTCATAAAGTCATAAAATTGTATAGCACAGAAGAGGTTCAGTATTTATCTGAAGTGGTGAAGTTAATGTTAGTTGGGAGATCAACCCCTGGTCTCCACTCCATCACTTATTTTTCCTTTTGTTCTCTGTAAGTCACATTTTCCGCTCACCATCTCTACATTTTAGAACCTCTTTGTTTACTAACATTGGTCTACTGTTGGAAGGTCATCTATTTAAAATGTTAAGTTTTTCCAGAGATGTTATTTGACCTTGCAGCTTTCTGTTAAATTTTCGGATTTGCAGCATCTATCATATTTTAGTTTTGCTTTTTTTCGAAGAATGCTGTTCTGCAGTTTAAAAAAAAATTAAACCTAAGATCTGGTAACCACATCCAAAGATAATACCTTCAGTAAGGCAACTTCAATAAATTTATGAAGTAGATTGCAAGAGTATATTTTCAGTACACTGCTTAATTGCATGAATCCAGTTATCTATGCATGACATTGATAAGAATTTTAGCCAAAATGATCTATTATCCAGTTTGTTGTTCTTTCATTTGTTATGGCAATAAATCTGATGTCACAAAATTTGGACTGTACTTGTAAATATACAATACCGTGAAAACTTCTCAAGATGTGTCACGGAAGCATTATAAGCCAAAATTTGGCTGCTTGACTTGAGATATGAAAGCAGTTTTGCAAAAGGTAGATTTTAAAGTGTTTAAAGGGAAGCTGATTTTCAAAACCAGAAGTGGAGGAGTGCTGATTAATATAAGGATGGGCAAGAGAATGGAGGGATTTTTTGTGTGAATTGTTTTAGATCTGAGCAATTCTTACTCTGCAGCCGATGTGGGTTTGCACATACAGGAGTGATGGGTGGGTTTAGACCACCCTTTATGCTGAGGGCCCTACCATTAACCAAGGGGTCTGTGGACCCCAGGATGGGAATCTCTGGTTTAGAGAGACCTTTGTAATTAGGTAAAGTAAACCACATAAAGCTGTACATTTAGATGTTTGCTAAATCTTCATTTTTGAAAAACTTTTAATGTCTATTGGATTAACATTGTTTTCATAGCTGTTTTTCTCCTTTTTCCTTGCCAAGGAAGTAAGTGATCCTACAGTGAGGTCTGTCTGAAATGCACTGTGATGATTAAAATAATCCATGAACTGCACCTTTTAAAATAGCATAGGCATTTCACTGACTCAAAATAAATACCTAAAATATCCTGTAATATGAATAGGATGGCAGACATTTCTACTGAAACTGCAGAGCTGCTTCCTGAAGTACAAGTGCAGAATGAAATTCCATGCATTTTATTTTCCAGCAATTTTCTAAAGCTTCAGCAAAATTGTGGTTTAGTCTAATATATTTTAAAAATTAGTCTTAATTTGAAAATGGGCAGCAGAAACATAGTTGTTAAACTCACTGTTCCTTAGATTTAATATTGCTGGATGGTTTCTGGTGGAAAATGTGGAAGTTGTAAATCCAATAATCTTAGGTGTAGTAACTGCTGCTTGTTTCTGTTGGTGATAATCTTCAATCTGCTCTATGATTTATCCAGTCAGTTTAGCAATGGTAAAAATGTTATTCTGTGCAAAGTTTAATAATTTAAGTATTAAAATGTGAATTTACTTTGGTTCTTTTACAGAAATTCATAATCATGAGCCTGGTTATCAACTCTTTAGGTAAGCTAGTGTAATCTGCTTTACTAATTCTTAATAATCATAGAAATTGTGAATAGTTTTGGTTCAAAGGCCAAATTTGCTGGTCATTCCAAATGGTAGATGAATCCTTAAATCAGTTTCTTTTCTTTCCTGTTAACTGCGATATTCTCAATGTTGTTCATCTGCCTTTTTTTTCCCTTGGGTTACAGTATCGAATGTGTTTCTCAGTTGAATTGTTCACTTCTTGTTTCATCATTTCCTCTACTTTTTGTCATCCGGGGGGGCCTGACTTAAGCTCCCTTATCTTTTCTAGGTTATGTACCTAGCCTAACATGCTCTTGAAGCATCTCTTTAAGGGTAATGGTTGTTCTGCTGCAGTTATAAATGCCATTCTTAATTATATCTTTGGCTAGTACAATAGGGACATTTAAGAGACTTTTAGATGGGTACATGGATGAAAGAAAAATGAGTGGTTAGGGGCTATGTAGGAGGGAGGGTTAGATTGATCTTGGAGTAGGCTAAAAGGTCTGCACTTTACTATGTTGTATGTGTTGCTAGCTTTAACAGCTTTCACTCTTTTGGAGATAGTACTCTAATTAAAAGCTCAATTTTAGATTGACACTGTACCCTTTCCATACTAATTCAGCAGTGTTTCCTTTCCTCAGATCAAGTAAATTTTCCTAAATGGATTTCAAAAAAAATCCTGCATGTAGATAGTTGGGATGTCCTTGCATTGTTATTTTCTAGTTATCTGGTATAATTCCTATGCATGTAGGAGAGTTGGGAAACAAATATTTCTGCAGTCTCCACTCCTATTTTCAGCTTTTGAAACCTTATCTGTCTCAATGTGATGTTATCTTCATTTCAACTTCACTAAAACAGATTCTGCTCCTGACCCCTCAGCATTCTCCTTTAACAACACTATACAATTCCTATTTAGTACCTTTCTCCCACTATTCCATCTTTCTAAACACCTCATCCTGGAGTGTTATCCTTATCTTTTCTGCTTTGAGTCTCTTTAGGATGTGTTGATGGCATAAATTGCTTAAATATTATGCAGCCTCATTTCCTTTCCATCTGTTCTTGCAAGGCTTTCTCCTAGAGTTATTCACAATAAACATCATTATAGAACAAATAAGGAGCTTGTGATAAATGATGAGATTTGCTTTACCTTGGGTGCTGAAACATCTTGTTTTGTTTAGTCAGCACAGACCTGGTTTACATGCAGAATCCTCTGTTTGGATGCCCTCCCGTTTCTATTCCCCACTGCTAGATTTCAGGCTATCATTGCTGTTCCACTACCTATTTAACCTAATTAAAAATAAACTGGAATGTTCTGCATTTAGCTGTCAACTCAAATCTTCTGCATTTCAAGTGTTGAAAAGACTAGAGCCATAAGGGATTCCACATTTGCTACTGATTATATTATTCTTGAATACTTATTAGGACCAATCCTTGGTGCAACCTCTACTCTCTAATTTATCCAAACCAGCATAAAATTTTCTTCTTTCTCTTTCACCTTTTCTTATGCCGGTGTGAAGTGTTTCCATGTTGATGCATGGATTTCAAAATAATCATTCTCTAGCCCTGCCCCATTGCTTCCTCCCAACAATCTTCTGTTCCTTCAATTTTAAACTGTTGGAATTCCACTTTCTTTGTTCTACTTTGTATGGCAAAGTTTTCAGTTTCATTTGTACTCCCTCCTCCTCAAAAACCTTTTCTTTCACTTCCTGTGCTGTACCCTTATCATCTGCCTGGATTCAACATGTGAATCTATGGAATATTGTCTTTTGTTGGAGATACTGCATGTCAGATTTTGATTAGGTTGAAGTTAACGTGCTCTCCTTTAAGAAATTAAGTTTCTCCAAGTGCCTATAATTTAGTGTCTTTTTTGTTGTTTCTCAGTGCTTCCTGTCTGTAGATATTGAACTTACTGGCCTATAGGTGCTTGGGATGTCCCTGTATTCCTTTTTTTTAAAGAATGAAACATTTGCCATTTTTTGGCCTTCTGGCATAATTAATTACATCAGGAGACAATTGTAAATTTTGATAAATATATCCAGAATCTTCACAAAGTCCTAGAGGGTACGGTCAGGCTCGAATTCTCAGATGTTCTGACTTGTAAGTTTGGAGAGGGCTAAACAGGGCATTGAATGACATTTGAATGGAAAATGCTGTTGGAGAATAAAATTGATTATATTTGGCATATGAAGGGTAGCTACTCAATGAGGAATGTGAAGCCAGCAGTTAAAACGCCACTACATCTTTTTTTGTTTTATCTTCTGTCTTGCCAATTCAGAAATCTCCAAATAGCTTCACAGCATCAATTAATGACATTCTTGTAAAGAGGTGCTTAAATCAGTAAATGTAGAAGTTTGAAGTGCAAAGACAATTTATTGAAGTTCCCAAATAAATTTAAGCCTTTCTTTCAATAGACTTTTTATTGATTTTTTAAATGCATTTTCTACAACACTACAAATAAAAAAAAAACCCAGAACAAGGTAGAAAATTAGTACAGTGCAAGATAAACATACAATGGTAATACAATACAAAAAAAGATAATTGAGAAAGCACCCAAATTGAAGTCATGTAAAGTTAGTATCCTCCCCAAGCCCCACAACAAAAAAACTCCAGACCAACCAAAACAAAATGTAGAAAATATAAATCAGAACATTCAAACCCCCAAAACTGTAAATACACTTGAAAGCAGAAGATAATAATGCCTACTACCAAAAAAAAGAGCCGAAAGCAAGGGACTGAAAAAAAAAACTTAATTAAGAGGAAAATTATGAAAATACTCAATAAAAGGTCCCCAGACCTTATGAAACTTCATATCCGAATTAAGAATTGAATAATGGATTTTTTCAAGGTCTAAACGGGACATGATATCGTTAAGCCATTGAGCATGCATGGGTGGGGCAAGATCTTTCCATCTAAGGAGGATTAGACGTCTAGCCAGGAGAGAAGCAAAAGATAATATTCGACATTTAGTCGAACTCAAACGTATATCTGTCTCACCCAAGAAACCAAACAGAGCAATTAAAGGGTTAGGTTCTAAGTGGTGATTCAGAATACAGGATAAAGTTATAAAAACATCTTTCCAAAATTTCTCTAAGCTAGGACAGGTCCAGTACATATGAATAAGAGAAGCCTCGCCACTTTTGCATTTATCACAAAGAGGATTAATATTAGGGCAAAATCGAGATAATTTAGATTTGGACATATGGGCTCTATGAACAATCTTAAACTGTAAAAAGCAATGGCGAGCACAAAGAGAGGTTAAATTAACCGATTTGAGAATCGAGTCCCAAACCTCATCAGATAAAGGGATATTTAAGTCATGCTCCCAAGCCATTCTAATTTTATCCACAGGGGCACGCTGTAAGAATGCTAATTTATCACGGATAAATTATATTAAGCCTTTACCCAGTGGATTAATAGAAAGAAAGAAATCCATAGCATTTTTCTTGGGCATTTCAGGGAAGTTAGGAATTAAAGGATTGATAAAGTGTCTGATTTGGAGATATCTAAAAAAAATGGGTATTAGGCAGATTGAACTTAGCAGAGAGCTGTTGAAAGGATGCGAAGCGATTATCGATAAAAAGATCTTCAAAATGTCTAATGCCCTTCCTATACCAATCATAGAATGTTGAGTCATACATAGTAGGTAAAAAAAGATGATTATGTAAGATAGGACTAGAAAGGGAAAAACCATAAAAACCATAAAATTTCCTAATCTGGGCCCATATTCGCAAAGTATGTCTAACGAGAATTAACAATTAGTCTAGACAAACTACTAGGGAGTACAGAACCAAGAAGTGCAGAAATAAATAGATCTTTAGTGGAATTCAGCTCCATTGCTACCCAATTAGGGCACTCAGATTGGCTAGGAAAAAAAGACCAAAAGATAGTGCAACGAATGTTAGCTGCCCAGTAGTATAAACGAAAATTAGGTAAGGCCTTGCCACCCTCTTTTTTAGATTTTTGAAGGTAAACTTTATTAATTCTAGAACGCTTATTCTTCCACAGATAAGACAAAATAATAGAGTCAATACATAGATACAGCAATTTGATCCAAGAGGTAAAACTTTGACCAAAGTCAAATTTTTCTAAAACTGCAAAGAGGTAGTTCCACTCTATACGATCAAATGCTTTCTCCGCATCGAGAGAAATAACGCATTCAGGAATCCCAGTTGAAGGTGAATATAAAATATTAAATAAATGCTGTATGTTAAAAAAAGGAAGACGGTTTTTAATAAAACCAGTAATAGACTTCTGTAGACATGTAGTGTTAATGTGCTATACAAGCAGCTACCTTGATGTGTATTGATAGTTGTAGTTTGCAAAACATCCACATGTGTGTACACTCTCCATATCATACTAAGTGAGCAGAGAGAGAAATCTTTCTAAAACTATTTTCCTAAGCATCCTTTTTTATTGGTACTCTTGGAAATTTGTTAATACTGAAATACTTTGCCAAATCTGGCATTAATATCTTAAATATGTTATTTTCAGTTTTTATGACTATGCAGGAAGAGTTAATGAAGAAAGTCTGGATAGAATTCTCAAAGGAAGGAGAAAAGTAAGTGTTGATTTGTAACTTGCATTTTCTTTCTTTAAACGTTGTAATGTAGGGTTAGACCATTCAGCTCTGAACTACTTACAACAAATATTTTTTTGTTCCATACACAATTTACTTCACTTCGACACGTCATTGTTTCTAGCATCCACAGCTTGTTTTGAGGAGATAATTAAATTACCTCACTATCCTTAATGCAGAACAAATGCTTTCTGATTTTGTGTGTAACCAACATGACTTTAACTTGTTGACATATCTCTTGCCAGAGAACGTAATTCATAATTTGGAACACCTCCATTCACCCCTTGGCCTTTTGAGCTCTTAAAAAGACAAGTCCAAGTTTATATAACTAGACTACATAGATGCCTGATGTTTTGGAGAACCTGCTATATAAGCTTGCTTTCATGGGGTTTTGGACTTTGCAGTAAATCCAGTTCTCCATATAAGGTGATGGTTTGATATAAACAAAATTTTCTTCCTTTCAAAGAAATTTCATGAGCTTTTGGTTTCAATAGGTACATTTAATGTCAGAGAAATGTATACAATATACATCCTGAAATTCTTTTTCATAAACATCTATGAAAACAGAGGAGTGCTCCAAAGAATGAACGGCAGTTAAACGTTAGAACCCCAAAGCCCCCCCCCAGCTCCCCCTCCCACATATAAGCAGCAGCAAGGCAATTACCCCTCCCCACCCCACCAGCAAAAAAGCGTCAGAGCCCTCCACCACAGACTTTGTCTATCCAAGATTTTTTGTGTTGTCTTGTGGAGGATCAGAGAGATCTTGGGGCAGTGAGGAGGATCAAAGAAGTCTATGGTGTGTTGGCATTCATCAACTGTGGGATTGAGTTCAAGAGCCTTGAGGTAATGTTACAGCTATATAAGGCCTTGGTCAGACCGCATTTCAGTTCTGGTCACCTGACTACAGGAAGGATGTGGATTCTACAGAAATAGTGCAGAGGAGATGTACGAGGATGTTTCCTGGATTGAGAATAGGTTGAGTGATCTTGGCCTTTTCTCTTTGGAGTGATGGAAGATGAGAGGTGACCTGATACAAGTGTATAAGATGAGGAGGGGCATTGATCGTGTGGATAGCCAGAGGCTTTTTCCCAAGGTTGAAATGGCTAACATGAGGGGCATAGTTTTAAGGTGCTTGGAAGTAGGTACCGAGGGGATGTTGGGGTTGAGGTTTCACACAGAGTGATGGGTGTGTAGAATGCACTGGCGGTGATGGTGGTGGAGGAGGATACAATAGAGTCTTTTAAGAGAGTCCTAGATTAAGTACATGGAGCTTAGAGAAACAGAGGGCTACACGGTGCGGCAATTCTAGGCAGTTTCTGGAGTAGGTTACATGGTCAGCACAACATTGTGGGCTGAAAGGCCTGTAATGTGCTGTAGATTTCTGTGTTCTATGTATTAGATTCTTTGTGTTGCAATGCAATGAGATTGAACTATAGAACATATAATAGTATAGCAGTATGAGTCCTTCCATCCACCATGTTGTGCCGATGTATATAAACCATAATCAAACTGAATCTTCCCTCCTACGCAGCCCATAACCCTCAACTGTTCTTAAGTCTGTTGCCTATCTACGATTCTTTTAAATGCCCCTAAATGTCTCTGATCCAATAAGGTGCATATATGTGCATAGTTTCCAGACTTGCCTCCTTGGCATGTTGTAAAAAGAAAATCGCGTATTTGTTTTGGTGAGAGCAATAATAATGGATTTAAAAATAAAATGGTTAGCTTCTCATTCAGAACTTCCTGCAACCTTCACTGACGCCTTTTCCTTTCAGATATGTCTATTTTCAGAAATATATTGCACTGTGTTTATTTTAAACAAGTTTCATACCCACAAGTCCTAATTGCTTATTTCCTTTGTAGAATGTTATTGGCTGGTACAGATTTAGAAGAAATACACTGCAGCAGATGTCCTACAGAGAACATATTATCCATAAGCAGCTGACAAACATCCTCGGAGTGCCTGATCTAGTCTTCCTTCTATTTAGTTTCATCTCCACAGCAAACAACTCAACGCATGCTTTGGAATATGTGCTGTTTAGACCCAGTCGCCGGTAATTAATATCATCTTGATTAGTCTAAGATTCATGGATTATTTTTCAGACCAAAAATCCTTTATGATTAAAGATAAATTATTTATGTTTTTAAAAATTTTTTCCAATTTATTCTCTTTTATTACTTCATCTCCATAAACCTATCATCTTCCACATATTGACATGATGGTGGATGTGTACAGAATATAAATAAATATTTAGTGCAGGTCATTCCTAGATTGTGGCATGGTTCTGTTCCTGTAAACTATTCATGACATTAAAAAAATTGCAATTTAAAAATGTGATTTCCCAGGTGGCAGAAGATGCCAAATACATTTGACTGGTTTCCCAAATACTGCTTTTTTTTAAATATATGGACTATATATAAATCAGGCATTTGTGTATTCAGTTTTTTTACTTTTTGTATTAACTCTGTAAAATATTCTACTTTTCATTTGAAGGTATGATCAGAGAGTTTCACTCACAATCCCTAATTTGGGGAACACTAGTCAGCAAGAATACAAGAGTTCCTCAGTGCCAAATACATCATGGAATTATGAGAAGGTTGTTACAGAACATGGGTAAGTAGTAAATAACTTTCAAAATGTTCCAGCAAGTAATACAATGAGAATGTGCAGTGATAGCTTGGCATTCATATTGAAAGTTATTTGATGGTTCCTATTTTCAGGCTCTTAACACTTGCATTCACCATATACAACCCTGAGATTCATTTTCTTGTGGATATAATAAATCTATAGAATAATAGCAATAACAGAATCAATGAAACCCTGCCCAACTCTGGTGTTCAACTAGTGCAGAAGTCAACAAATTGCAAATACAAAAAAATGAAATCATATTGGGAAGATGAAATGAAGTCCTTGAAAGTGCGTCCATTGGTAGTAGGGAGTTATCCCCTTTGGTTCAAGAGCCTGATGGTTGAGGGTTAACTGCTCCTGAACCTGGTGGTGTGAGTCCTGAGGCTCCTTTAGCTTCTTCCTGATGACAACAATGAGAAGAGACCATGATGCAGCCAGTCAATATACTCTCCCATAGGTGTTAAGATGTGTATTAGAAAATAGCTTCAGAAAGGCTTTTCTCTAATTTTGTATTTCAGGACATGGGTGTCATTTTCCTAGGCGGGAATTTATTACTCAACTCTAATTGCATTTGTGAAGATGGTCATGAGCTGTCACCTTAAACTGGAGCGGTCCCATTTCTGGTGTCAATACTACCGTTGTATTATTTGACTAAGAATTCCAGCAATGAAGGAACTGTGTGTTTCAAAATCAAGGTTGCTTTCACTTGAAGGAGAACATGTAGGTGAAGGTGAGAAGTTTTTAAGATGCTGTCAGGTTACCCTAGGAAGAAGCTGTAATGCATTTTGTAGTGGTAGGCATTACAGCTGTGATTCCCTGATAGGGGAGGGAACGTACAGTGGCAAGCAAAAGTTTGGGCACCCTGGTCAAAATTTCTGTTACTGTGAATAGCTAAGTGAGTAAAAGATGAACTGATTTCCAAAAGGTATAAAGTTAAAGATGACACATTTCTTTAATATTTTAAGCAAGGTTACGTTTTTATTTCCATCTTTTACAGTTTAAAAATAACAAAAAAGGAAAAGGGCCCGAAGCAAAAGTTTAGGCACCCTGCATGGCAGTACTTAGTAATACTCCCTTTGGCAAGTATCACAGCTTGTAAACGCTTTCTGTAGCCAGCTAAGAGTCTTTCAATTCTTGTTTGGGGGATTTTTGCCCATTCTTCCTTGCAAAAGGCTTCCAGTTCTGTGAGATTCTTGGGCTGTCTTGCATGCTCTGCTCTTTTGAGGTCTATCCACAGATTCTCGATGAAGTTTAGGTCAGGGGATTGTGAGGGCCATGGCAAAACCTTCAGCTTGTGCCTCTTCAGGTAGTCCATTGTGGATTTTGAGGTGTGTTCAGGATCATTATCCTGTTATAGAAGCCATCCTCTTTTTATCTTTGGCTTTTTTACAGACAGTGTGATGTTTGCTTTCAGAGTTTGCTGGTATTTAATTGAATTCATTCTTCCCTCTACCAGTGAAATGTTCCCTGTGCCACTGGCTGCAACACAAACCCAAAGCATGATCGATCCACCCCTGTGCTTAACAGTTGGAGAGGTGTTCTTTTCATGAAATTCTGCACCCTTTTTTTTCTCCAAACATACCTTTGCTCATTGTGGCCTAAAAGTTCTATTTCAACTTCATCAGTTCACAGGACTTGTTTCCAAAATGCATCAGGCTTGCTTAGATGTTCCTTTGAACCTTTTGAATAGAACTTTAAATAGAACCTTTTAAAGAAATGTGTCATCTTTAACTTTGTGCCTTTTGGAAATCAGTTCATCTTTTATTCGCTTAGCTATTCACACAGTAACAGAAATTTTGACTGGAGTGCCCAAACTTTTGCATGCCCCTGTGTGTTTTAGAATGCTGGATGGAGTCTCAGAAGTGCACTGCTTTGTCCTGGATAGTTTGAGCTGCTTGAATATGGTTGGAGCTGTGCTGAAACATGCATGTAGAGATTATTGTAGTTTTAACTTGGTTGAAAGATTTTGGGGTATCAGAATAAGTTGCTTGTGGTGAGGTACCTAGACTTTGACCTCATTTTGCAACCACGATAGTTCTATGGCTGGATAAGATGAATTTCTAATTGGTGGTGGGCTCTTAAGATGTTGGTGGTTGGTGATGGTAATGCCACTGAATGCCAGGGGTAGGTAGATGTTGGCCTGTCTTTTTTGTCAATTTTCAACTTGCGTGCGAATGTTCTGTGTCTTCATTTTCTAAGCTGTGAACAGTCTACAATCATCAGAGAAGATTTCCACTTATAGCCTTATGATGGCTAATTATGAAATATCGTTGGACCTAGTACCCTGCCCTAAAAGAATACCTGCAGCGACATCATGATGTCATGGTCAGTCATTCCTTCTTCAGCTCAGGAATTCTGCACTTAGGTCCACGTTTACAAGGATATGAGTGAGATCTGGGGCTGAGTAATTCTAGTGAACTGTAAGGGAGTTCATGATCAACTTTCAATTTATATTACTGTTGAAAACGCCGGTTATTTCAGAAGACCAACTGGAAGGCCAGATTGGATTGTTCTGCTGTTTGTGAACAAGGCACTTTTCCATAATCAGGCATATGCTTGTATTGCAACTATTGGAGCAGCTCAGCTAGAGGCACAGCTGGTTTTGTGGTGTAAATTTTCAGCATTACAGCAGAAATATTGTTTGATCTTGTAGCTTTCTCTGTATCTCGTATTCACAGCCATTTTTTATATAATGTGGATGAGTTGAAAGTCAACATCTTATGTTGTGATGTTGATCTTGCAAAGAATCTCAGATTAACGTGTAAAGTCACAGTTTGATTATCTTGCATATCCTGTGTATTACATTTTGTTTATGATGAACTACATGTTATTTGACTGTCTTATCTATTATGAACAGATTAATTATGATCTGTTAGATTGCCTATCTTTTTATTCAGTGTAATTTGAACATGATCTGTAAGTGAGATTTAGAATATAATAATGTAAGATTAAGACTGTAATTGTGTTAGTCAAGTTAAGTAAGTATGAAAACAACACACACTAAATGCTGGTGGAACACTGCAGGCCAGGCAGCATCTATAAGGAGAAGCACTGTTGATGTTTCGGGCCAAGACTCTTCGTTAGGACTAACTGAAGAGAAAGATACTAAGAGATTTGAAAGTAGTGGGGGGAGGGGGGAATGTGAAATGATAGGAGAAGACCGGAGAGGGTGGGATGAAGCTAAGAGCTGGAAAGGTGATTGGTGAAAGTGATACAGAGCTGGAGAAGGGAAAGGATCATGGGACGGGAGGCCTTGGGAGAAAGAAAGGGGGATGGGGGGAGCACCAGAGGGAGATGGAGAACAGGCAGAGTGATGGGCAGAGAGAGAGAGAAAAAAAACAAACAACTAAATATGTCAGGGATGGGGTAAGAAGGGGAGGAGGGGCATTAACGGAAGTTAGAGAAGTCAATGTTCATGCCATCAGGTTGGAAGCTACCCAGCCTGTTGTTCCTCCAACCTGAGTGTGGCTTCATCTTGACAGTAGAGGAAGCCATGGATAGACATATCAGAATGGGAATGGGATGTGGAATTAAAATGTGTGGCCACTGGGAGATCCTGCTTTCTCTAGCGGACTGAGCGTAGGTGTTCAGCGAAACTGTCTCACCGTCTGCGTCAGGTCTCACCAATATATAAAAGGCCACACCGGGAGCACCGGACACAGTATACCACACCAGCCGACTCACAGGTGAAGTGTCGCCTCACCTGGAAGGACTGTCTGGGGCCCTGAATGGTGGTGAGGAAGGAAGTGTAAGGGCAGGTGTAGCACTTGTTCCGTTTACAAGGATAAGTGCCAGGAGGGAGGTCGATGGGAAGTGATGGGGGAGAATGAGTGGACAAGGGAGTCGCGTAGGGAGCAATCCCTGTGGAAAGCAGAAAGAGGGAGGGAGGGAAAGATGTGCTTGGTATGTCTATCCATGGCCTCCTCTACTGTCAAGATGAAGCCACACTCAGGTTGGAGGAACAACACCTTGTATACCGGCTGGATAGCCTCCAACCTGATGGCATGAACTGTGGTAAACTATGTATACCTGTCTGGACACGCCCCCTGTTGACTGCTCCTGTGGCTCCTCCCACAGATCCCTGTATAAAGGCAATTGGGGCACTGCTCCTCCCTCAGTCTCCGAGATGTCGTGCTCCCTTTTGCTGCTAATAAAAACCTATCATTCACTTCCAGTCTCCGAGAGTTATTGATGGTGCATCAGGCATGAACATTGACTTCTCTAACTTCCGTTAATGCCCCTCCTCCCCTTCTTACCTCATCCCTGACATATTTGTTTTTTTCTCTCTGCCTGTTCTCCATCTCCCTCTGGTGCTCCCCCCTCCCCCATTCTTTCTCCCAAGGCCTCCCGTCCCATGATCCTTTACCTTCTCCAGCTCTGTATCACTTTCACCAATCACCTTTCCACTTCTTAGCTTCATCCCACCCCCTCCAGTCTTTTCCTATCATTTCGCATTTCCCCCTCCCCCCACTATTTTCAAATCTCTTAGTATCTTTCTCTTCAGTTAGTCCTGACGAAGGGTCTCGACCTGAAACGTCGACAGTGCTTCTCCTTATAGATGCTGCCTGGCCTGCTGCGTCCCACCAGCATTTTGTGATTGTTGTTTGAATTTCCAGCATCTGCAGATTTCCTCGTGTTTGCTCTTTAAGTAAGTATGTATGTGTTTGAATCAATCCTGAAATAAGGAATGTAGGTGATGTAAGAAGTTTGGTTGTAATTATTTTGGCTTAATTTGATACCTTTTAAATGACTGAAGTGACATTTTGAGGTTACAGAAAAGATTACGAAATTAAATGCTATATAATTTTAAAAAGCTTAGTTGTCAATACATTGTCTTTGACTTTTGAATTTGGTTTAAGAATTTGTAACAGCATTTTCATTTAACCATGAAATGTATCAGTATTTCACTGAAGCCATCATAAAATAAGCTGTTAGATCTTAAATGCAAAACGTGGAGGTTTACTTGGTTGATATACTGATCCATATATAATTTAAATGTTGCCTCTACAGAATATCATCTCATTTCCTAACCAGCATCTCATTTCTACAGTTAAATTTTTAACCACTCATAATGAGAATATAACTTTAACTATTAAACACTGTATATACAGTTTCAAACTTCAGTTAATCTATTTTTATGTTTTTCATAAAGAGCTGAGTTCTTTGACAAAGATGGTGTGATTAAAGATATCAGGGCTATTTATCAAGTGTACAATGCACTGCAAGAAAAGCTGCAAGTAAGTTACTTTCCTAAGGGAATTAAATGACTAAGCCTTAATACGCTTTGTTAATTCATGTTTGGTCTTGTGATGAAGTGTGAAAAAGTACACATTGTTTTAAGAAAAAATCTGCATAAGAACTGTGTATGTTCTTGCTCAAACTTTTGAAATCCAAAGATAGTGCTTTGGAACAAATGGTCTACTCTTATCCTTCCATCTTCCAACCTCAGACTGGAAGTAATCAATCTCTGCTATCTTACATTGATATTAAATTTCCTCTCTAACCCATGTTGCTGGCCTGCACTGTTTATCATCTCCAAATCTAAATTCTTCATTCCTCTCTTTCAGTGCCCTGTCCTGCCTTGGCCTCTCACGCTAATTTTAACATAAAGCCCCCATAACATTGTTTTCATGGAATGATATCCTCTTCTGTATCCCCAGCTTCCTGTTTATGCTATTTGAGCTTTCACCCAATTGACTTAACATTTGGGACTTGCCTGTATTTGTTGCTTGCTTTTTATCCAAGTACAGCTGTAAAGCACATTGAGATGGCATATCAGTTAAATAAATTTAATGTTGATTTAAATTGAACTATGTAGTAAAAATAATCTTTTAACATTTTTGTAGACTGTGTGTGGAGAAGTGGAAAAGAGTGAGCAAACAGTTGAAAGTTACCTTCTAGAAGTGGATAAATTGAAGAAACAAATAGCACGGAGGAAAAGGGAGATTAATGAGGAAAAGAGTAAGTAAATGGCAAGTGTAAATTGCACATAATAGGTATAAATGTTTGTTAAAGAAAGCAATGCCAAGTGGCTTTAGAGTGATAATTTCTTGAACAAATATGAACAGTAATGTGTTACTCTTGCATGGCCAGAAGTATGCTGTCCTGAATAAATCACAACAAATACAGTATATTTGCTGTTTTTTAAAAAACTCAAGCAATCTATTTATCCTGGATATTAAAGGTTTTGGTACAAGTGTTTGCAATTAAAGGGAAAATTGAATCTGGTTTATTCACACTCTGTATGATCCCATGTTCTGTTGTGAATATACAGCAATGTAAATCAGTATGCTTTGATTAAATTTGTAGGTTTTGACAGGTTCACTATCATTCCTCGATTGGTTTCAAAATTTGAAACTAAACATACAAAATCAAATTGCTCACTCTGTGTCCAAAATCAATACATAAAAGATGTCACCAGAACTGTGAGCTGGGGGGTGGGGGGGGGGCATGTTGGAGGTAGTGGAGTCTTGAGTTGCAAGTATAGGTTGGTGCCTTTTTCCCCTTAGTGCATAGAACACTGAGGGTGGCCTTACTGTGGTACAGCTGCAAGAAAAGGTTCATACCTTTGCATTTACCTGGTTTTCTGCATTAGTTACTCATAAGTTGTGGTCTGATATTCATCTAAGTCACAGTAATAGACAAACACAATCTGCCTAAACTAATAATTGTACTTTTCATGTCTTTATTAAACACATTGTTTAATTATTCCTAGTGTTACGTATTCAGGCAACAATAATTATAGATGAGTTAGACGAAGGGTTTTATAACAAATAACACGTTTATTAAACACTGATAACAAACCCCCTTCAAATGTAAACAAACCTAAACAATGATCCGAGCTCAGCTGCTCAAACAGTCCTTAATAGCGTTGCAGTCCCAAACAGTCTTCAAAGCGGTATTGAAAAAAAAATTCTTTAAAGCGATATGCCGACAGTTCAAAACCTCACGGTACTTTTAAAAGGAGAGACTTTTTTAAAGCGATGTAAATTCTCTTCCACGTCGATGTCCTTCGATTCCCAGCGTCGAACTCCCACGTCGAATTTTATTAAATATAACAACTTAAAGTGACTGACCTTCCTTCCACAATATTCTCAATCTCCCGCTTTTTCCAGCGGAGACTATCATGAGAATAGTAAACGAAATCCTTCCGAATGAGGATCACACAAGGTCGAAGTCAATCCATCGAAAATCGATTCTTCTCGATGTCCATCTTCCAAACTTCACTCTCCATCAGCAAAGAAACCGTTGGCTCTGACCTTTTAAACTTTAGGCATTATATAAAACTTCATTTTTAACTAAACTGCGTCATCCCTTTAAATCACGCAGTGACATGAAGTCATCTTGGCAAATCTAGCCACGAACTGCCCCACCTGACAGGGTGGGTCTCCCTTTTATACCCTGTAGAAAAAACCTGTCACATGACCTCTACTGGCGGGAAAATGACATCACTCCACCATTACCTCATGTCCAGTATAACTTCCAACCCCAGTCACGTGACAAGGGTACCACTGTCACGTGTCATGGGTACGTAACACCTCCCTCCAAAAAAAACATTTTTGGTCTGACAAGAACAAAAATTTTAACAATTACTTACAAAAAAAAACCCCAAAAAAAACAAAGGTATAAATTATATAACATACACAATATACAATACAGTAGGAGTGTTACAATAAAAAAAACCACTCCAAAAAAAAACATTGTACATTCAACATCGAGATAGACAATCAGCAACCACATTATCTTTACCTTTAATATGAGTTATCACAATATTGTACTCTTGTAACATCAAACTCCAATTTAACAATCTTCTGTTTTTGTTTTTCATCTTACTCAGAAAAACTAACGGATTATGATCAGTGTAAACAATAAGTGGTTTTTGAGTTGTACCAACATATACCTCAAAATATTCCAAAGCTAAAACAAGAGATAACAATTCTTTCTCTATTGTTGAATAGTTTCTTTGATGCTTATTAAATTTCTTAGAAAAGTATGCTACCGGATGATCAACCTCATCACCCTCATTCCTTTGCATCAATACTGCTCCCGCAGCTTCATCACTAGCATCTACAGCTAATGAAAAAGGTTTTCCAAAGTCAGGTGCCTTAAGCACAGGTTGTTCACATATCATTGTTTTCAATTTTTCAAATGCTTCCTGACAAAACACTGTCCACACAAACTTCACATTCTTCTGCAGAAGGTTAGTTAATGGAAGGGCAACTTTAGCAAAATTCTTACAAAATTTTCGATAATATCCTACCATTCCCAAAAATCTTCTGAGAGTTTTTTTCCCCGTCGGAGTGGGAATTTCTAAAATTGCCTGAACTTTTGCCTGAACAGGAGCTACCTTACCTTGACCCACAACATAACCAAGGTAAGTCACAGTAGCATGTCCAAATTCACTCTTGGCTAAATTAATAGTCAAGTTAGCTTTTGAAAGCTTTTCAAACAATTTCTCCACCGCAATAATGTGTGCTTATTATAATGTGTAGGTTAAGACCTACAAGTATCTGGGAGTACAGTTGGACGAGAAGCTAGACTGGACTGCCAACACAGATGCCTTGTGCAGGAAGGCACAGAGTCGACTGTACTTCCTTAGAAGGTTGGCGTCATTCAATGTCTGCAGTGAGATGCTGATGATGTTCTATAGGTCAGTTGTTGAGAGTGCCCTCTTCTTTGTGGTGGCGTGTTGGGGAGGAAGCATTAAGAAGAAGGACGCCTCACGTCTTAATAAGCTGATAAGGAAGGCGGGCTCTGTCGTGGGCAAAGTACTGGAGAGTTTAACATCGGTAGCTGAGCGAAGGGCGCTGAGTAGGCTACGGTCAATTATGGAAAACCCTGAACATCCTCTACATAGCACCATCCAGAGACAGAGAAGCAGTTTCAGCGACAGGTTACTGTCGATGCAATGCTCCTCAGACAGGATGAAGAGGTCAATACTCCCCAATGCCATTAGGCTTTACAATTCAACTGCTAGGACTTAAGAACTTTTTTTTTAAAGCTATTATTAATGCTTTTTGAGTTAGTGATTTAGATGCATATCATATTATTACTGAGTTAAGTATTGTATGTACAACAAGTGTATGGGACATTGGAAAAAATGTTGAATTTCCCCATGGGGATGAATAAAGTATCTATCTATCTATCTATCTATCTATCTATCTATCTTCCCAAGTATCATTTCCTGTCACTAAATCATCAATATAAGCATCAGTATCTTTCAATCCCTGAATCACAGAATTAATCATCCTCTGAAAAGTACCTGGGGCATTCTTCATCCCAAATGGAAGAACATTATACTCATATAACCCAGATGGAGTTACAAATGCAGAAATCTCTCTACCTCTGTCCGTTAATGGAACACACCAATACCCTTTCAATAAATCAATCTTTGTAAGGAACTTTGCTTTTCCAACTTTATCTACACAATCATCTACTCTAGGAATTGGATATGCATCTGTTTTCGTTACAGCATTCACCTTTCTATAGTCCGTACAAAACCTAATACTACCATCAGGTTTTGGCACCATAACACATGGCGAACTCCAATTCGAGTTAGAATGTCTAATAATATCATTCTCTAACATATATTCAATTTCTTTCTCAGCAAGTTCACATTTTTCCATGTTCATCCTATATGGATGTTGTTTAATAGGTTTGGCATCTCCAACATCTACATCATGTGAAGCTATAGTAGTCCTTCTCGGAACATCTGGAAACAAATCCTTATACTTAAAAATCAATTCCTTCATCTGTTGTTTCTGCTCTAGCTGTAAATGTGCTAATTTCTCATCCATATTTTCCAAAATAGTCGAATTAGGTAACCTAACAGAAACAATGTTAGATTTAGAATGAAAGTCAGATGAATCATCTATCATGTTCCCAGTTAAATCCAACTCATTCTCACTAACCACAACAGTCACAGTATCAGATTGTTTCTCAAAATATGGTTTAATCATATTTATGTGGCAAAGTTGTGTTGACCTTCTACGATCTGGAGTTTTTATTACGTAATCCACATCATTAACTCTAGACACAATTTCATAAGGTCCATGAAATCTAGCTTGTAAAGGATTTGTCTGCACTGGGAAAAGAACCAACACCTTATCTCCAGGCTTAAACATCCTCATCCTAGCTTCCTTATCATACCAAGTCTTCATTTTCTCCTGAGCCAACTTCAAATTTTCCTTGGCTAAGCTACAAGCTTTATGTAACCTGTCCTTAAATTTCAAAACATAGTCCAACAAATTAGTATGCACTTCCTTACTAATCCACTGTTCCTTCAATAAAGCTAAAGGTCCTCTAACTCTATGCCCAAACACAAGTTCAAATGGACTAAAACCTAAAGATTCCTGTACCGATTCCTTTACTGCAAATAAAAGTAAGCTTATACTCTCATCCCAGTCACCTTCATTCTCCACACAATATGTCCTAATCATATTCTTGAGAGTAGAATGAAACCTCTCCAAGACACCTTGTGATTCTGGATGGTATGCAGACGAAGTAATTTGCGTAGCTCCCAATTTATAAACTATCTGTTGAAACAATCCAGACATAAAATTACTACCTTGATCAGTTTGTATTTCCTTAGGCAATCCAAAATAAGTAAAGAATTTTATAAGAGCCTTCGTCACAGTTTTAGCTTTTATATTCCTAAGTGGTACTGCCTCTGGAAACCTAGACGAAGTACACATGATAGTCAACAAATACTGATAACCAGTTTTTGTCTTTGGTAATGGACCAACACAATCTACAATAACTTTAGAAAACGGTTCACCAAATGCTGGAATAGGTTGTAATGGAGCTACTGGTGTAACCTGATTTGGTTTACCCACAATTTGACAAGTATGGCACGTCTTACAAAACATCGCCACATCTTTTCTTAAACCAGGCCAGTAAAAATGTTTTAAAATCTTGTCCACAGTTTTCCTTACCCCTTGATGTCCACCTAAAGGCACACTATGAGCTAAAGTCAAAATCTCATTCCGATAAACTTTAGGAACAACCACCTGGTAAACAACATTCCATTCCTCACTTGCAGGAATTGTAGGCGACCTCCACTTCCTCATCAACACTCCTTTTTCCAAGTAATATCCTACTGACACCTTCTCAATTTCACTACCTAGTAAAGCTTGTTCCCTTAATTTTATAATCTCAGGATCTCTATTCTGCTCTGCTATCATCTCCTTCCGAGACAGAGATAAATCTTCATAGTCAGACTTACTCCCAGAATCTTGTTCAAACAACGAAGGTAAGAAAGTTTCTGACACATCCTCAAAACTCAAATCCTGAGTTGAACAGTCATGAGTAACAACCTCATTCTGCACATCAATTTTTTTAGCCATAGCTCTAGTCACAACACAAGAAGAATCTGTGTTAGAATTCACCTCTGGTTCCTCTGATTCCATTGTCAAATGCACTTCAGGAAAAAGTTGTCCACCTGCCAAGTCATTACCTAACAATAAAGAAATACCCTTCACAGGTAAGCTATGCTGTAATCCTACCTTAACAAATCCTGTAACTAACCCTGACTTTAAATTTACTTCATGTAAATGTACAGGCATAAAATCACTTCCAACACCTCTTATGTAATTTACCTCACCAGTATCACTCTCTTCATTAAACTTCAACACACTATCTAACATCAGTGATTGAGAAGCTCCAGTATCCCTAAGAATTTTTATTGGCACCAGAGTAGATCCTTCTTTCAAGGATACAAACCCTTCAGTTATAAAATGATCATATCCCTTTCTAACTTTGTCAGACTCTAACAAATCCTCATTTGTGTTTACCAAACCCTGTAACTTTACAGGTGCTTCAGTATGTTGCACACAAGCATCTGGAACTGCTTCCTTCTCTTTCTTTTTCAATTTGAAACAGTTAGCTATTACATGGCCAGGCTTCTTACAATAGTTACAAATAAGACCAAACTGTCTTTCCTTCACAGGTTTTCCTTCCTCCTTACCTCTCTCATTAACCTCTGATTTAATTTCTAATTTACCTGGAGTCTCCATATTATTTTTCCTCTTGAAAATTCTACCCTGAGGAAATTTATTCTTATGGATTAAAACATACTCATCAGCTAATCTAGCACAGTCCTGCAATTTATCAGTATCCCTCTCATTTAAGTAAGTCCTTACTTCAACAGGAATGCTTCTTTTAAATTCCTCCATTAAAATCAGCTCTCTCAATGTATCATAGTCCTCATTTACATTTTTAGAAGAAACCCATCTCTCAAAACACATAGCTTTATCATAGGCAAATTCCACATAAGTCTTTTCCACAGACTTTTTCAAACTCCTGAATCTTTCCCTATACGCTTCTGGGACCAATTCATATGCTTTGAGAATATTCGTTTTCACAATATCATAATCTAATGCTTGCGCAGCAGTTAAAGCTGTGTAAACGTGTCGTGCCTTACCTTTGATTACACTCTGTAATAACACTGACCATTTATCTTTCGGCCACTCTGACATCCGAGCAATAGTTTCAAAATGTTGAAAATATCTCTCCACTTCTGTTTCACTAAATGGAGGGACCAATTTAATTTCTTGGCTAGCAACAAACGGTTTTTTAGAATCAGAAGACTGATTCTCAGACCTTAAATTCACCATTGCATATTCAAATTCTCTTTTCTTCTGCTCAGATTCCAATTTACACCTCTCTAACTCTGCTTTACTTTGTTCCAACCTCATTTGTTCAATTTGCAACTGCATCTCCAGATTACTTATTGGAAACGATTCTAAAATCGATTCTTCAAAATGACCCGAAGCCACAAAATGTGATGCGATCTTTCTCTGTATTACAGCTTTTGATGTATTTGGCAAAATCCCTTTAAGATGCAACCGATTAGCAAGTTCAGAGACTTCAGTTTTTTTCGCCTTCGCTAACAAATCCGCGACTGGCGAATCCAGAAACTCATCAATATTCATCGTAGCCGAATACCACTCACAAGCGAATCAAACAAAAAAAAAAATCGAGCAATCCCCGTTACCAAAACACCAACTCAAAATTCAAAAAGCTTATTAAACTCAAACAATTCAATTCCGGACGTAGCCCCCATATTTATGTTACGTATTCAGGCAACAATAATTATAGATGAGTTAGACGAAGGGTTTTATAACAAATAGCACGTTTATTAAACACTGATAACAAACCCCCTTCAAATGTAAACAAACCTAAACAATGATCCGAGCTCAGCTGCTCAAACAGTCCTTAATAGCGTTGCAGTCCCAAACAGTCTTCAAAGCGGTATTGAAAAAAAAATTCTTTAAAGCGATATGCCGACAGTTCAAAACCTCACGGTACTTTTAAAAGGAGAGACTTTTTTAAAGCGATGTAAATTCTCTTCCACGTCGATGTCCTTCGATTCCCAGCGTCGAACTCCCACGTCGAATTTTATTAAATATAACAACTTAAAGTGACTGACCTTCCTTCCACAATATTCTCAATCTCCCGCTTTTTCCAGCGGAGACTATCATGAGAATAGTAAACGAAATCCTTCCGAATGAGGATCACACAAGGTCGAAGTCAATCCATCGAAAATCGATTCTTCTCGATGTCCATCTTCCAAACTTCACTCTCCATCAGCAAAGAAACCGTTGGCTCTGACCTTTTAAACTTTAGGCATTATATAAAACTTCATTTTTAACTAAACTGCGTCATCCCTTTAAATCACGCAGTGACATGAAGTCATCTTGGCAAATCTAGCCACGAACTGCCCCACCTGACAGGGTGGGTCTCCCTTTTATACCCTGTAGAAAAAACCTGTCACATGACCTCTACTGGCGGGAAAATGACATCACTCCACCATTACCTCATGTCCAGTATAACTTCCAACCCCAGTCACGTGACAAGGGTACCACTGTCACGTGTCATGGGTACGTAACACTAGTCCAGACTGGTAAAAGTATGTGAACCTCTAGGGTAATGCCTTCTAAAACAACTGTTTGTGTCAGGTGTTCCAGTCAATGAGTTGAGATTGGAGGTGTGGGTTGTAAAGGTGCCCTGCCCTATGAAAAAGACACAGAAAGTCAGGTTACTGACAGTCCACCCTTCTCAAGAAAGATCGCCAGGCCTCAATCAAAACAATTTTCAGAGGGCCTTAGAAGAATTGTAGAGATGCATGAAGTTGGAAAAGGCTACAAAAGCATTTCTATAGACTTGAGTGTTCATCAGTCCATGGTAAGAGAAATTGTTTACAAATGGAGGAAATTCCAGTACTGTTGCTACTCTCCCTAGGAATGGGAGTCCTGCACAGATCACACCAAAAGCACATGTGTAAGTAATGCAGAAAACCAGGTAATTGCAGAGGGTTCACAAACTTTTTCTTGTAACTGTTTATAAAATCATGGAGCTGGGGGAATAGAGAAGGTGGATTGCCGTGGTTGTCTTAACAGTTAGGGGAGTCTAAAACTAAAGGACAAAGATTTAAAGTGAGAGGGGAAAGATTTAAAAGGGACCAGAGGGGAAGCTTCACACAGAATGTGGTGGGTATGCAGTGCCAGAAAAAGCTATAGAGGTGGGTGCATTTAGAATATTTAAAGATATTTAGAGGTGTACGTCGATAGCAAAGATTTGGTGAGATGTTGTCCACAGGCAGATGGGACTAGCTTGGATAGACATCTTAGTTGGTGTGGAATAGTTGGGCTGAAGTACCATGCTGGAAAACTATGGTTCTATGATTCAATTAAGGCATGTCACTGTGCTTGCTTTTGTATGGGTGCAAGGTGCTCTTTTATTTTTATTAAACCGAGGGTAACCCAGTGCTTAGTGCTGTGCTCTCGAATTAGCAAACTCATTCAGAGAAGGCAAGTGTCACTGGTAAGTTCAACAATTCAGAATCAGAATTGGGTTTATTATCACCGGCATGTGACGTGAAATTTGTTAACATAGCAGCAGTTCAATGCAATACATAATCTAGCGGACAAAAAATAATTATAAATAAAACATAATAATGAACAAGTACATCAATTACATATATTGAATAGAATTTTTTTTTAATGTGCAAAAACAAATACTCTATATTTTTTATTAAAAAAGTGAGGTAGTGTCCAAAGCTTCAATATTCATTTAGGAATTGGATGGCAGAGGGGAAGAAGCTGTTCCTGAACCGCTGAGTGTGTGCCTTCAGGCTTCTGTACCTCCTACCCGATGGTAACAGTGAGAAAAGGGCTTGCCCTGGGTGCTGGAGGTCCTTAATAATGGACGCTGCCTTTCTGAGACACCACTCCTTTAAAAATGTCCTAGGTTACTGCCTGTCTGTGAAGGTCATAGGTGTCTATTGTTGCAAACTGTTGTAATCTGTGGAGTAAACTGTTTCCAAAAATCTCTTACTTAACATCTCAAAACTGAATGAATGACAACATACTTCCTAGTCAGACTAATCTATAGATAAGTAAGGAAACTGTGACATCATTTTTGCTCTTATTGTCATTTGCTAACCTGGGTCTAGGGCTTGAGAGATGACAAGATACTTATGCAACTTGTGGAATTCTGCAGCTACTGCTGGAGTGATTCAGTGTTTAATCTGGTGGATAATATTTTATTAAATCAAATAATGGATGTTCTAGCACAGCTAAGGTTTGTATCCCTTTGGTGGTATAGATGGTGTCCAGAGAATGGTTACTTACCCCAGAATACCCAGCTTCTCAGTTGACCTTTTTCCTTGGTGTTTGAAGTTCTGCTTAGTTCTGAGCCCTAGATTATTAGGAGTGAGTTTGACTACAATGATGAGTTCAATCGAGTGAAAAGAATTCATCTCTCCAAGGGATGAATTGTTTCCTTTAGTGGAGCTGTAAATTGAACTGAAAGCTACAATCATCACTAAATATCCCAACTTTTGATCTTTGAAGATAAGACCATAAGATATAGGAACAGAATGAGATCATTTAGTTAGGCTATCTTAGCCCATTGAGTCTACTCTGGCATTTAGACATGGCTGACTTTTTTTAGGAGCAGTAATGAAGAACTTCCATGAGAAGGTGCCAAAGATAACATGCCTGAAAACATATCCAAGTTATTTTTGTACACAGGCAGTCCCCGAGTTACGAATGTCCGACTTACGGACAACCCGTACTTACGAACCGAGGAAGGAGAACGTTGTCCGCCATTTTAAGTCGGATGGCAACACTGTCTGCCATTTTAAGTAGTTGCCGTTGTCACTGTATTGAATGTTTAACTTTGTGTTTGGGTTAAATTTTTCTTAGATTCACCCTGACCCTTTTCTCCCCCCCCCCCCCAGTCGGCTGGTGGTGCAGTCAGATCAGCACTGGGCTAAAGACCGGAGGCTCCCGAGTTCGATTTAGTGACAGACCGTTCCCGTGTCGGGTTGATGTCGATCCAGTGACTCCCGTACTGTCCGTGCTGGGTTGATGTCGAGCTCGCAATTCGACCTTGTAAAAAAACACTGCCACTTCCAGTTTAAATTCCCACGCGGAATATTGTGGAGGATCAAATACCCAAACCCAGCACAGCCCCCAGTTGTCCCACTTAACCTGTCTCAGTGCGGTGCAGTTTAGCACCCAGGGAATTCAGTGTGGTGGTACTTGGGACCCAGTGGACCTCGGGACCCGCCGCCCGCAGTGTTTCTGTTCCATTGACGGGAAGCGATTGCGATTGAAACTAAAAGCGGAAATAATAAAGCATTTGGAAAGAGGTGAAACACCATCGGTCATTGGAAAAGTGTTAGGCTAGAGTCGGTCAACGATCTGAACAATTCTAAAGAATAATGGATAAAGTGAGAATAATGGAGCATGTGAAACGCCCTGCCCCGATGAAAGCTACAATTATTACTAAGCAATGCAGTGGTTTAATTATTGGAATACATATGTTTCTTAAGTGTTTTATATGCATAGAAAGGTAAAATATATACTATATACTAAGGCAAACGTTTGACTGAAGTTAAATAATACCGGATGTACTTGTTCCGACTTACATACAAATCTGACTTAAAGTCAGACTCAGGAACGGAACTCGTACGTAACCTGGGGACTGCCTGTCTTTAAAGCAGAAATTGATAGGTTCTTAATTATAACCATATAACAATCACAGCACGGAAACAGGCCATTCCGGCCCTCCTAGTCCGTGCCGAACTCTTAATCTCACCTAGTCCCACCTACCCGCACTCAGCCCATAACCCTCCACTCCTTTCCTGTCCATATACCTATCCAATTTTACCTTAAATGACACAACTGAACTGGCCTCTACTACTTCTACAGGAAGCTCATTCCACACAGCTATCACTCTCTGAGTAAAGAAATACCCCCTCGTGTTTCCCTTAAACTTTTGCCCCCTAACTCTCAAATCATGTCCTCTCGTTTGAATCTCCCCTACTCTCAATGGAAACAGCCTATTCACGTCAACTCTATCTATCCCTCTCAACATTTTAAATACCTCGATCAAATCCCCCCTCAACCTTCTACGCTCCAATGAATAGAGACCTAACTTGTTCAACCTTTCTCTGTAACTTAAGTGCTGAAACCCCGGTAACGTCCTAGTAAATCGTCTCTGCACTCTCTCTAATTTATTGATATCTTTCCTATAATTCGGTGACCAGAACTGTACACAATATTCCAAATTTGGCCTTACCAATGCCTTGTACAATTTTAACATTACATCCCAACTTCTGTACTCAATGCTCTGATTTATAAAGGCCAGCGTTCCAAAAGCCTTCTTCACCACCCTATCTACATGAGACTCCACCTTCAGGGAACTATGCACTGTTATTCCTAGATCTCTCTGTTCCACTGCATTCCTCAATGCCCTACCATTTACCCTGTATGTTCTATTTGGATTATTCCTGCCAAAATGTAGAACCTCACACTTCTCAGCATTAAACTCCATCTGCCAACGTTCAGCCCATTCTTCTAACCGGCATAAATCTCCCTGCAAGCTTTGAAAACCCACCTCATTATCCATAACACCTCCTACCTTAGTATCATCAGCATACTTACTAATCCAATTTACCACCCCATCATCCAGATCATTTATGTATATTACAAACAACATTTGTAATGTCACCGGCCTCCATCCCGATAAACAATTATCCACCACTACTCTCTGGCATCTCCCATCTAGCCACTGTTGAATCCATTTTATTACTCCAGCATTAATACCTAACGACTGAACCTTCTTAACTAACCTTCCATGTGGAACTTTGTCAAAGGCCTTGCTGAAGTCCATATAGACTACATCCACTGTCTTACCCTCGTCAACATTCCTCGTAACTACTTCAAAAAATTCAATAAGGTTTGTCAAACATGACCTTCCACGCACAAATCCATGCTGGCTACTCCTAATCAGATCCTGTCCAGCCAGATAATTATAAATACTATCTCTAAGAATACTTTCCATTAATTTACCCACCACTGATGTCAAACTGACAGGTCTATAATGGCCAGGCTTACTTCTAGAACCCTTTTTAAACAATGGAACCACATGAGCAATACGCCAATCCTCCAGCACAATCCCCGTTTCTAATGACATCTGAAAGATCTCCATCAGAGCTCCTGCTATCTCTACACAAACTTCCCTCAAGGTCCTGGGGAATATCCGGTCAGGACCCAGAGATTTATCCACTTTTAAATTTCTTAAAAGCGCCAGTACTTCCACCTCTTTAATTGTCATAGGTTCCATAACTTCCTTACTTGTTTCCCACACCTTGCACCATTCAATATCCTTCTCCTTAGTGAATACCGAAGAGAAGAAATCGTTCAAAATCTCTCCCATCTCCCTCGGCTCCACACATAGCTGACCACCCTGATTGGTCAGGGTGTCAAAAGTTATGGGGAGAAGGCAAAAGAATAGAGTTGAGATGGATAATAAATCAGCCATGATGGAACAGTGGATCAGATTTGATGGGCCGAATGCTTAATTCCACTCCTATATCTTGTGCTCTTATGGTTTAAAATCTCAACCATCTTCCTTTTGTGTATGTAACAATTGTCATCAGAGTTGCCCTTTGATTCTTGATCCCCTCACTTTGGCTGGAGCTCCTTAATATCACACTTAGACATATGTGTCCCCTATCAAAGATGTTATTTCAGGCCTCACAAGATCTCATGTTTATTGGTTCATATAAGCAGAATCCAGGTAATGCACACATGGGTAGATAATTAGCAAGTGACACTTAATATTGCTGATACTTTTAGAGTAAGCAGTTGCATTAATTGGCCTCATTGGATTTTTCTTTTTTGTATACAATCAGCAACCAGTGCTGTCACCTTACTATAGCTTGTACCTGTTCACACTTGTAAAACAATGTCCCAGGGAGATTGAAATTAACCTTTGCTCACATGGGCCTCATTGGATGGTGTGGCCTCATTAGGCCAAAAGAGCCATTTTGCCATCCTGTATCTCTAAATAACAAAGAATGAGTTTAAACATTTCTAAACCTGCAGCAAAGCGTAATATTTAGATCTTGAATAGTAGTGGTATAAGGTCATTTCCTTTGAAACATCTTGATCTGAAAACTTTGCTTTGCTTATAAATTTTTAGTTATATAAAAGTACAGCACAGAAGTAGGCCCTTGGGCCCATCTGGTCTGTGCTGAATCAATTGAAATTGCCTAGTCCTTTTTCTTTTTAAATCTTTTTATTAATTTTAAGAAAAACATAAGTGAAATATGAATATAAAACATTTGAGAGTACATAATTAATAGTTTAAATAGACAATCAGATATGTAATAATCAATATATAAGGCCTCCCAAACTCATAGTATTTGAAATTGCCTAGTCCTATCAACCTGTACCCGGGCCATAGCCCTCCATACCCCTCCTATCCATATACCTGTCCAAGCTTCTCTTAAATGTTGATATTGAGCTTGCATGCACCACTTGCACTGGCACCTCATTCCACGCTCTTACAACCTTCTAAGTGAAGAAGGCTCACACAGCTCTAGTGACCCAGGTTCAGTTCTGATCTCTAGCACTGTGCGTGTGGGGTTTGCATGTTCTGTGGTTGCCTGGTATATTGGTTTCCTTCCACATCAGTTTGTTCGTTATGTGCTGTGTCGTATGACATAGGTGGTCATGGTCTCTCCGTGACCATCTTTGTTCGGCATATTTTTCTAAAGAAGTGATGTGCCATTGCCGCCTTCTGGGCAGTATTGTTACATGACAGGTGACCCCCTCACCCCAGCCATTATCAGTGCTCTTCAAAAATTGCCCCGGCATCAATGATTATATAACCAGGGTTTGTGGTATGCACCAGCTGCTCATACAGCCATCCACCTTGCCCAAGCGTGACCTGCAGGCTAGGAGAGGGAAGGAACACTGTATACCTCCTTTGATAGACATATCTCCACCCTGCCACGTTACCATCAGTAGGTGGATTAATTGCGATCTCAGGATTGTTACCTGTGCCACATGCTAATGAGGTCAGAACTAGGAAGGTTATACGGTTTGACACATGGCTATGAGTTGTTGTAAGAGGGAGGGCATAAGATTTTTGATCATTGTGTTCCCTTCCAGGGAAGGTGGGGCCTGTATAGAAGGGACAATTTGCACCTGAACTGGAGGGGGACTAATATTCTAGTGGGAAGTTTTGTTTATGCTGCCTGTGGGGTTTAAACTAGAGTTGCAGGGGGATAGGATCCGGAGTGCCAGGACATTTGGAGAGTTTGTGAAGGCAGATGTTGGTAAGACCTCAAAGTCAGGAATCAAAGGGTTGGGCATGGTTTGACTAGTGTCCCCAGGTTGTCCATAACATTGTTATAGTAGGTGAGTTTAACTTTCCACATTGACTGAGAATCGCATACTACAAAAGGACTAGATGAGATAGAGATTGTCAAATGTGTTTAGGAAAATTTCCTTTATCAATACGTAGAAGTCCCAACATGACAGCATGTGATACTGGATCTGCTATTAGGGAATGAGACAGGGCAAGTTGCAGAGATCTTAAATGCATTCTTTGTATCCGTATTTACTCAAGAGACAGATAGTCTATAGAAGTGAGGCAAAGCAGCATCGACTTCAGGGAACCTGTACAGATTACAGAGGAAGATGTGTTGAGGCAAATCAGGGCCTGACAAGGTGTTCCCTTGGACCCTATGGAGGCAAGTGCAGAAATTGCTGAGGTCTGAGCAGAGGTATTTAGCGACAGGAGAGGTGCTAGAGGATTGGAGGATAACCAATGTTGTTGTTCTGTTTTTTTTTATTTAAAAAAAGTCTCTAAACATAAACCAGGAAATTATAGGCTGGTGAGTCTGCCATCAGTTGTGGGAAAGTTATTAGAGGGTATTCTAAGGAACCGTATATGTAAGTACTTGGATAAAAGTTGATTGATTAAAGATCATCAGCATGGCTTCGTGCGTGGTAGGTCATGTCTAACCAATCTTACAGTGTTTATCAAAGAAGTTACCAGGAAAGTTGATGAGGGCAAGGCAGTGGATGTTGTCTACATAGACTGTAGTAAGTTATTTGATGAAGTCCTGCATGGGAGGCTGGTCAAGAAGGTTCAGTTGTTTGGCGTTCAGGATGAAGTAGTAAATTGGATTAGACATAGGCTTTGGGGGAGAAGCCAGAGGGTGGTAGTAGGGGTTTGCATCTCTGACTGGAAGCCTGTATGTAGTGGTGTGCCACAGGGATTGGCACTGGGTTCTATGTTGTTTGTCATCTGGATCGATGATGATGTGGTTACCTGCATCGGAAAATTTGCAAGTGACACAAATATTGGGGTGTAGTAGACAGTGAGGAAGGATATCATGGCTTGCAGAGGGATCTGTATCAACTGGAAAAATGGCAATGGAATTTAATTATAAGGAAAGATTGAATAGGTTAGGACTTATAATTTTGTATACCTCTATCAAATCTCTTCTCAATCTTCTACATTCCAAGA
This sequence comes from Hemitrygon akajei, assembly GCF_048418815.1. Taxonomy (NCBI): domain Eukaryota; kingdom Metazoa; phylum Chordata; class Chondrichthyes; order Myliobatiformes; family Dasyatidae; genus Hemitrygon; species Hemitrygon akajei. The sequence goes on along the minus strand of NC_133146.1, from coordinate 50,999,143 downwards.
AATAAGGGATATAGACAGGGTAAATGCAAACAGGCTTTTTCCATTGAGGTCAGTTGGGACTACAACCAAAGAACATGGGTTAAGGGTAAAAGATGGGAGATCTAAGGGGAATGAACATGAGAGTGTGGAACGAGCTGCTAGCACAAGTGGTACATGCAAGCTCAATTTCAACATTTAGGAGAAGTTTGGATAGGTTTCAGTGCAGGTTGATGAGTAGGCAGTTTAAATGGTTTCAGCATGGACTAATGGACTGAAGCATCTGTATCTGTGCTATACTTCTCTATGATTCTAATTGGACATTGTAAATTGGCCTTGGTGTAAAAATACATTTCACAATAAAAAAAAATTTAAGAGGATCTTTGGAGTACTATGCAGTTTTACTTTGCCTCTGTGAAGTAAATTAATATGTATAATTTTTTTTTCTAAATCTATTTAGAACTTCAAGAAGCTGCACTGAATAGAGGATTAGCTGAAGAAGATTCGGTATGTGTGCCTAATCTGAGGACCAGTCCTGAACAAGTAATGGAAGTACATATGCAAGAACGTTTGGACTCTATTCCTACTCTGTTGCCTAATTCTGATGTCACTGCTAGGGGCAGTTCGCAGGGGATGAGTGGTACTTTGGTGACTCGGTTACAAGGTGTGGGATCTGCTAGCAAAGCTTCAGCAAGCACAAGTGCTCCAAACTACTATGGAAATCGAATGGGGAGTCCCCACTCACAAAAAGCACATGAAGATATTGTTAATAAAGAAGAGGACATTTATGAAAGCTTGCACGAACCTTCAGAAACATCTGACAGTGACTACACTGCACTGGGTGAAATGTGTCCGAATTCACACTCAAATGAAGACACAAATCAAACATCACAAATATAACAGACTCTCGTGGCACTAATTTGTGATGCACATTTATTTTGAAGGATGTGAGGAAGGATAGTTTTCAGCCGAGCAATTGAATCAATGTGTAACAGGAAGGCTTCTGTGTGCAGAAAACATTAATAACCTACTTGAATGTTTATTGCCTTGTGCATAGTCTGATTTCAGATAAATGGGATGTAGGATTTTTCTGTACTCTTAGAAAGGTTCACATGTTGCAGCCAAAAATTGCTTCCAAAGGCACAATACCAACTATAGACACAATGATAGCACCAGAGTTTTTTTTTAAAAGTGGTATCACAGACTTAAATCAATTGCTGCTGGGTCTGTATCCAATGAAGAGTTTGTTTTAATTTGACAATACCATACTACTTGCACTATTTTGTTTTTTGTCTTTCTTTTTTGCAGGTTCACAAAAGGGAACATTGTCAGCGGCCTTCAAAATTCAAAACCCCATTAGGAGCCAAATTAGTGCTTTTTCAAATCTTTGTAACCTATTTGGAACAGAGATTGATTATATAATTGCTTTAGAATGCACGTTGTGAGGTTATGTGACTAGGACTGTAATATTTGGAGGATTTGAAATTTTGTAGTGTAATGTATCACTGCATCTAACATTCAGTCCTTTTTAAAAAAAAAATGGTGATGTAATTTGCCAGTATGTAATCCAAAACAGCTTCGATATCTTCAATTATGTGCCTGACTGGTAGTATAGCAAAATGTGTACATATATATATACATACATATATATATATATATATATATATATATAAAGTAATCTGCTCACTGCTCCTGTTTACTAGAATTATTGCTATATTCCTTTTGGGTGCTATAATTTTCCCCCCAATTCTGTTTGCCAAATTTTAGTTTAGAATTTTTAATGAGGAAAAGTTTCGGTATGTTTTTAAAAAAGAGCCATGGGAGTCAATCAGAGATATAGGAATATTATTGGGGTTAACATAAATCTTGGATGGAATTACAGGAATTAATAATTTAAAGTTAATGGCTTTTGAATATTCCCAAAATGGGACTAAAATTTAAGTCTCATTAAATTTAGTAAATTTGTTTACTTTGGGTTAGTTGTCAAATCTTTGGGTGACAATCTTTTGTACAAACTGGGACAAAGTATTGTGTACAACTTGTTTTTGTTGTAATTCACAGGGAGCTTTTATGTTCGTTTATGTACTCTGTCCTGTACTCAGGAATTGTGTGTGTGTGTGTGTGTGTGTGTGTGTGTGTGCGCATGTGCGCATTTTAATGTAAAATGAATGTAATACATCCTGTCAACTTAAAAGTAATATTAATGACTCCCCAAGCAGATTTGCAGTCTGAAGGCATCAACAATGACTTTTTTTCATTAGGGTTTTACCCAATTCAATATGTTTAAGTGTGTTTGAAGGAAAAGCACTTTGTCCCAAATTTTTGTTTAACCTTTTGATTTATTTTCAAAAACTGTACAACACCAAATATCCTGCAGTTTTACAGTAAGTGGTTTGATATGCTTAACAACTTAACAATTCAGTTTTATAAGAGAAAAGCAAGTATTCTTGAAAATAATTTTGTATAATCAGAGAGAGATCATGTTTAGATTGAACAAGAATGTGAATATTGCTCTTGCCATCAAATGATTATGGGAGTTTGCACAAATTCGTTAAATTAGTTACCATTTATAGAAGAACTTGATGGATATTATTTAAAATTGGGCAATAATAGGTCATAAATTATATAATGTAGCTGTTAAAAATAAAATTATCAGCAGTAAAAAAAAATTGGAAGAAAATTGTTTCAAGCTTCAAAAAATCAATTATGAGATTAATATATGATTAAAATGCATTGAGATGCAGTGGTACTGAAATATTTCATATCAGAAAAAATGGTAAATTGCATTATTCCATTTATTCTCTACATTTCTTGGACAGCTAAATATAGGGTCTACACAATACTTATGGCTATAAAGTTAACTGGTTAGCAACAATGGAAGTGGTACACTGATGTATTTTTTTGGAGTATTCTGAGAAGTTAATTTTCCCTGTTAGAGATGTATGACTGATTATGATTTAATCTCAAGGCATTACTTACTGCCTGTTACACCACTGGTGTTTGGGGCAGCAATGAAGGTCCTCCATCACTGGCAGTGTTCAGGGCTTCCTTCATGTCAGTAGCTTCCTCTCTGTTTTCACTGCTATCAGTCATGAAAGTCCCAAGTGGAGACTCAGGAATACTGTTACACTCAGATGTAGAAGGATTCTTCATTGCTGTTTCTGTAGCAATTTTGTTTTACCAGGGTTGTTAGCCCTGAGGTGAACCCCCAAACCTGGAGGACCTCTTGTCTGTTCTCTACCTTTTGACCTCTGGTATAGGTGGCCTGGCCAAGAGCCAAAGCCAGTCAACATAGCTCCGGGTCACTGAGGTATGCAAGCCTCCCAACCGTGCCGAGATTGTGGTCCTCTTGGGAGAATATCTAGACGTGGAACAGTGTAATGGTATCATCATGCACAAGTGCTTCTGTCAGCACTGTAATCCCTCAACATTTCAAGCACCAAAATTCACAATTACATTAATTCCTGTCAGTTTTAATTTTCAGTTTCAGAATTTTATGTCAGAACTCACACAGACTTGACTAAAATCAATGCTCTCATTACGGTAGTTTAAATTTCCATATCCTCTGGCCTTAAATTTGTTTAATCTGTTTGTGATTGTACCAAATGTATTTTTCAGCATTTAATAACTAGTCTGTGAATCTGTTTAACTCATTAGTTTTGAAAGCCAATCTCTGTGTAGACAGTAACAAAAATATAATGACTAATGCAGACTAATCTAGTCCTATCAAAGCTTGAGAAAAAAAAACTATTATTTGCTAACTGTAATTGTTGCAGTTATGCAACACATTCTAATTTCTGCATTATTGATAGGTTTTCTTAAAATAAACATAACTGCTTTTTATTTGACTATATGCAGTGTCAGTGCTTTTTCAAAACGTATGAAATATTTGGGCTAGATTTGCATTACTGCCTTTTGGGGGTACATGGAATGCAGTATGATTGATACTCAGTGAAGTTTTTGGTTAAAGTTTATTGTCTAAACTGCAGGAATTATATGCCGTTGTTTAGCCACATTTTTCAGCCTGGCATTGCACAGATAATTTCTGCACAGCAAGACAATCATTCTTACTGACCAAATCTTTCTCCAAAATTTAACTCCTTACTGGTTTGAAAATTACTAGCATTATGCTCAATTTATATCAATTGTTTCCATGTGATGAGGGTTAGAAATTGCATACTTGCTCTACCTTTTAATATGTTTAAAAGAATTCCATTAATTTTGACCTAGCCTATGGTACAGAAATACAAGATTACTGATGACAGTGACGGCACTCTTATCCTAATGACACAACTAGAGAGATGATTGAGTTTTGAATACCAGTTGTGGTATTTAGTAAAACATGTTTAGATTAGATTATGAAATATATTCACTGGCAGATTTGAAAGCTGCAGTGAACAAACATTAGCACTGTTTTGTCAGATAAGTATTTGGAGTTGACAAATTAGTGCTAAATGGAAATGTAGAAAGTATGAATATGCAATTATTTTGAATGCATATACACAAATACTGTATGAAAAATCTGTAAAATGAGTAACAGAGGAAGTGACTTAATAGATGTTATCTTCCCTGTCCTTGGAAATAAGCAGTTGAAATAAAAAGTTTGAAATACTGATATATTCCCATCTTGTTCTCCTCCACCTCCCATTTTATCTCCATTTTCTCCCTTGCACTGTGATTGAATTCTCAGGTTTTGTCATTGAAAACAGTTTCAACTGCCAGTGATCTAAAGTTCACTCCAGTGATTTAAATGATTGAAGTTGTGAAACAATGTAATTTTCTGTAAAGTACTTCAGCTGAAATAAAAGTACACGGGTGATGCAGCAGGTATGGAGAATGAAACATTTGTTCAAATGGCAGTTTCCCAAGAAAACCTATTTTAGAATTTTGCAATAGAAATTCCAGTTTTGATTGCACCTATCAAGTAGCCATCTAAATTTTTTGATTGTTTAGTGATGTGAAAAGTTTTTAAAATACTTCGTTTTAATCCAGAAGCCTAATTAATGAGTATACAAGCCTAAACTACTGATTTTCAAAATAATACACTTTAAGCAGATTCACATTTTAATGCTTCCCATAAAAGTTGAATTGTACTAAACAGTAATATTACTGTAATATATGTAAATATTGTAATTATGTAATATTGGTATAGGAAAAGTCTTTTGAGGTGAAAACATCCAAGTATAAATGTAAGTGCATTTTCCCCAAAAATATGGCAAAAATTGCATGAATGGATAGGGCATTTTGCTGTTGTATTCTACATTTAAAATATTTACTGGTAGTTCTATATCTAAGATTTATTTGGCTTAAATTACTGGATAAGAGGTGCAGCAGTAACTATAGTTGTCTCATAGCTCTGAAGATCATTGTTTGATATACCACTTTTCCTGTATTTGTAATTTATGACCTTGCAAATCACTCGGATTTCTCCTGGGTGCTCCCCTTTCCTACGTGCCAAGTATGTGCTGGTAGGTTAGTTGGCCACCATAAATCTCAGTGTAAAAGATTCAAAGGGGAGCTAATAGGCACATTGGTGGCATTTCCTTCCTATAACTTGTTCTCTCTCTTGAGATAGATTGCTTGCTTAAAAGCCAAAGTAAATTTATTATTGTATTACTATATACAACTTAGATTCACAGTAAATTTCAGAAACAGAATGGGTAACCAATGTGCAAAAAAGAATGCAAATACAAGAAAAAAAATTTCAATAAGATGAATTCATGTAAATGAGCCAGGTTCAGTAAGAACAATTCAGTGGTGAGGCAAATGAAGTTACCCCCATGCAAAAATGATTGTGGGGTAATAACCGTTACTGAACCTGTTGATGCGGGTCCTGAGGCTCCTGTACCACCTTCCTGATGATGGCATTGTCTGGCTTGTGTGGGTCTTTGACGATGGATACTGTTTTCCTGCAACAGCACTCCATGTACATGTGCTCAAAAGGCAAGGAGGGCTTTGTCCATCATTGTATCTTGTATGAGTTAAGCACAATTACCTTCATTTGATACCCCAGTACAGATGAAGTGATCTATGTTGGAAGTGGGATACAGACCTCCAATATCAATTACTTTACACTATCAAGTTTGCAGCTCTACTAACATTTCACACTTGTCTATAGCTGGATGAAAAATAGTCCTGGCTGGAATCTACTGATGGTAATATAATTTAGAGTCTCAGTTGTGACTTAGAATTGAACAATTTATTAAATGCAAAACCACTGCAAGCTAAAGATGCATCTTGAAATTTAGAAAGGATCTATCACCATCATATTGAAAGTTTGCACAACTTATACATACAAAAACTGATGCACAGGTTGAGTCTTAAGTATGTATGAAACTGGTTTTATTCCCAAGCAACTTGCCTTGTGTATCCTTCCTTATGATGAATAAATAAATGTCCTAACTACCCCTGGGAAATGTTTCCTCTATTTAAATCCACTTCCAGGAACTTCAAAACAATAATAAATCATCACTGGATTAAAATAACATCTACCTTAGATTCTATTCTTATAAAAGTCCAATTAATTCCAGATAAAGTGATAGGTTTTCAATCCATAAATTTTCCTAAAGACTATTACAGGGTCTTTTGGAATACAACAGCCATTATGGGGTAAAATTGGGTTCTGGTATATCACATCCTGTATCATGGAACTATGTGGTATAAGTGATCCAAATGGTGCACCTTGCTACAGTTGGAGAGAAGGCTGCTTAAAATCAAAACTATGATCTAAATGTTTGTCCCCAAAAAATAGTATTACTTAGAGTTATGAGCCTGGTTACAGAAATATCTCTACAAAGAATAAGTGCTCCAAAAAGTGATCAAAAGTAAGTTCTTTAATTATTAGCCATATGAATTCAACGTAACACAAATCTTTTTTGATAAGTGTTTCTACTTGATTAACAAGTAAATAATTAACAAAAATCTTACAAAAAATCTGTGCAAGGAAACTGATACTTTGAATGCAAAGTAAAAATATAGTGAACCAACGGGAAAACAATTAAAAACTAAGATACAAATTTCAAAAACTTGAACAGTCAGTGATACACAGAACTAAATAAAGACCCTTCAGCTCTACTTGTCTATGCTAAGATCTTAGGCTTCCTTCCTGAATTAGTCCCATTTGCAATTTGTTAGAACTAATATAATCCAATAAAATATGCAGCATACCATGACATATTACTTTCTTACTGATGTATCTTTGAAGATTTTCAAGTTACAGAACTACAATACCCTATTTAAAATATTTTCTAATTCAAACAAAATTCATATTCAGTGCACTTCACAATAAAGGGACTAAAATCAGGATGCACTAGCTATAATCCTCAATGTCTTAAAGGCAAAGGCACATACATTTAGTTAAATGTTCTCCAAAAGGGAAAAATATGGTAAACTCAAATTACATAATTTTACAACAGAAATGATAAGCAAATATAGTATGCATTTATTCATTATGCCTTCACTGATAATCTCTAGTTTGATTCAAATTATAAAACCACAAAGGAAAAAATTAAAAAGGATTGTTTTATGTGCTGCTATTGTGTAAACTGAAAAGCAGTTTTAACATCACTACATGGATAGAATTAATTTCAGTTCAAATGTACAAGAATTTTAAGGTACCTCTATACTTGTTTACTTAATATTGGAGTGCAAGTCCCCTTGCCTCTAGTTCCAACTAAAATTGAAAATTCTATTAATGCAAATCTACATATTTAAACTCTCTAATCTGCACATGTAATGGACTTGCATATCTGGACATGGAAGTTGACTCTACTGCACATCAATAAACCCTGGTTTTGTCCTCTGCTGTAATGTATGGAAAAATGTTTATCAAGCCGGAGTACACAAACATCAGCAAATAGACCATACTAAATTGGAAGTGATATTAGTGATTCTTCTTGACCTGGCCACAGGGAAAGCTCTTCCTCTGAATTGACTGTGGCATCATTTGAATTGTACATTTTTCTTCCAAAATTTCATCTAAAACATGGTACCTGTGGAAATGTAACCTTTCCTCATGGTTCTGATCTATTCCTGAGATTGATGAGCTTCTAACTAAATCTTTTCGAAGTGTGAAAAAGGAATGAACTTTGAAATTTTGCATCAAGATCAATTTGGTAATGTTGTTTCCAACAACATATCTAATTGTTGACTGAGTAGGGGAAAATTATAGAAATATTAACTTGAGATGGTTTAATTCCTAGAAATTGATCCACATTGTGATTTTTCATTTGGCAAAGATACATCTGTGTATATGTCACAAAAAGCAAGATAACTTTTTTAAAATTCTTTTTCCACTCCAACAAATTCTGAGAATGAATTTGATTCTATACCAAATTTTTGGGTAATGATTTGTGAATTCTGTAATGATGAATTTCCATTAACTGAACCATGTAGGATGGTCTGCACATGGCTTTCTGCAAGGACCCATGAAAAGTGAACTAGAGGGCAAAATTCTGAATCCAAATGGATTCAGAATAAACCAAACCAAATGATCTACATTTAAAATATCAAGTAGATTTAAATGCCAAATCTGAAGCACTCGAGTTGGGAACACATATGGAATTCCTTTCTTTCTTTTTAAATCTTTTTATTAATTTTAAGAAGAACATAGATGAAATAAGAATACAAAGCGTTTGAGAATACATAATTAATAGTTTAAATAGACAATCAGATATATAATAATCAATATATAAGGCCTCCCAAACTCACAGTATTTATGTAAAAGAAACAGAAAAAGAGAAAAAAACACCCCCAAAAAAAGAGAAAAAACTAACCAACATGGGCCAATTATATAATGTTAAATACATACAGTAGTGCCAATAACTCCGAACCTCCATCCAAATAATTGAGGATAATAAAAGTAAGGTTTAGGAAAAGAACATTTAACTCATATGAAAATGTTGAATAATCATATGGAATTCCTAAATCTTCCCCAGACGCAGAATATAGAACTTAAATCAACACAAAATAGTACAAGGCCTCAAACATTAAGGATAAAGATTACAGAACTTGATATCTGTTACAGTACATTTATATTTCATATTTAGTACAATTGCACATCTTTGGAAAGCAGATCCTAGGAATTCAATGCCAAAAGCAGGACTGTGGTCTGATAGATTCCAACTGTCACTGAACAGTCCTTCAACTTGAGAGCAAACCTGCATTCCTTGTCAATATTCCCTTTTTGGTTTTATTCTCCTCATGCTGATCCATAGACGTCTGAACAGATTTCCACAGTGCACGGATATTTCCATCTCCAAATCCAGAGGCACCCTTTCGCTCAATGAGTTCAAGAAAAAAAGTCTCTTCAGAAAATATTGGTTTTGTAAACATTTGCATGAGGTACCTACAAAGGAAATTTTGATCATAAATGTTCACAAAAATATCATGAAACTCAATTCTACATGCCAAATCAGAACCTGCCTCGTCTCTTGTAGAAATCAATTTTGCTAATTCTAAGAAGGAACTATAGAAGGGGGCCATGTAAGTAGTGAGCACTGGACGAGAATAATAGGATGAAAACCACCCCTATTCACAAAACCAGCAAGCAACATACATTGTTTGATAATCAAACTTCAAAAATTATTCATTCCTAGTTCTGAAACTAATACTAGGAGAAATAAAATAGCAAACCAGAGAACATTGGAAGGTCTCAGAACAGCACAATTTATAAATGAAATTAGTATGACAATCTCAGAACGAGAATGGCACTTAAAAAAATTATTGAAATGTGTGAGCTATTTTGATAGCTTTTTAAGTGAATGCTTGAATGTAATTCTTAATACCCAAAACTTCTACCGTGATGTAATAAAGGGTGACAAAGACTTTAAAATGCTGCTCATTACCAGCGCCCAAGTACTATACATTTATGCAGGAAATATGCATTTGGAATCTAGCCACAGGAATCTTTGGGGGTAAAAAAAAAACTTTGCAGAGATTAACAAAAACATTACAGGATTTTTAAGATAGTGGAAAATGTCTAGTCTGCTCACTTTCATGCATCATAGTTTTCTAAAATTAACATATTAAACTTCTCTCCTGATAATAAACTAACATTGAGGCATATCCTGCAGTGATACGTGCATAAATGCTGGCACTCCCAGCCTTTTCTTATCAGTTTAGAGCACTGTGGCCCAAGATGCTTATTTGGTTTCCTATTGTTTCAGCAGGGAGTTTCTTTAAACCATTAAGCACACCCACGGGCCTTTCCATTTCTGGAATCTCACAGCCATTGTCTCTGACAGAACTGACAAGTTGATGTAGCTGATCTGAGGAATGGCACATAGTACAACAGATTTTCTGAAAGACAGATACTTAGTTTGGAACCACTCATTTTGGTTTTTGAAACTACTTCCAATCTCAATTGTTTACAAAATTTAATGCAAAGAAGCTATGGAGTCTTGACTACACTTAAAGTAGCATCTAATATGAATGCCAGACAAAATAAAAGTTATGTATGCCTGAATATTGCTGTTGCAAAAGGTACAAGTTTACAGGTTCAGATTGCCATTGGTTGCACTTCTGTTCCTATCAATGTTCCATTGAAATGGTAGAACAACTTGTTTCTGAATCTGAGCCAACAATATTGAAAAGACCACACAGAGAAGAGTTCTTAAAGACAAACTAGGAACAGGCGGAGATCCATGAAGATATGGACTACAAACATTGCACAGCAAAACACATCGCACATACAGGCAGTCCCCGGGTTACATACGAGTTCCGTTCCTGAATCCGAAGTTGGATTTGTATTTAAGTCGGAACAAGTATATCCGGTATTATTTAGTGTCAGTCAAAAGTTTGTCTTAGTATATATTTTACCTTTCTATGCATATAAAACACTTAAGAAACGTATGTATTCCAATAATTAAACCACTGTGTTGCTTAGTAATAATTGTAGCTTTCATCGGGGCAGGGCCTTTCACAAGCTCCATTATTCTCACTTTATCCATTATCCTTTAAAATTGTTCGTATCGTTGACTGACTGTAGCCTAACACTTTTCCAATGACCGATGGCGTTTCACCTCTTTCCAAACGCTTTATTATTTCCACTTTATTTTCAATCGCAATCGCTTCCCATCAATGGAACAGACACTGCAGGTGGCAGGTCTGACCTGCGCCAGCTCCTGAGGTCCACTGGGACCTAAGGACCACCTTACTGAATTCCCCGGGTCCTAAACTCCATCGCACTGAGACAGGTTAAATGGGACAAGTGGGGGCTGTGCTGGGTTTGGGTATTTGATCCTCCACAATATTCCGCATGGGAATTTAAACTGGAGGTGGCAGTAATTTTTTTTACAAGTTCGAGTTGTGAGCTCGACATCAACCCGGCACAGATGGTATGGGAGTCACTGGGTCGACATCAACCCGGCACGGGAGCAGTCTGTCACTAAATCGAACTCAGGAACCTCTGTTCTCGAGCCTGGCGCTGATCTCATTGCGCCACCAGCCGACTGGAACGGGGGGGGGGGGGGGGGGGGTCAGGCTGAATCTTACTAAGGAAAATTTAAGCCAAATACAAAGTTAAACACTAAACACAGTGTCAATGGCAATGACTTAAAATGGCGGATGGCGTCGCGATCTGATTTAAAATGGCGGACAGTGTTCTCCTTCCTCAGTTCATAAGTACGAGTTGTCCGTAAATCGAACGTTCGTAACTCGGGGACTACCTGTAAGTTCAGAAACTTCAGAAAACATGTAAAAAAAACACTTTAGAAATATTCCATTTAGAAAAGGAACGGTGAAACAATCCCAGCACCCCAACAGCAAATATGAATACAGTGCTTTGATGTTTCAATTTGCCCAGATACAAAAAGCATCCAATGACACTGGAACTGATAGTTGACTGGATTTCAGTGACACGTCTTTGTGCTAAAGCAACAGCTTTTTACAAAAGCTACTGAATGTGCTGTAATGGTGCATTCAGTCCATAAATGCTTATTAGCAAGGAAGTTGAAGGATGTGATGTTTGGTTTTGATGCAGATTATAATTCTGAAAATAGTTTTCTTTTTGTGATTTTCCTAATCAATACAGGTCTTTACCAGCTTACAAATACTCCACTTAGGTTCAGCCTGAACGTACAAACAGGCATTTGAGTGAAAGGCAGGGTACATTTGCTGGCTGCTCGGAGGCTGCAGGCATCTCTTCCCATGCGGAAACTATTTTTGGCCAAATTTCCGAGTCACAGACTGTTCAGGTTAGAACTTTTCACAGGAACAGCACCTTGCTGTAACTTTGGGAGGTTCTGTAATGTTTCACATCAGGGTTGAAGGAGGTCGCAATCTCAGAAAGGAAGTCAAGCTTCAGTCTCAGATTCAGTTTGCTGACAGCTGGAGAATGTTCACCATGCTTGCTGCCATAACAACTTGCATTTCATACACATCTTTAATATAATAAAATGGCTCACCTCACCTAGAAAGAATCATCGTGCTTGATAAGTTACAATAGATGCTGGAAGAGCTACTTTTGATAAGCATCTTAGAAGATGTAGGCAGAATACCAGAGAAATTAAGAATTTCAGAGTTTACAAACTAGGTAGCAACAAAAATTTGATTTCCAGAAAAATCAGACATACGTATTTAATTATGGAGATGTAACATGGAATAGACTCTTCCAGCCCTTCAAACCACGCTGTCCAGCAATCCTGATTTAACCCTAGCCTAATCACAGGACAATTTACAAGGACCAACTAACTTACCAACCAGTAGGTCTTTGGACTGTGGGAGGAACCCAGAGCACTCAGAAGAAACACTCACGGCACATGGAAAACATACAAATTCCTTACAGGCAGCAGCGGGAATTGAACCCAGGTCACCTGTTCTGTAAAGCGTTCTGCTAATCGCTACACTACCATGCCACCCCTCTTTCAGTATTCTCCAATTAGAGGATCCTAAAGCTAGGGAAAGTGACACAATACAGTCCAAATTGTTTGGGATTTCTTAAAGGGCAACATGATTCACACCTTGCCAATAATTAGGGCTTCGGTCTCACATCTCAAGATGCAGGCTTGATCCTGACTGAGTACTGACTGCATGAAGTCAGCACATTCTCCACATGAGCATGTGGGTACTCCATATTCTCCTCACACCTCTAAGGCGTGCCTCCTATAAATCAAGTGCTAGTGTAAGTAAATGTCAAAAAAAAAAACAATAAAAAAGGAGGGAATTATTGGGTATGTGAGAGAACAAGTTTGAGAGGGGGAGGTGGGGTGGAGAGAGGAGGATCGATGCAAAATAAGGAGAGAGAATGGGATTGGTAAGTTTTTTTGTGGAGAGCAGATGGATCAAATAGCTTCCTTCAATGTCACAGTAAACAAGAGTGAGATTTTCAAGTCAAAACTTGCCAGACTGCTAAATATCACTGGTCAAAACTTTGAGGTGGATATTGAGTAATGGCCAAGATTGCCTAAACACAATGTCCCTGCATACTTTCCTGAGAGACTGTGGTGGTATTGAGCTGTTCAGGTTACCCTGGTTGTGTTTTTCTCATCAAGATGTAAATCAGAAAGCAGTCAGCAAAGATGATTATTTTATTCAAATTTTTCTTCAAATATTATTAATGACAGAAAACTGACCCAGAAGACTTTAAATATTGTCTCAAAAAACAAACAAACCTGTTTTTGTTATCATCTGGCCTGTGACATTCAGCTTCTTTACAGTGCTCACCATCAACCTCTGAATCGAGGAGAATGCCATATCGTGAAAGCAACTCTGGATCTTCTCCTACTTTCATGATCTCCTGCTGTTTGTCAATCTGTAAAAACATGGCAAAGGCAAAAGAATTTAGTACAAATTTGGTCTACCCAAATAGAATATTAAACTTTTAATACCTTATAATTAAAATACCTAGATATAAAAAACAATCACAAAATGTAATTAAACACTAGTGGAGAAAGTGACTCTATTCAATAATTTATGTCTTTCAGAAACAAGTACTGCAAATTATTTTGCAATTAAGGCCCAGGATCTAAAGCAATAATTGGTCACTATTCGGGGGGTGGGGGGGAATATTAAGAAATGGTAAATGCAATGTTAGATTAAATAGAATCATTGGTAGTCTATTTTTAATTTCATTAATTTTAAGAAGCACAGAAGTTTATGCCAATAAATTGTTGGTGGTGATTAGCTTTATACCGACAACCACTGTGCATACCAAGTGACAGCACAATGCACACGTTCCTCCTGATCAAAAATGATTTAATGTGTAAAAATAACCCAGGTCAGAATTTTGCAATCAACAGCAATGGAATGATACTATCACCCACATACATTTCAGGATTTTTGAGCAGCCAAGTATTTAAGCTTAATTTTCAGCACAACTAACTCTACAAAGGATCTATGATGTGTACAAAGATGAAAAATGATAGTTAGCTCTTCATTCAGACTGCAAATTCCTTTCAAGGAATTAGTGTAGTTCAAGGAAAATGGACAAAAAAAAAGCTTCTGTTTAAAAAAAACATAACGAAGTTATAGAATAATTTAATTTTCATTAAAACTTCTGGAATTAGATTACCGTATATTTGTATAAAACTGGTTTGTGCTCAACTTCAACAATCATGAAGTGCCTTGAGTGGCTGGTAATGGATCATACAAAATCCCACCTTCCAGTTACATTGAACCCTTTCCTGTTGGCCTACTGCTCCAAACAGCCCACTGATTATATAGCCTCAGCCTTTCCCACCTAGAAAATGATGCCACAGGCATCAGTCAGGATGTTGTTCATCGACTTCAGCTTGGCACTTAGCACGATCATCCCTGAGAGTCTGGTAGATAAACTGTCCCAACACCCCTTTTAGTAACTGGATCTTGGACTTCTTGATGGAAAGACACTAGTTAGTCTGAGTTGGCAGCAGTAGCTCAAGCTCGTCATGCTGGTCACTGGTGCTACACACCCCCCCACCCCAGGGCTGTGTGCTCAGCAAGCTGCTGACTCATGACTGCATGACAGATTCAGCTCAAACCTGGAACTGTGCAGTGCCGGATTAGTGATTTTGCTGAATCACAGGTTGTTATGTTAGGATTAAATAAACACCTCTAACCCACCTGATGATCACCTCATCCTACCTTTAAAGTATCCTGTAAATATAACAAGTTGGATAATAAAAAGAAACTACAAATGAAAAGTAAGTAAAATTTACTGAAGTACAGCACAGGCAAAATACCTTAAGACTAACAAGTTACACCTGTGGGTTCCTGCAGTGTTAGAGCAGCCAAACACAGTGATAGGTTGAGAGGGTGAACAGTTTTAAGTTCCTCAGCATACACAGAGGATCTCACGTGGTCTGTACATACCGGCTGTGTGGTGAAAAAAGCACAATTGCACCTCTTTCACCTCAGACAGTTGAAGTAGTTCGGTACGAGCCTTCAAATCCTCAGAACTTTCTACAGGGACATGACTGAGAGCATCCAAACTGGCTGCATCACTGCCTGGTAGGGGGACTGTACTTCCCTCAATTGCAGGACTCTGCTGAGAGTGGTGTGGACAGCCCAACACATCTATAGATTTGAACCTCCCACTATTCAGGACATTTACAAAGAAATGTGTAAAAAGGGCCCGATGGGTCATTGGAAACCCGAGTCACCCCAACCACAAACTGTTCCAGCTGCTACCATCCAGGAAACAGTACTGTAGCACAAAAGCCAGGACCAACAGGTTTTGGGACAGCTTCTTCCACCAGGCCATCAGACTGATTAATTCATGCTGATACAATTGTATTTCTATGTTATACTGACTGTCCTGTTGTACATACTATTTATTATAAATTACTATAATGGAGATGTAATGTAAAGATTTTTACTCCTCATCTATACAAAAGATGCTAGTATTAAAGTCAATTCAATTCAATGATGCAAACGCGAGGAAATATGCAGATGCTGGAAATTCAGGCAACACACCCACAAAATGCTGGTGCAACGCAACAGGCCAGGCAGCATCTATAGGAAGAAGCACAGTTGATGTTTCGGGCCAAGACCCTTCGTCAGGACTAACTGAAATAAAAGATAGTAAGAGACTATTGATACCAGCCACTCAGATGAAACAAAAAAGGGGAGAGGTCCTAAAAAAGAATGCAGGGAGTTTGTTAGGAAGTGAGAAGCAGGACCTCAAGACTAGTAATCTCAGGGTTGCTACCTGTGCCACACAACAGTGAGGATAGGAATTAGAATGAGGTTGCAGATAAGTGTGTGGCTGAAGAACTGGGACAGTGATTCAGATTTCTGGTTAGTTTGGACCTCTCCTGGGGCAGGTGTGACCTATAAACAAAAGGGTAATGTCACAATTGTAATGTGGACTTCAACATGCAAGGGGATTGGGAAAATCAGGTTAGCGTTGGATCAGAGGGGGAATTTGTTGAATGCCTAAGAGATGGCACTTTTAAGAACAGCTTGTGCTCGAGCCTATCCGGGAGAGGCCATCTTATATTGTGTGTTGTGTAATAATCCAGATCTTATCAAGGAGTTTAACGTAAAGGAACCCTTATGAGACAGTGATCATACTATGATTAAATTCATACTGCAATTTGAGAGGGAGAAGCACAAGTCATATGGGCCAGTATCACAATGGAATAAAGGGAACTACAGAGGTGAGAGAGGAGCTTGCCCAGATTGAGTGGAGGATATTGGTGGGGTTGATGGCAGAACAGAGGTGGCTGAAGTTTCTGGAAATACTTCACAAGGCGCAGGATAGATATGTCCCACAGAAGTAGTTGCTCTCAAATGGCAGGGGTAACCAACTATGGCCGACAAGGGAAGTTAAGGATGTTATTAAAGCCAAGGGCAGGGCACATAAGGTAGCAAAAGTGAGTAGGATGCTGGGCAATTGGGAAGCTTTTGAAATCCAACAAAAGGCAACTAAAAAAGAACGAGGGAAAAGATGAAATATGAGGGCAAACTACCCAGTAATATAAAGCAGGATACTAAAAGCTTTTTCAGTTATATAAAGAGTAAAGGGAGGTAAGAATTGCTATTGGACCACTGGAAAATAATGCTGGTGAGTTAGTAGTGGGGGTCAAAGAAATGGCAGATGAACTTAATAGGTACTTTGCAACTGTCTTCACTGTGGAGGGCACTAGCAGTGTGCCAGAGGACCATGAGTGTCAGGGAGCAGGAGTGAGTGTCATTGTTATTACAAAGGAAAAAGTGCTATGTAAACTCTACAGTCTTAAGATGGATAAGTTACCTGAAATGGAAATTATAGACCAGTTAGCCTAAACTCAGTGGTTGGGAAAGTGTTGGAGTCTATTATTAAGGATGAGGTTTTGGGGTACTTGGAGATTAATGATAAAATAAGTCAAAGTAACCATGATTTCTGTAAAGGGAAATCTGGCCTGACGAATCTGTTAGAGTTCTTTGAGGAAGTAACAAGCAGGGTGGAAAAAGGAGAAGCAGTGGATGGCATTTACTTGGATCTTCAGAATTAATTTGATATGGTGTCACACAAGGCTGCTTAACAAGGTAATATCTTTGGTGTGACAGGAAAGATACTGGCATGGATAGCAGAATGGCTGACTGACAGGAGTCAGTGAGTGAGGAAAAAAGGGGGCCTTTTCTGGTTGGCTGCCAGTGATTAGTGGTGTTCCTCATGGGTCAATATTGGGACTGCTACTTTTTAAATTGTTTGTCAATGATTTGGATAATGGAATTGGTGGCTTTGCAGCAAAGTTTGTGGATGATATGAAGATAGGTGGAGGGGTAGGTGGTGCTGAAGAAGCAATGCCATTGCAGCAGGACTTAGGCAAATTGGAAGAATGGGCAAAAAAGTGGCAGATGCAATACAGTGTTGGGAAATATATGATAATCATTTTGGTAAAAGGAACAATATTGCAGATTATCTAAATGGGGCAAAGGTTCAAACATCCGAGGTGCAGAGGGATTTAGGAGTCCTTGTGCAAGACTCCCAGAAAGTTAATTTACATGTTGAGTCTGTGGTAAAGAAGGCAAATGTAATGTTGACATTTATTTCAAAGGGAATCGTATATAAAAGCAAGCAGGTAATGCCAAGGCTCTAGAAGACACAAGTCACGTCACACTTGGAGTATTGTCAATAGTTTTAGGCATCAACAGAAAGGATGTGTGTCATTGGAGAGAGCCCAGAGAAGGTTCACAAGGATGATTCTGGGAAAGCCTTTACTGCAGGAGTATATGAAGAAAGTCTTGCTACAATTGTACAAGCAAGACAATTTCTGAAATAATGTTTGCAGTTTTGACTTTCATGAGTAAGGAAGTATGCACCTTACTGCAACAAAGATTAACTAGATACATTCCTAACATGAAAAGATTACCTCGAGGAGTGATTAAGACAAATTGGCCTATATTCTCTACAGTTTATATAACCTCACTGAAATATAAGAGTTTCCATGGAGGCTTAACATGGTGGATGCTGTGAGACTAAAGGCCCTAGAACCAGACAGTAATTGAGTAAAAGGGGTTACATACAGAGCACATTCTTACCAAAAGTAGTCCATACATCAATGTCATAATAGCCAGAGATATGGAAAAGCAGAGATTTCTTCAGAACAATGCAGTTCTTAAGACAGATGTGAAAAATTCTTCCTTCAATCCAAAAATTTATTTAAAAAGTTGGATGATCATAAGTGATACCTACTCAAGAATTATGCTGAACATAGTTAGTGCAAACCTATTGATGTTTGACTCATTCTTCAAAATAAAGAAAAACACAAACTTAATCTTAAATCCTAGAAGAAACCATTTTATATTACCTTTTGAGATATCGTGTTTTTATTTCTTTTGTAAACTATTTAAATTTTAAGTCAGTACCTCTGTGTAATATGTAGCAGGAGGGGTAAAAAACTGAACCCCAGCATCTACAAGAGATTTGCAGGTGGAAACTATGTCACTGGTGTACAATCCCACATGCTGTATTCCTGCTCCACGGTGCTCCTCCAGAAATGTGTCAACTTGGTTTTTACCTAAGCACATACACAAATTATTTGTAAAAATATCTAATAATTCATTACAATTTTCAACATTAGTGTCAGGCCAGAACATCAGCTGGTTGTGATTAAAATTTAATTTAGTTTAGCAATATTTAATTTTCCATCTTACTTACATAGCAAGATACAAAAGAGAACAAATATCATTTAGGCAATTTGGTGGAACAAGTAAGAGTGGCTAACTATCTGGAATGACAAAGAAGTTGCAGAATAAAATTGAATCTATATCTATTACAATCCTTTAAGAAATTTAATTTCTCTTCTCCTTACACACCATTGCAATCCAATATAGACTTTTCCCCAAATGAGTTATCAACATAATTTAGAAAACATTGTTAAATGCACTTCAAACTACACCAATAAAGTTTGGTTAATTTATAGGACAAAAAAAAAACCTATAATGTTGCCCAAATCTTGGTACATGTTTGTTTAAGTTTGAGATTCAAACTGTTCCAAAGTATGATCACCAGTAAATACTCGGCTAACAAAACCATGAGCTTTATACTTTATTACTTATCTGTATACATAACAAGTACACTGCTTGATTTACTATTTCCTTCTGTTGTCATTTTCAAGGTTGCATCACCACAATTTCCATTTTTGCCCATGGCTGTTAAGATTAGGCATGCTGGATGATTTCAGGCCCAACCTTGGAAATTATGCAACCAATTCTTTGTACTAATACTGCAGATCGAACTCATTTATCTTTGTGCAGAATTTCTCATTTGTGCAGTTATTTCATCTTGTGCAACACTATCACGTTTAATAATGTAAATTTAAATGGATGTTCCCTTTTAATGTATTAAAATAATTTACCTTGATGTGCATTACTTCTCATACTATCAGTACAACACAAAATTATGAAAAGCAATAAGCAAATTTGTTGAGATCAAACTAGCCCACTATCAGGATCATATTAAGAAAATATTTGCATAATTTAAAGTAGAAATATCCACGATCTTTTATAGTGATCACACTCAATGTCTTTACAAAGCAGGAAGTATCTGAATATTAATTCCTAAAGTAAGGTTACAGAGCCATCATTCAACAAATAAACATAGTGTCTATAAAAGTATTCTCCCCCCCCCCCCCCACTTGGCAGCTTTCATGTTTTATTATTTTACAATAATTTCACATTGTAGTTAATTTGGCTTTTTGACGCTGATCAACAGAAAAAGACTCTTGGGTGTCAAAGTGAAAACAAATCTCTACAATGTTATCTAAATTAATTACAAATATATAACAAAATAATTGATTGTATAAGTACTGACCCCCTTTACTATGACACCAAATCATCACTGGTGCAGCCAACTGGTTTTAGAAACCACGTTTTTAGTTAAATGGAGATCTGTGTGTAGTCAAGGTGTTTCAATTGTAAAAATACACCTGTACCTGGAAGGTCCAACTGCCAAGTTAGTATCCTGGCAAAAACTATACCACAAGACAAAAGAACACTCCAAACAACTCCACAAAAAAGGTTACTAAAAAGCACAAGTCAGGGGATGGACACAAGAAAATTTCCAAGTCACTGAATATCCCTTGGAGTAGAATTAAGTCAATCATCAAGAAATGAAAAGAATATGGCACAGGGGTAAACTTGCTGAGAGCAGGCCATCCTCAAAAACATGCAAGTAGGGGACTAGTGAGGAAGGCCATTTATGACAACTCTGGCAGCCAGGCAACTGTGATACAAATGGGATGTAACCATAATAGCAGGTCACAGCAAGTGTATATATCATACTTAGATTTCACCGCATCACTTTCCCCACCAAAGCACAAGTCAGCAGCATGAAAGAATACACTCCATCACCGAGTGTTATCCTCATTGCACTCATACAAGAGGCAACACACCACCACCATTCAGGGTAAAGTAATCCACTCGATCAGTTCTTAAACTACCTGCTTAAAAAAGATTTTCCATCACTATAGGCACACAATGACTTCAGTATGAGCTACCAGCAATGTTAACCAAGGGACCCTTGGCCATATTTCTGAACACCATGGCAAGATGGTACAAAGGCACACCATCATACTGAAAACACCCTGATGTGTACACATCTTACCATTCCTTCAACAGAACCATGTTTAACCTCTAGAATTCCCTACCCAAGAGAAATGCAAGTGTGTTCTTAATGTACCCCCACCATCACCTTTCCAAATACAAAAAGCATGTTTCTTCTCCTGCTTGTCAGACTGAAGTACATACTGAATTTACTTTGTATAGTTATTTAATACTAAGGTAATAATCACTGTACTAGCATCTTCCCCGCCATCTCTCTGGTATTCTCTCACCTCCAGATTTTAAAGCACAGTATTAATGGGATAAAATACAAAAATCAAATCTTCACCAGAACCACTATGGAGGTGCATGTCCAAAAGACTTTTAATCTTCAGAAAACAACAATGTTAATACATAGTCTCTTGTAAAGAAGATTTGCAGTAAATTTTCAAATTACTAATTGAAATGAAGACAATCCACTCCAAGGCCTGAAAGCATGAAACTGGGCCTCAATCCAGTACAGACAGAACCAGTGCTATTTATTATCAAGAGAAGTAACATTGCTGTTCTTAATCATGTTTATCCTTCATGGACACAAAAAAAACAGTACACTGGCTTATAATTTAATCTCAAATACTTAAAGTTCAATAACATGTTTGCACAAATTAACTGCCAATCACTTCCAATTTTGAAGAAAACTAAACACACAAGATGTTTAATTCTTCTTTATGCCCATTTCAAATTCTATTCTGTTATTCTTTCATAAGACAAACTTCTTCCTCCTGAAATGCCAAATATATCCTTCAGTTTTAACTTTGTCTGATTTGTAAATGCACATTGCCTGGCCAATGTTTAAAACCTCAGAACCTCAAAACCGACACTGGCTCCCAACCTGACTGTTTCCAGCAGTTTCCATTTGAATTCCAGATTTTTAGCCTCTAAATTTTCAGTTTCCATTACAGTTATCAGATTAGCAGGGTAGATACTCAATGAACATTTCCTGTTATTAATAACTGTTTAGCAAATGAAGCAGTCCACACTTGCGAGTAATAAGACCTAGGTAGCATTTCAGTATGCACTGATAATGGCAACTAACTACCCCACCAATTCTTAGGTAAAGTGACTGGCAAAAGGTTGGCAGATGGAATAAAACTTGTAGAGTGTAGTTACCACTTTGGGAGGGGTAAAAAACAGAAAAGTGTTGCTTACATGTGAAGTACACAATGTTGCCAACAGGGACCTCATACACAGTACTTAAAATTACTATAGATGTACAGCAAATACTTACGTTAATAAAAAACTAGACTTTGGCTTTTATTGTCAAAGTTGATACACCTTGCTACAACAGTAGAGAACATTAATCAGCTTACGTGTCCTGCAAATAGATTTGGTTCCATTAGTTAAGGAGGAGTGTGGATGGAGACAATTCAAAGACGAATTGTTGATTATCAGTAATGTAGCTGGAAGAACCCGAGCTGGAATTCTGAAAAATGAAAGATGATCTTGTTGAAATATGAACCTGCGGAGGCCTGGCAAGTTAGATGATCAGAGAATATTTCCTCTTGCTTGGTTTCAGAATAAAGGGCAACTTGGTGAGGAGAAATTCCTTTTCTCAGAGAGTCGAGAATTAATTGGTTCTCTATGACAGTTAGAGGGGAAAAGTACTATATGTTCAAATTTGAGACAGTAGATATTCAGCTTATATAGGTTAAGCAAGAATATTAAACAGAGGCCAAAATCTAAATGAAATAGAGAGCTCTGCTCTTTATTTATATTGTTTGTTATTTCTTAGAAGAGTTTCTAACCACATGGCAGATAGTTCTTTTGGAGATGTTGGGGGGTGGGGGTGGGGTTGGTAGTGAAGTTCAACCTCATCTTGAAAACTCTTAACGCCCATCCAGAGGGATGGATCTCCACTGCTCTGGATAAGCACAATTCCAACAGTACTCAAGATGCTGAACACCATCCAGGACAAAGCAATCTAACTGACTTCCTCTACCTTTGGCACAGTGACTACACTGTGTACCATGAACAAAAGGCACTGCAGTTACCTGTTAAGTCTATTCCTCTCAAAACTGATTTCTACCAAGAATAAGGGCAACTTATCATGGGAACCTCATACAATTCAGGTTCCCATCAAGCAACAGACCATACTGTCTTGGAAGTATTTTAGGTTTCCTTCATTATCACTGGAGCACCCTAGCCAACAGCATTATGTACCTTCTATATGGCAGGATTGGGCGACTCAAGGAGTTAGAATGAAGAACAGTATAGCAATTGAAGGGCCCACAACGTTATGCCAACCTTGATGCCAATTTATATTAAATGTGCTCCTCCGTTGAATCATCCATACCCCCTATTCTCATATTCAACCACTTGATTCCACTAATAGCCCAATAAACTATACCAGGCACCTACCACACATGGCACTTTGGAAACTTCAGTTTATCACAAGGGAACACATACAGATCAGATCCTAAACTATCACAACCACCACCGAAATGTATGCAAGAAGAGCTGGAGAGCAGAGAGACACTTCAGCACAGTGGAGCTAAAGGATAAAGGAGAAACATCTCTTTAAAGTATCCACATGAAATGGATACCCAAGTAATGTCATACAAATTTGTCTACGAGGTTGACAACGCACCTGAAAATTACCCATCAAGTTGTTCTTCCATATATTCCAAATATCTTGGAATTTAAGGTCCATTTGCTCCAATTTTGGTCAAACACAAGCCAACAGCCACACTGAGGATACTTTTCAGACCAAAAGAACAAACCAAGGTATTGGACAAGAGCAATGTGGTCTAGAAAATCCAAATGAGGGGACTGCAGTAAATATCATGTCAGCCAAACTGGGAGAAAACTATCCATGATCATCAATTGGCTGTCAAGTAGCGTGACAAACTCTCCCTCTTCTCTACCCATGAAGAGCAAGAGGGGAGCAAATTCGACTGGGTATCAGTGAAAGTCATGATGCAAACATGCCGCATGCAAGAGAATTCCTAGAAGCATGGTTTTCCACAAACAATTCTGTAAACAGACATGAAGCAGATCCTATTCATGAGCCAATGTGAGTAGAATTCCATTCCATAACACTCAAAGCTTGCTACACAACCAATTGGCAATGATACTTCTTCCCCTACATCACAAATGAGTTTCTGTAAGGACAACTAAGCAGCTGATTGACAACTATATAATGGCAAAGCTTTCAGAGGACACAATTAAAAGAGCACTGCGGATGTGTCCTCTTATGGTGACAAAACATTTACAAGTAAATTGCTAAGATTGGAGAACAGCTTGACCCAACCCTTCTCCGCATAATAATAAAAAATGGCCCCTCACCTTACCTTTAAACTTCCCTCAAAGTTCAGCCACTATCCTTTCAAAGACACTTAGGATTGGGTGACAAATGCCTACCTTGATAGTAATGTTATGTTCTAAGAACATCAAGAAATGAACAAAATACAGGTTAAGAACCAATGAACTAAAGATGAAATTGGAAGAACCTTTATCCACAAAGCAATTATAATCTGGCTGGTGGCACCTTATAGGGTGACAGATGCAGATTAGATTGTGATCGTCTGTTTAGTATTTAATAGGGAAATAATGCAAATTTGATTAACTACAGGCAAAATTGACATGACACTTTGATGAAAAAGACACCCAGTGATTCTATTGTTAAAATATTTGGCCAAATAAAAATCATTGGAGATATTACATGGAAAAATATCTGAAACTATGCATACGTAAAATGCAGCTTCATTTAATTTTTTTTTAAAGAAATGACTTTTTTTTAAATATAAACACAGAGTAATGTTTGTTGTACCTTGACAGGATAAGGACTCAGCAATCACAAACTTGCAGTCTGTTTTCTTTTCTTCATTTGAAGAGATTGACATACCAACTTCACTGCATTTCCAATATTCCATAGCAGTCAAGCGCAATCCAATGTCATTCCCTTGAATGACATAACCATTGTCTACACTTTCATTTCTAGAAAAATAAAAGGTTTGACACTATTACAATTCAAATGATCCTAATAGAGACAAGAGGGCATACAGAAGTGAGATATATCAGCTAGTTGAGTGGTGTCATAGTAACAACCTTGCACTCAACACCAGTAAGACCAAAGAGCTGATTGTGAACTTCAGAAGATAGGGCGAAGGATCACAAACCATTCCTCAGAGAAATCAGAAGTGGAGATAGTGAGCAATTTAAAGTTCCTGGGTGTCAAGATCTGAGGATCTAACCTGGCCCCAACATATCAATGCAACTATAAAAAGACAAAGGCTATACTTCATTAGGAGTTTGAGAAGATTTGGTTTGTCACATAAGACACTCTAAAACTTCTACTGATGTACGGTGGAGAGTATTCTCATAGTCTGTAGCACTGTCTGGTACAGGGCAGCTACTGCACAGGTCCAAAAGCTGCAGGAAGTTGTACAATTAGTGAGCTCCATCTTGGGTACTAGGTCCAGTGATGTGAAATCTAATAAAGCATTAATGTTCAGTTGGTTATTCCTAAAAAACACTTACAATCAATTTTTAACTGTAAAAGTTGAACCTTCAACAAATATTTGTATCTATAATGTAAAAATGTTTATTACACAGTGCCTGGGAGAAGTGGATTAACAAAAATAGAAATAAAAACATAATAAAACACACCATGGAGTGGAAATAGGTTTGAGTTCATAAAAATGGACAGAAAAAACACAAGATGTTAAACACAGGTCTTAATTGTCTTACATTAGTACATTGTGCATTGTCCTGAGGTAAAGTCACACGAGAAACATTAACTCCATTTCTAACTCAACTAATTGTTTGAATGGTTCCAACGTTAGTGCTTTGTTTTTGTTGAACTTCAGATTTTTCAGCACCTGTGGTGCATTTTTCATTTGATGTTTGTAATTTGTGAAAAGTCCCGCAGGGTATCATTACTGTTTACAGAATAAACACCAGCACCAAAATTATTGCTCTGACAACCTTGTAAGGTTTCAGAGAGACATAACAAAGACTTTAACGGCAGGACACACTTGTAAACCTGAAGTGAATCCTTAAATGCGAGCAATGGATCGGTAGTTACAAAACACCATCATATTCCCTCCACCGCCATCGCTACATTTCCAAGTAACTTATCAAGTCACAAGGGGAGTGATGGAAACCTTTGCGTTATTTAAAGCTTCTCCATCAACACTCACCGATTAATGAGAAAGCGCTGGAAGCCGAAGCACGTCCGGTACCAGTCCATGATGTAGTTGCTTTGCCCTTGAGGGCACGCATAGGTTATGTGATCAAAATGAGTGATTGCCACCGGACCGCCGGCCTGCTCCGGAGACTGGACGGCAGCTACAGGGCACGGACCGAAACCGGGGAGGAAGTCTCCGAAGTAGTTGCTGCGGTCGATGAGAGTGTGACGGACATCACCTACCACCGACCCCAGCACAGAATAAGTGACCGAACCCAGCTCGTCCTCCACCGGGCTCGGTGGCACTAAAACCTGGCAGCCGAGGCGGCTCAAGCTGAGTGTCGCTCGCTCCACGTCCTTCACCTCGAACGACACGTTGCAGGCGGTGTCCACCACATGCGCCGGAGCCGCGTCGTACAGAAAGCCCTCCGGCCCCGTGCACCGGCCGCCCGCGCTCTCGTTAACGATGAGCGCGGCGGAGCCCCTCCTGAGCAGCGATTGCCGAACACCCGGCGTCTCCCGGCGGCCGCACAACTGGAAACGGAACGCCCGCACCAGGTGGCGGACCAGGCGCCCGCTGTCGCTGACATGGAAAGCAAGGTGACTCAGTCGCTGCACCGGGACCGCCATTAACGAGCATGGAGGGTCAACTGGGACGGAGTGAGCGGGATATCGGGTCAAGGAAACTAATGAATTAGCGAATGGTGGGGAATTTGAAAACAAAGCAGCAAAGACCGGGAATACTCTGCCGGTCAGGCCGCGTCTGTGGGAAGAGAAATCAGAATCACACCGCAGTCTCAGGACACACGTGTGGAGGCGGAGCTCACGTTTGGCCAAGCCCATTGGTCGAAGCTCACATGAGGGTCAAGCCCATTGGTCGGAGCTCACATGAGGGTCAAGCCCATTGGTCGGAGCTCGCATGAGGGCGGATTATTTGCTCCGAGCCGGCAGGTGGGAATGAGCAATGGATGTTTCGGGCCGAGGCTTTGCACCAGTTCATTCCCCCTTTATAGATGTCGCGTCAGTTTCTGAGGTGCTCGAGTGTTTTCTGCGCGCTGCTCGAGATCTGCAGAACGCCTGGTGGTTCGGGGCGCGAGCAGCTCACGGGGGACGGGGCGTGGAGCCAGGGGAGGAGATGATTGGAGGAGGGGGCGGTTCCCAGCGCACACGTGACAGCTGGTCGCGCACGGACGGGAGTCGTTGTCACGTGGGACAAGTGGGACCGCCGCTCGGGCAGAAGGCGGGGTTGTTGAATCACTTCGGACGCGATGGCCCAGCCCCAGGTAACGTAGTAATTATAAATGGGCGTAGACCCTAAGGCGATCTTGGAAGAGCCATCCAAACCCCTGCCTGAAGAAGTGAGTTTAGAGAGAACACGAGGAAGTCTGCGGATGCTGATGGTCTTGAGCAACGCGTACAAAGTGCTGGGGGAGCTCAGCGAGTCAGGCAGCGTCCCCAGAGGGGTAAACGACTCGGGCCGAGAAACTTCATCAAGAGTGGAAAGAAATGGGGCAGAAGCTTGTAATAAGAAGGTGGGAGAGGAGAAGGAGTACGTTGGTAGGTGATAAATGAAACCAGGTGAAGAGGAAGGGTGGAAAATTTTAAAGCGAGACTTTTTAAGTGTATTGGGTGGGTGGGTGGGTGGGTTTGGCTTTAGGTTTTAAGGCCAGGTAACCCAGGCAGCAAAAACACACAATTTATGGATGTAAAGTTTGGAGTCGGATGCGGGGTTCCTGAGAAAGGATTGATCGTGTTGATTCCTGCAGTCAAGCTGGGGAAAGTGATTCAACATGGAAGTGTTCGGCTTCTTTAGCGTTAGTGCAGAAATAAATGTTGGGTTGATGATGGATTTGGGTAACCTGTAGTGGCATTGCTGTCTTTTCTACTGCTTGCATCTTTTCCAACAGAGTCAATTAAAAGTATATGAACTCCTCACCAATAGTTGTAGTTGATTGGGAACCCCATGTTTAAGCTTGTTTCTATCAGTTTATTTATATGAGTAAGTGAAAATGTAAGATATGTCAAAAATATTCCCACTTGATTGTAAATTTATGTTCATGTTTCAATATTCAGATATTTTGTATAATAGTTCAACAGTTACATAATAAAACATTTCTGCTTTTTGCAAGTTCTTTATGATTCACTGTTTAGCCAGTTTGAGCCCTGATGATAGGTCTCAGCCCCAAGCATCAATTGTTTATTCCTTCCATAGATGCTACCTGGCTTGCTAAGTTTCTCCAGCATTTTGTATGTGTCTCTCAAGATTGCCAGCATCTGCAGAACCTCTTGTGTTGAGGAGCCCAGGATTTCTTTTGAAGTGATATCTTTTGAAAGCAGGTAACAGAAGACATATTCATAAAAATGCAAAGACTGCAGATGTTGGAATCTGAAGCAATAAAAGATGAAAAATACTCAGGGTCAGGGAAATGCTGTTTTTTCATCCATTGTGTGTCATTTAATTGTGTGCAAATCTATTGACCTTGGCCCATTGTCCATTGAAGATAATGCAGTGGGTTCTGTTACATGCTCATACATTTTCACTGTTTATGATTTTACTTGTTCTTTTCTGGCATCTTTATGTGTAAATATCCTTGATGGTGGGTATGCCAGTGCCAGAGATGCTTTGGGGATGTTGCCTGATCACCAAGTTCCTTCATTTAGCTTGTTGCTCCAAATTTTCAGCATCCTCATGTCTTCCCCCCCCCCCCCCCAATTCTGATGAAAGGTTATTGAACTGTAAATTTTACTTAGCACTTATTTTCTAACTTGCTGAGTATTTTCAGCAATTTCTCAATTTCAGATTTTACAGTGACTCAAAAGATGTGGAGTTTTGTATCTCTCAATTCCATCTTCCATGTAAAAAGTGAAAACATCTGTGCAAAGTGATCTCAGGTACAAACATAAAACAGAAAATAATTTATTGCATAAGTATTTACTCCCTTTAATATGACAAACCAAATCATCACTGGTGCAACCAATTGGTTTTAGAAGTCACGTAATTAAATGGAGATCTGAGAGTCATGGTGTTCAACTGATTGTAGTAAAAATATATCTGAATCTGGAAGGTCCAACTGCTGGTGATTCAGTTTCCTGGCAAAAACTAAACCCTGAAGACAAAAGAACTCTTCGAGCAACTCAGGAGATGGACAAAAGAAAATTTCTAAGTCGCTGTATATCCCTTGGAGTACAATTGAGTCAATCATCAAGAAATGGAAATAATATTGCACAGGGGTAAATCTGCCTTGAGTAGGCTGTCCTCAAAAACTGAGTGACCATGCAAGAAGAGGACCAGTGAGGGAGGCCACCAAGTGACCTATGACAACTCTGGAGGAA
Source organism: Hemitrygon akajei (assembly GCF_048418815.1). Classification (NCBI taxonomy): domain Eukaryota; kingdom Metazoa; phylum Chordata; class Chondrichthyes; order Myliobatiformes; family Dasyatidae; genus Hemitrygon; species Hemitrygon akajei. Next base: position 50,969,700 of record NC_133146.1, on the reverse strand, counting down.
TTACAAGCTTCAGCAACTGAGATGGGTGGGACTGTGCCTACAACAACTGTTGCCTGGATGTTCCACCAGTCACAGCTTCATGGGAGAGTGGCAAAGAGAAAGCCAATGTTCAAATAAACCTCATGAAATCTCAGCTAGAGTTCGCCACAAGGCACATGGGAGACTCTGAAGTCAGCTGGAAGAGGGTTCTATGGTCTGATGAAACCAAAATTGAGCTTTTTGGCCATTAGACTAAACACCACACACCATCATAAATACATTCACCCTGCAGTGAAGCATGGTGGTGGCTGCATAGTGTTGTGGGATGCTTCACTGCAGCAGGTCTTGGAAGGTTTGTGAAAGTAGCAAATTGCAGGGAAGTTCGGGAGGAAAACCTGATGCAGTCTGGAAGAAAACTGCGACTTGGAAGATGTTTTTCCAGCAAGTCAGCGGCTACAAGTATAAAGCCAAAGCTACATGGGAATGGCTTAGAAACAACAAAGTTACTGTCGAGTGGCCAAGCCAGAGTCCAGACCTCAATCCAATTGAGAATTTGTGGTGGACTTGAAAAGGCTGTTCACTCATGATCCCCATGCAATCTGGCAGAGCTTGAGCAGCTTTGTAAAGAAGAATGAGGAAAAATTGATGTGTCCAGATGTGCAAAGCTGATGGAGACTTATTGACAAAGACTCAAGGCTGCAATTGCTGCCAAAGGTGCATCGACTAAATATTGACTTGAATGGGGTGAATACTTGTACAATCAATTATTTTGTTTTATATTTGTAATTATTTAGATCACTTTGTAGGGATTTGTTTTCACTGTGACACGAGAGGGTCTTTTTCTGTTGATCAGTGTCAGAACGAGCCAAGTTAAATATGCTGATTCAATGTTGTAAAACAATTAAACACGAAAACTTCCAAGGCTGGATGACTGCATGACTAAGAGATAGTGTTTATGGTTTTTTTTTTTTTGAAGGAGTGAGTGACCATTAAAAATGAGCAGTGACAAAGGATCCAGAAGTGATGGAATCTAAGTAGATTCTAACCTTTTTTATGTCATGATCTAATACCATTAAGTGAGGGGTCAGGAGACTCTGATGTAGATGTTTTCAAGCTAGATGAGTCAAGATAACGTTATCCAGATCTTTTTGAAAGTGAAAATGAGAAAATCACAGAGGATTAACAAGCCTTCACTCCCTTAACTCAGCTGGCACTAACTACCTTTTGTATTTTCCAATCTTTCTTGGTCTTTCTGTTCTATTCCTTGCAATTTCAAGGAATCTAACTTTTCCTTGGTCTGATAAAAGGTAATTGATATGAACTGTTTCTCTCTATATAGATTCTGCCTCACCTTCAGTTTTTTCTCAAGCATTTTCTATTTTTAAATCCCAGACAAATTCGGATGCCAAGATTGTGAAAAATTTAGAGAAAAGAGAAATATTCTGCAACAGAAATTGCATGGTGCTCACTTTGATTTTATCAAAGAAAGATCATTGTAAGAGACCATCTGGATAGCTTCATTTCAGAACTTCACTTTTTATCCCTGCAACTCAGTACCATGCAAAACTCGTTGTGAACCTCACAGATGAGAGGAATCAACAGTTTCTTTCAACAACTGAAATTCATTGAGAGAGCATACTTAATATTTCAGAAGCCTCCTCTGGCAAACTATTGACAGAACACCAACTTCATCACAAATAAAGTGGAAATACGTTCTTAATGACTGTGATTTTTAGGTACAGAGCTGAAACTTGGTAAGCGTATGTGAGATATCTCATGGTACCACCAACAGCTGAAGAACCTTTAACATTTTCATATATGAGAGATTAACTGATATCAGCATACTCTCTAAAAGGAACACATCAAGCATTGAAGTAAAGATTATCTAACATAAGGTCGTTTACATCAGTCAAATCATACAGATACTCAGCTCCCAATTCTTCAAACTAGCTTTTTTTTCCCTCGCAGCTCCATCATGAGGGTTGGGGAAAAAGATCGTCCTGAAGGTGTAATATCAATGCCAACTCATGGACTGTCATAGACTGGGAGCCTGCTGCAAGAATCTCTGCAACTTGAGACCAGGATGGCAACAGGGAATGATATAGAAGGAATCTAAGTTTATCACTATTGGATGAGATCAGCAATCTGCAGACTCCTTGGAATATACCATTGTTGGTGATTTGAGAAATTACATTAGACATAAACCATTATTGTTTGGCAATGCCCTTCAGCCCAAAGTGTTAATTTGCATAGAGGAGAGCAGATGGGCAAGGAGACCTCTGTAATTCTAGGTGAGAAGTTTTTGCTCTGTAACACATCTGCCTGCATCTTTGTAAATTAGAGAGTATGCAGTGTCCATTGGAGTGCTTGAGGCATTTTTGTAACCCTATGACTAGAGTACTGTATAAATTTAAAAACTGAGCATTCATGTAGCAACTGGTAGTGTGAGCAGTGAAACAAATAAAACACAAGGCCTGTTTCAAAGGGAGATAGAACTTTACTGTTGGATGTATGTTGTAACATTGAAGAAACAGATCAAATGAGTTCTTATTCAAAGGCATTGATATAGTAATTAATGGAAGGCAATAAAGACAAGATAAACTTCTGTTAAGTATCACATCAAGCTTTAAGGAATAGTAGGAACATAACTGATTTCATTGTTTTAATTAGGTTGAAAAGTATAGATTTCTGAGGAAAGCAAGGTTGGATTGCTCTGGGCGCCATGCTGATTTGCAGAGCTTGAGAGTGGCTTCAGGCCGAACAGCAAAATCTGGGCCTGGAGTGTGGTCTGTGCTGGAGCCTGGGTCCTAGTGCAAGGTAAAATGTACTCTTCAGACCATTTAAATTGCAGCCCAGATTGGAAGTGGGAGCTGATTTTGCTCACTCTCCGTGATAGTCACTCCTATCTCCAGGACGCGGAACCTTTCGCTGTTCTGTTGTTGGGTCAGTTTAAACATTGGCCCAGATAGACCACAAAGGCAGGGTGTCGGTCAGGACAGAGCTGATTTTGCTCGTTCTCTGCAATGGTCATCTCCGTGATGCTGAAGCTGTGAAGACTGTCTGCTGATGTGTTGAACTGATAAGTGGAACTTCAGGCTTTCTCCAAGTTGCTCTGAAGTTCAGATCTGAGAACACAATTTTGGTTTGGAATGCTGTTTTTCACTTCGATTGTTTGCAATTTTTTTCTTGCATATTGGGTGTTGGTCTTTTATTTTTACTTCTATTCATTTTTTTTCTTTAACTGGGTTCTTTTAGGTTTCTTGCTTTGTGGCTATCTGTGAGCAAGGAAATTTCAAGGTTGCATAATTTATACATTCTTTGATAATAAATGAATCTTGAAATATTACATGTTTTCCCTTTGGTATTGTTTAAATCTCTGAAGATAATCAGGTTAGCTCATTATTCACATATTATTAAACTTGTACTGACCACAATAAATTAATCTATTTAAGAAAATAGACAAAACTGCAGATGCTGGAAGTCAGAAATAGAAGACAGTACAGTGGAGCACAGGTACAGGCCCTTCAACCCACCATGTAAGTGCCCCTAATGCTTGCAGAAAGTCTGCATCCCTCTATTCTCTGGCTGTGCATACTTACAGTATGTCTAAATACCTATTAAATATGATCATTGTGTTTGCTTCCACCAACTCCCTTGATAGTAGTTTCAAGGTACATACCACTCTTGTTTAAAAATGCGTGCCTTACAAAGCACTTTAAAATTTTCCTCTCTCATCTAAAACCAATATCCTCTACCATTTGACATTTCCATCCCAGAAATGAACTCTATCTACCCTGACTATGTCTCAAAGTTTTATATTTCCATCAGATTGTTTCTTAGCATCTGACACTCCAGTGGGGAAAAAAAAATCCAAGTTTGTCCAACTTCTCTTCATATGTAGTACTCTCCAATCTAAGCAGCATCCTGGTGAATCATTTCTGCACCTTTTCCAAAGCCGACAATGTGGTGACCAGAACTGCATCTTCATACCCCATTTGAAGAAGGTAAGCATGCAGTATGTTTTCTTTACCACTCTATCTACTTGTGTTGCCACATTTAGGGAGCTATGAACTTGCAGCCTAAGATCCATCAGTCCAATGCCAGAATGTAAGAGTTCTGCCATTTACTGTACACTTTCCTCTTGCATTTGCCCGAAAATGGAATGCCATCTTTTCCAGATTAATCTCTATCCTTTGGCAATCTTCCTCACTATCCACAATTCCACCGATTTCTTATTTATCACATCTGCAAACTTACCAATCAGACCACCTACATTTTCATCTAGAACATTGGTTGAGCTTATATCACAAACAATAAAGGATCCGGCATTGATCCTTGAAAAACACCACTGGTCACAGTCTAACTAACAGCCCTTCACCACTATCCTCTGTCTTCTATGACCAAGCTAATTTTGTATTCATGTGACAAATTCCTCATGGACCTTGAGTGACTTAATCTTCTTGACTCGCCTTCCATAAATGATCATGTCAAATGCTTTAGTCAAGTTCAAGTAGACAACATCCACTGCCCTACCTTTTGTCAATCATCTTCATCACTTCCCTAAAAACTGAATCAAATTTGTGAGCAGGACTTTGTCCACACAATGCCTACTGACTTTCTCTGATATGTCTATACTTCTCCAAATTTGACTAAATCCTGTCTTAAGAATTTCCCTAGCACAGGAGGTAGGATGTGAAAAAAGTATAGGCTCACTGGCCTATAATTTCTTGGTTTGTCACTATTACCTTCTTAAATGAAGAGAAAAGACATTGGCTTTTGTCCAGTCTTTCAGAAGCTCACCTGTGACAGAGTAGCTCAGTTAAGGCTCCAGCAGTTCCTTCCTTGCCTCCTCAGTATCTTGGGATAGATTGCATCAAATTTTGGAGATTTATCCACTTTAATGTTTTTCAAGAAACCCAACACCTCCTCCTTAATATTGACAGAGTATCAACAGAACTGCCGACTGGTGGCACAGTGACATCAGCGCCGGACTCCAGAGCGAAGGTTCCCGAGTTCCGGGCACGCCTTCCATCTGTGTTGGGTTGAGTGTTGAGCTCGCAACTCGGTCTCATTTTTTAAAAAAACACAACTGCGCTGTGGGAAGGACGTGGGGGACCACTGACAGAATCTTTCCTCCAAGACAACCACTTGGGGGGATAAAAATGGTTGCTGAGGCTCTGGCAGAGTATGGCAAAATAACCCATCCATGATTTCACCATCATCTATCTATGTTCTTTGGTGAGTCCAATACAGTGTACTCATTTAGGACCTTGCCCACTTCCACTGGCTCCTGATACAGATTCCCTTCTTTGTCCTTGTATGGACCAACCCTTTTCCCATCTATCTTTCTTTTAATGTAAATATCAAATAAAAATTAAGAAGTGCAGCAATTACCAGCATATCACACAGTATCTGTGCCAGGGAGCATAGTGGGAATGAGATGGTGAATTAAAGAGCCAAGCAATTGTAAATTCACAGTCATTCTAGCAGACAAAAGCCAGGTGCTTTGCAAAGAAATTTTCTAGTCTGTATTTGCTTTTCCAGTGCAGAACAGAACTCATTGTCAACACCGAATGCAATATACTAGATTGGAAGAAGTGCAAGTGAATTCCTTTGGTCTTTGTATGGTGAGGTGTGAAGAGGTGAAAGAACAATTGCCTGCGGTTGCATGGAAATTGTCCTATTTGGGGAGTGTTTGGTGGCAATAGAAGAGTGACCCAAGGAATTTTGAACCGTTTCTTTGTAATGAAGTTTGAGGAGCTCGAGGCATGGTGCCAGGCTAATAACCTCTTCCTCAATGTCAACAAAACAAAAGAGATGATCTTGCACCACTTACACCCCTCGTTACATTGACAGCACAACCTCTCATTGTCCCATCATATTCAATCAGGGAAGCCTCCACTTGATTGTAAGGAGGCTGAAGAGGGCTAGACTATGCACATCCATACTTGCATCATTCTACATACTACATCATACTTGCAGTAGTGAGCATCCGAACAAGCGGCATCACTGCATGGTATGGAAACTGTACCGTGGTGGATAGGAAGGCTCTACAATGGGTCATCAAAACTGCCCAACGCATCACTGGCACCAGCCTACCCACCACCAAGGACACGTATACAGAAAGGTGCCAGATAAGGGCCAGTAATATCATGAAGAATCCCACCCACCCTGCCCATGGACTGTTTGTCCCACTCCCATCAGGAAGGAGGCTATGTAGCATCTACACCAGGACCCACCAGACTCAAAAACTGTTACTTTTGCCAAACAATAAGGTTATCAACGCCTCCACCTACTTGCACACCCCCAACCACCACTACTTTGTCATTTCCTGTCAGTCATCTTATGTACAGACACACCTGTGCCTATTGTCACTTTATAGACATATAAACAATCTATATACAGTATATAAGCTATCGTATGTATTTATATTTATTGTGTTTGTGTTTTTATGCTGTATTGGAGCATAACAATTATTTTGTTCTTTACACTTGTGTACTGGTACAGTAATGACATAAAACGATCTTGAATCTGAAAGGGGAAAGGAATGTACCTAGCATGGGAAACTTGTTGGAGTCAACAGAAATTCCAAAGAATGATCTGTTGAATGCAGAGGCTGGTAGGGCTGAAGGTGAAGACCAGGAGAATTCTATTCATGCTCTATCCAAGAGAAGGTGAGAGCAGAGGAATGGGAAATAGATGAATTTTCGTAAATCACTCTGTCTGTTAAGGTGAAGGTGATGCCACAGTTCAGGAATAAGAATGGCATTTCAGAGGCACCTGTGTAGAATATCAAATACTTTGAACAAATATGACAGATCAAGGAACTAGTACAATAAAAGGCAGACCTTTCAGAGGGCAGGATGTGACCGTATAGTTCAGATTGCTCTTGGAGTCTATAGATTTGTCATGAATGTTTGCAGCTTACATCTCCTCTGAGAAGGCAATAGAGAGATCTAGAAAGAGTTAGAAGTGAACCATTTGAAGGCTTTTCTATATAGAAGGTGGTGTGGGAGGCTGTTTAGTCAAGATAACTGGAAAATCTGTGGTCTTGTACTGGATGTCTATCCGTCCTTGGCTCTTCCTTGAGAGTACTTGCTGGCTAAACGTGGCCTTACTTTGAAATATCACAATAATTCATTGGTTTAGGAAGGACTGCAACATTAATAAAAAGAGTGGATGACAAGATTAGGAAAATGTACTTTAAGTAATAGGCCAGGTCAAGCTGGCTGTAGCTGGTGACTCTGAATATAACTAATGCCACTTAGAAATTCATTGATAAACAAGTTCCAGATCTATACAGGTCTGCCATAAATCTACCACAAGTGGAGTGGCAGATGCTAATGCATCTTTGCCAGGGCATTATGCCTCTGCAATCCTACAACTGTCAGACCTGATGTAGGATTAAGATCCATATGTTTGAATGAGATTTACTGATCTGAAGATTAAGATAAGGGTAAGTTTAATATTTACTTATAATGTTTTGAAAATTTTTCATTGCTTATTGATGTTTTAATGTTTAAAATAATTTAAATATTTAATTATATAAACATTTTTTAAGGTTTTATAATATCCCTGCATTTCAGAGGGATTTAAAATTTATTATAAAACCTTACAGAGTTTGATAGTGTGGGAAGAAGGGAGCATTCCCACTCCGTTTTCTTTAAAAGTCTGTCAAGTGTATTCTCAAAGCAAGTCTCAACAGTATATTAGCTGAAAGTGAGTTGCACCTTTGCTACCTGACTCTAGGATCATGAGACAAGGATGACTGTACCTGCATATCTGTACCAGGATATTACAGGTAAGAATGCAGGGGTGTTAGTCCAGGCAGTGAGCTGAATCCAGCCTATTGGCTTTTGAGGAGGTTTAAAACATCTCCATTATGTAAATAAACAGAAAAAGACTACAATTTCAGCAATATCACTTGATAAGTTATCTATCTGATGACAGATGACTTAGAAATAATCGTTCTTAACGCTCCTAATCACAATGACGTATGAGAGTTAATATTTCCATTGGTTCGGTGTCAAATTGATGAAACAGTATCAATTACATAAACATCAGGTATAAATGACTTTGGGTACATCAATGCAATTAATCCATTTCCATTTCACTTCTGCATCTGGTTTCTATAGATCACATCATCCCTTAGGATATCATAAAGTGCTTTGCAAAAACAATTAAGTACTTCTGGGATATAATTCAAGCGCACTTAGTTCATTACAGTTCATGACCGAACTTCAGACCTTGGGAGTTGATGCCTTCCTCTGCAACTGGGTTCTTGACTTTCTGTCCAATGGATTACAATCAGCAAGGATAGGCAGCAACACCTCCACCGTGATTACTCTAAACACTGGTGCTTCACAACGTTGCGTCCTAGGGCCCAACTCCCTGTACATTTGTGATTGCGTAGCCAGATTCTTCTCGAACTCCAGCTACAGCAGAGGTTCCCAACCCAGGGCCATCCATGACATAATCCTTGGGAATCTTTGATCTGCAGGTTTGTAGATGATACCACTGTAATGGGCCGCATCTCAAATAGTGATTAGGCAGTGTACAGGAAGGAGATAAAGAGAGATTAGCGACATGATGTCATGGCAACAACCCATCTGGTAATGTCAACAAAAGAGTGGATTATTGACTTCAAAAAAGGGAGGTGGTGCAAGTGCTCCTGTTGATGTTGAGAACTTCAAGTTCCTAGGTCTGAACATCACCTGTCCTAGTCCAACTACGATGCCATGACTAAGAAAATTCACCAACGCCTCTACTTCAGGAGGCTAATGAAATTTGGCAAGTCTCTATTGACTCTTACCAATTTTTATCAATTAACCATATTCTGTCTGGATTCATAGCAACTTGGTATGGCACCCGGAGTACATGTGACTGTAATAAACTGCAGAGAGTTGTGGACACAACAGTAAATCACAGAAACCAGCCTCCTTTCTATGAACTCAGTTTCACATTGTCCATATCTCACTCTTCCTTTTCTTAACTGCTTTATCTCCATCTCACGGTTATGAGAACAATCAATACCCATTACAAACCTAAAGTCTCCTACCCACCCTACTTCTGATAAGATTTCCATTCTATTCTCCCTGTTTCTTTAGCTCTATTTTGTGTATTCTACTAACATTCCACAGCAATAATTTCATGATTTATTCCTTTTTAACCACTTTCTCCATCCAGCATAGTTGGCAGGGCTCACAACACAGCTGTCTATTACACTTCTGCTCTCACACTCTTTATTTACATGCAGAACAGGTGCAGATTTCCCTTTCTTGTCCTTCACTCCAAAATCCACATTCAACAAATGTGGAATCTATGTAGTTTGTACTACTGTCAACATTTTTCCCTTCCCTCTCCTTTCACCACTAGAGAGGAATTTTTCACTCTGTAAACCCCTGGTTTAAGCTCAGTCTTCACCTCTACACCCCAGCTTTGGTGACTACTTTTCAAAAACCCTCTAGGCTGCAAGTGGGTCCTGAGTTTACATTCGCCTGTCACATTTATTTTCTATTGTTATCTTTTGTCTTTGGCTTCTTACACTATTTAAACTAAGTCTAATATGAGCCTAAGAAAGAATCAGAATCAGGTTTAATATCACCGGCATATGTCATGAAAAGTTAACTTTGCGGCAGTAGTACAATACATGATATATATTTAAAATGAATTAGCCGTAACTATATATATAATAGTTAAATTAAATAGTGCAAAAACAATAATAAAAAGTAGCGAGGTAGTGTTCATGGTTTCAATGCTAATTCAGAAATCAGATGGCAAGGGGAAGAAGCTGTTCTTGAATCGCTGATATATCTTTTGAAATAGCACATTGCAACCCTCAGAACTCAAATTCAACACTTCCAGATAATCGGCCTTTTCAGATGACATGGTAACTATTTTACTTTGGAGTTTCAACCCTGTAGCATTTGTACATCGGCTGTGTTTCACTCTCATCTGTTCTTATTCAATTACTTCTGTTTATATCTTCTCGAGACAGATCAGCTGCGATTAACAAGCCTTTACCACCAACACTTGCGTCAATCAGTCTCGCTTCGTTCCCTTTAGCCGAGATTCGCCCGACGCATCGACTCGAAATTTTAACTTCTCTTCATGTATACTGCCTGACCCAAGGAGTATTTCCAGCATTTTATAGTTCAGGTTCAAGTTTAATTGTCATTCAACCATATACATGTATAGAACTCTAGATTTCCAGCATCTGCAGAATCTCGTGTTTAATATTAGCACATGTATGGTTTCAGATTTCAGATTTCAAGTATCTGTAGATTTTTGTTTTGCTGTTCAGACCGATTTTTTAAAATGCTGCTGAAAGTAAATACCGTTGTTGAAATAATTATAAAACTAAATTTAAACTTCCAAGTTATATGATTTCCACTATTCCCGTATCGGGTCAATAACCAAACCGATATGATCGGAACGGATCCGTTGAAATGATGCTCCGTGCGATGCTGGTTAGATTTTAAAGATCCTTCAAGTCAAAAGGCGTTATGATGAGTCAGCCCGGCTAAAGTTCTACAAACTTTCTCACTATTAGTGCGCACAGACTTTCATCAGCTGAGATGCATTCTACGAGACCAAACTGTGTGATGTAATCGTAAGCCAATCAAAATCCGTGAGAGTGAACGTCACGTGATCGACAGCCTGTACTCCCCGACCTCTCATTTTGTTTACGCCTCGTCGTCAGAGCCTGGTTACTTGAGGTGACGTCCATCCCAAAACAGCAAGGACGGCTTTTCCGATTGGTCTTCCGCCTGAGAAGGAGCAAGGTCCAATCAGAGAAGCATGTGAGCGTGAGGTGCGGTGTGACGTTTTAAATATCCCAGCAAACTTTGTCTTATGTTGTCTTTGCCGTCGCCATTAGAGCCGAACGGAGGAGCGAGGGGGAAAAAAATGACATAAAAAAATAAGGAGGTTGGGGGGGTGGGGGGAGCAGGTGGAAGCCGGAGGTCGCCGGTCGGACGGAGCGATGGCTGTGAGCGGGGTTTTTGTTTGACCCAGCCACCATGTAAGGAAAAGAGCGGCGGCGGGGGCAGTGGGGTTGGGGAGGGGGATGTGTGGGGAGCGGATCGACTGGAACGGCGGCAGCGGCTGAGGCGGCGGTGGAGAGACGAAAGAGAGCGAGAGTGCGCGGGGAGAAGGTCTGTTTGTTGTGTGCAGCCCCCTTCTGACCCTAACCTAAGTATGCAGCGGCGGCGGCGTGGAAGTGCAGTCCCAGCGCAGCTGAATGCGAGGCTGGTGCCCGAGAACTGGAATTAGGTAACTGCTGGTCAATCAGTAGCGAAAAGTGAAATCCGGAGCTCAATCGCGCTATTTAAGTACCCTGCGCGATGTGACAGAAACTGATCTCGGCGAGGGGCAGAGTGAGGTCATACCTGCTTAAATCTGATGCTGTTGAAGTTCAGGGAGTATAGGACGGAGCCCGACACTTTTAGCAACTAAATTAAATGGACACGTTGTGCGGACAGGTTCTAGCTAGATCTACTTTTGTGTTTAAGGTTTTGTTTTCAAGTTTTGAAAAGTTTGTGGTTGATGTGTGATTTCGGTTATGATCGTCAAATCCCTGTTTCGCTATTTGTATTTAGATGAGTTATTGCTAATCATTCTTCTGTATCCATAAAATATGCTATACAACATGTGACTATCCATAATTATGAACGTTTTTAAGAGTTGAGCTGCGTCACAGAACGCATCCCATTTTGGCATACTTTTTTCAACTTGTTCTTTTGCCAATTGCATTTGCTCTAGATCAGATGTCACGTTCATTAAGGTTTGCATCCCTCGAATGAATTGCCTAGTGTTTGAAGACTATAGGATCAACAAAAAAAAAGCATTTGTAGACGTTTTGCGGAACATTGCAGTCTTGTTCAGCTGCTTTTACAGTTTGAGGCCATTGTTTAGAAATGCTAGAATAGTATGTACATCTTCAGTGTTTATTTATAACGTTTGTTACATTATATTACAATAAATCATTCTACTTGCCGTGCCAGCCCCTAATCTGCTCCTAAATCCAGTGCTGCAGTTAAGTTAATGCATATCAGCTGAACTGCGAGTGTTACAATATGTTGCTCTCAATTTGGAATTACTTGATTTGCATTTATATCTATTATTGTCATTACTCATTGCCCAATAATTTTAATATAGCAATGTAATTAGTGTAAAATTTTTGACATATTCCTTCAATGTTTTGATCTAGTAGTATTTCTACTAATTAAATGTATTTAATCACACAATATGCAGTTTGTTTAGAAACAGTGCACATAGTAATGTACAAATAGCATTTGAGATCTCTTGTTGAAAAAGGCCAGGCTGTTTTCAGAAACAATAGTCACTTTACTTGTTATCAGTGTTTGAGGAATCCACACTGTTCAGTTTTGTCTTTTGCATTGTATTGTCTACTAATTTGTTTTTCAAGTTTCTAATTTATATAGACATTTACACATAGAAATCCAAATGTCTAGCATCACTTTTCCTTTCTGGTAAAAGGAATAATTTCAGTAAGCTTGCATCTTGGTCAAGCTTAGGACAGATTTGTAGAAATCGATCAGAAATTTTGATATTTTCTGCAGATTCAGAAAAGTTAATCTGTACCTGATCTGATTACCTCCCAGTACTTTGTGTGTGTTAGATTTCTAGCAACTAAAGCATCGCTCATGTTTAAAGTTGGTCTTCAAATTTTTTTTGGAACATGAACATTTTGAGTGTGAACTACATCTTAGAAATATTATGCTCTCATGTACTTCAGTTTCTGAATTACTAGCAGCAGATTGCTTTTGTTGAATTTTTACAGTATGTTACTGAACAGCTGAATTTTGAGCCCACCTGCCTTGTACCATTTTCTACTTGGAATGATGTAGCATGTCTGTATTTGAAAACTAGTTTGCATAAGTACATTTTTTTAAATGGTCAAAAGTAGCCAACTTTGCATGTCAGGTATAATTTCTAGTTTTGTAATAATAAAGATGTGTTCTGTGGTTTTGGTGTAATGAATTGGCAATGTTTAGATGGTTGAGAGTTGTGGAAAAACTGTGAGACCTGTCCTGAAGAAGGGTCCCAGCCCAAAACATTGACTGCATCTATTTCCAAGATGCTGCCTGACCTGGGTTCCTCTAACACTTTTTTTGTGAGTTGCCAAAAAATAATGTTTTAAATAATACAATAAGTATTGCCAGTGGACAATACTTTATACTAAAGTTCTATCCAAATATTCATGTCCAAACTGTAGAAATAATGAGCTAGTTCCCTCACTGTACAGGCTTGCATTATTTGAAATAGGGAATCACTTATTTCATTAAAATAATAAGTTATAAATAACTATTTTGTAGATTTTACAATCTAGCATGAGTAGAAGGGGAATGGGAGTTGTGATCTGAGCATGTCTTAACTGTAAAGTTTCTTTGTACAATTGTTTCTCATCTTGCAATTCATTTTAAAAATTCTGTGTAATAATGTTTGCTCAGTGGGATGGTTGGGGAAGATGTCTGTTTTAATGACAATAGTTAATTTTAAATTTTGCAGCCTCCAGTCTTGCAAAGGAAACTGATGCGAGGTGTAGGCAACGATGACTGAATATGGAATAAAGTGGGCCTGCGAATACTGCACGTACGAAAACTGGCCATCTGCAATCAAATGCACTATGTGTCGTGCACCGAGACCCAATAGCACCATAATAACTGAAGATTCAATCAGAGGCAGCTCAAGTGATCTGAATCAAGATTGGGATACCACAGGTATAGAGAGTAGCAGCAGCCCGCTGATTTGTCCAGACTCTAGTGCTAGACCAAGAATTAAATCATACAATTCAGAGAGTGCAAGCAAGTGGTCATGTCACATGTGTACTTACTTGAATTGGCCAAGAGCAATTAGATGCACTCAGTGTTTGTCTCAGCGTCGGACCAGAAGTCCTGCGGACTCCCCTCAATCATCTGGTTGTATTTCAAGACCAGTTCAGGCTTCTCAGGACCCTTGTGAAGAATACAATGACAGAAACAGACTAAATACAAAAGCACAGCATTGGATTTGTGCAGCTTGCACATATGAGAACTGCCCGAAGTCTCGGAAGTGTGCAGTCTGTGACTATCCGAGGCCTAACAATTTGGAAGCAATTGAATTTGCAGAAGCAGAGGAGGCTTCATCACTAATAAATGAGCAGGACAGGGCTCGATGGAGGAGCAGTGGCAGCAGTGGTAATAGCCAAAGGAGGTCTCCTCCTGTACCAAAACTTGAAACTGAGATGAAAATGGACTTTCAAAGGATTGAGCTAGCACCTGGAGCTGTTTGCAGTAAAGGAGATTTGGAAGTAGATTTTAAAAGACTCAAGCAAATAAAGAACAGAATGAAAAGATCAGACTGGCTCTTTCTCAACGCTTGCATGGGTAGGTCTTTTGTAAACTTCAATTTTGAAATTTGCACTTTATTTGTTGTCAATGGATATAGCTTAATAGAATTCTGTATCTTTGTGAAGGAACATTTTGTGGTGGAGATGTCAAGATGGTATATTTAAAATTGAAAAACTGATGTTTGGATTATAAGTAATGGTTAATTTTGCTGCTTTTGGTTATGAGCACAAGTTTGCCATAATTATTTAATGCAAGTCAATATCAGTATAGAATTCATTTTCCAAAGAAATCAGAAAATCTGAAGTACTGGACTCCAGTGACTCCCAGAGTGGTCATGTTTTTATTAATTTGATTCAGTTTTTTTCTGTTGCAACTAAAATATGATTAGCAGATAGCAAAGCAACACGTTATTCCTTTTTAAATTTGCAAATTTTTTTTACGTCATATGAACAAGGAATTGGTACTGTGCTAATTAAACCATAGCACTGTAGCGGTGTGCTACATGCAGCGCTGCAATAACGACACGGAGTCGGTGAGCTGCAGTTACAAAAGAGGTTTATTCAAACTTTGCGGCCTCGCTTTAAAGCCTTCCTGATCCCACCCTCCCCGGGCAGGAATGCGTATTCACAGTCCCGTCCCGCGCGCGGGCTTTTCCCCTTGCTGGTGAAGCAGGCTTGGCGCCCTCTTTGGGACCTGCCTCAATGCCGGTGCGCGCCGCTTTGTGAGCCGGTTCGAGTGCGCTGGGAAGTGGGTCGCCACATAACCCCACCCCCCCAATGTCCACTGTCTGGGTCGGACTCTGTTTGGGAGGTCTGCCTCTGTGCCACGGTGCCTGAATCTCGACCGGCTGCGCCAAGTCCACATGGGCCGGTTTGTGTCGGTACAACGTGAAAACCTCCTCTTTCCCCCCCAATGTCCAGCACGAATGTGGACCCGTTGTTTCTGATCACCGTAAGCGGCCCCTCGTAGGGTCGCTGTAGCGGTGCCCAATGTCCGCCCCGTCGTACAAAAACGAACTTAACCGGAATGACGGGGCGGGGTTGGCCGGTGGTGACGTCACAGAGTAGGGTCCTCTCTCCTGGGCCTACGGGGAGGTCCTGGAGCTGCAAACTGGAGACTGCAGTCCTGTAACTAGGGTTCTCCTCGTCTGCCTGCTCGTCCTCATCAGGGCAAACAGGGGGCGCATGATTCTGGCAGCTGAACGGAGGAAGCGGTGGTAGGAATTCACCATACCCACGAATTCCTGAAGGCCTTTGATTGTGTTGGGTCGGGGGAAATGGCGGACCGCGTCTACCTTGGCGGGCAGAGGGGTTGCCCCGTCTTTAGTAATCCTGTGGCCCAGGAAGTCGATGGTGTCGAGCCTGAACTGGCATTTGGCCGGGTTGATTGTCATGCCGTATTCACTCAGTCGGGCGTAGAGTTGACGGAGGTGGGACAGATGCTCCTGACGACTGCTGCTCGCTATGAGGATGTCGTTCAAATAGATGAAAGCGAAGTCCAGGTCGCGTCCCACCGCGTCCATTAACCGCTGAAACGTCTGTGCGGCATTCTTTAGGCCGAATGGCATGCGGAGGAACTCGAAAAGGCCGAAAGGGGTGATGAGTGCCGTTTTGGGGACGTAGTCCGGATGCATCGGGATTTGATGGTATCCCCAGACGAGGTCTACCTTGGAGAAGATCCGTGCTGGCACAGGGTAGCGGTCCGGTGTTGTAGCCTCGTTCAGCCTGCAGTAGTCGCCGCATGGTCTCCAGCCCCCTGTTGCTTTGGGCACCATGTGCAGTGGGGAGGCCCGTGGGCTGTCGGACTGCCGTATGATCCCCAATTCCTCCATTCTCTTGAACTCCTCCTTCGCCAGCCGGAGCTTGTTCGGGGGAAGCCTTCGAACACGGGTGTGGAGGGGTGGTCCTTGTGTCGGGATGTGGTGCTGTATGCCGAGTCTGGGCATGGCTGCCGTGAACTGCGGTGCCAGAACCGATGGGAAATCCGCCAGGAATCTGGTGAAGTCATTGTCGGACAGCGTGATGGAGTCTAGGTGTGGGGCCGGCAACTGGGCTTCACCCAGGGAGAACGTTTGAAAGGTCTCAGCGCGGACCAGTCTCTTCCTGGGCAGGTCGACCAGTAGGCTGTGAGCTCGCAAAAAATCCGCTCCCAGGAGCGGTTGGACTACGGCGGCCAATGTGAAGTCCCACGTGAACCGGCTGGAGCCGAACTGTAGCTGCACCGTATGGGTGCCGTAGGTCCTTACTGTACTGCCGTTCGTGGCCCTCAGGGTGGGACCCTATTCTCTGTTGCGGGTGTTGTAACTCATCGGAGGTAAGACGCTGATCTCGGCTCCGGTGTCGACCAAAAAGCGGCGTCCCGACTGCTTGTCCCAGACATACAGGAGGCTATCCTGATGGCCAGCCACCGTAGCCATCAGCGGCGGCTGGCCCTGGCGTTTCCTGGGAACTTGCAGGGCGGGCTACAGCGGCGGGCTTCTGCGCCCCACCGCTGGTGGTAGAAGCACCATTGTTGGTTGGTCGCCTCTCCCCTGCCTCTGGGGTTAGCGGGCTCTGCAGCAGGGCCTGGTCTGGTTTGCTGCCGGGAGCGTGTCCTGGTGATCTGTGCGATGGACGCCCCACTCTCCTTGGCTTTCCACAGCAAGTCCGCCCGGGCCGCCACCTTCCGGCGGTCACTGAAATCCGGGTCGGACAGCAGCAGGCATATGTCCTCGGGCAGCTGCTCCAGGAATGCCTGCTCAAACATGAGGCAGGGCTTATGACCTCCGGCCAGGGACAGCATCTCGTTCATCAAAGCTGACGGTGGCCTGTCCCCCAAACCATCCAGGTGCAGTAAGCGGGCAGCTCGCTCACGCCGTGAGAGTCCGAAAGTCCTTATGAGCAAGGCTTTGAATTCTGTGTATTTGCCGTCCTCTGGGGGCGATTGTATGAACTCCTCAACCTGGGCGGCTGTCTCCTGGTCGAGGGAGCTCACCACGTAGTAGTAACGTGTGGCATCCGAGGTTATCTGCCGAATGTGGAATTGGGCTTCTGCTTGCTGGAACCATAGGTGAGGTCGCAGCGTCCAGAAGCTTGGCGGTTTTAACAAAACTGCATGAACAGATGCGGCGTCGTTCATCTCCAGTCCAAATAGTGTTTGGGCCGTCAGGGTCACCAATTGTAGTGGTGTGCTATACGCAGCGCTGCAATAATGACACGGAGTCGGTGAGCTGCAGTTACAAAAGAGGTTTATTCAAACTTCGCGGCCTCGCTTTAAAGCCTTCCTGATCCCGCCCTCCCCAGGTGGGAATGCCATAGTCACATATTCGCAGTCCCGTCCCGCACGCGGGCTTTTCCCCTTGCTGGTGAAGCAGGCTTGGCGCCCTCTTTGGGACCTGCCTCAATCCCGGCGCGTGCCGCTTTGTAAGCCAGTTCGAGTGTGCTGGGAAGTGGGTCGCCACAGCACAACACTTTCTATTCATTTGTAAGTAAGCTCTATTTTAAATAGTGACATTTTAGATAGATAGATAGATACTTTATTCATCCCCATGGGGAAATTCAACTTTTTTCCAATGTCCCATACACTTGTTGTAGCAAAACTAATTACATACAATACTTAACTCAGTAAAAAATGTTAAATCGATGTTAAACCGATTTTGTAACCACCTCCATTTTTTTAAAAAAAAAGCTCAAGTAATGAATACATTTTTGACGTGCTTTTTAATTACAAAATTAGTATGAACAATGTAAATTCATGAGTTTGAGACTATGTTACCGCATCCATTCACCAAATACTTTTTCACCTTGAGAAATACTTGCTCAGTGTTGGTTCATTTAAACTTTTAGGAAAAGAGGAACTTCATTACTTGTCAAAATGGGTCATTAAGTGGGCTACTCTTGTTTGTCTTGCTGACAATATATGCTCTGTGTATTTATGAATATATGCTTTATATATTTCGAGTTTCAACCACAAAACATAACTTTAGAATTTGCAAATGTGGTAATACTGAGAATAAATTCTTATATTCTCAATTATTACAAGGATTCTTTCTCTTGCTAATGAGATTATTTTGACAGGTTGAGATCTAGAAATAACTTTAAATTGTATAATTTGATATGCAAAGTTTTCATAACATGTTCATAATCCTTTATCTCACTTTGGCAGCAAAGTTTACATTTACATTGAAAGATATATTGATCCATATAAGTCTGTAAACTCATTTTGTTGACAATAGACTTGCAATCAGAAATTGAATTCCTTTTCTATATACAGTGGATTTTGATTAATTAGGACATATTAAGACCAGTGCTTTATGGTCCAATTATGTGGCTGCCCCAGTTAGCCGAAGATTCATAGAAATAGTTAAAGTATTAAACAAAAGGCAAACTACCATTTAACAGTATCTATTGAAGTGAAATATAGAACAAATTAGAACACTACCTATACTACTACAGTATGATGAAATTGTATCAGTTCCTATAATTATCAGTGGAGCAATTCATCTGGTGCACACTGCCATGTTCTTTTGATTGACTGTAAATGAACAAAATTAGTACAGATACCTCATGCAGATAATGGGCTGCCTTCGTACAATGCCTTTGATAATTCCATCCTCCAGATCTTCATTTTTATTCTTTGTTGATAAGGGAAGCCACTATTTGTTGATACTTTCAAATTCTTTCTCATTCCTAACTTGAAGTAATGAAAATGTTTCTACACTTACAGGCATTTCTAGCATCTCAAGCCTCACTGCTTGGAACTGCAGTGAGAAAAACAGTTTTAAGTTGTCTTAGTGCTTATTTCTTGCCAATTATCAGTGACAATGTCACTGCTTTTTGAACATAAACACGCCCAACTGACTCTATTTAAAAACTGTTTGTGCTGAGTATGGTGCAGTGTCTAATGGCCTCAGGTGCACGTGACTGATGCTAGTTTAGAAGCTATTCACAAACAGTCTCCTATCTCAATTAAACAACATGGTGTTTCAAATAATTAAAGGGATTAGTTTTTGTTCTTTGAGAGTTGCCCTAAATGGTGGCTGCCCTTGTTAACCGTTGGCCCAATTAACCGGAGTCCACTGTATTTGTTTTTGTACGAGAATGCATTTAATTTTAAAATTTTATGATTTATTCAGCCAATATGAAAGTGGTTCATTTGTGCCATGCTCTGATTTTTACACTCCTCTTAGTTACAGACTTGGTGATTGATACTTAGTATCTCTGTAATATGGGTTAAAATAACAGACTGTTTGCAACTTTGAGGTGCCAAGGGTTAGAATGTAAAAGTCTCTTACTAGTGGTGCCAATATCTACAAATGGTTTTTATTTTCCAATTCAGAGCAAAGCAGGATAATGTTTTCTGTTCATGGTCCATTGTGTACTTTGACCAAGTGCATTTTGATGATGAGCAGTGAAATAAACTCTTGGGCTTCCTGGTGGGTACAGGTATCACTTTTAACTGATGTTTCGATGACAAACTCTGCAGTCATCAGGGATGATGCCTAGGTATGTCTAATCTGGTGGTGTATTTACCCCATCAATTTCCGGTATCCCACCTTGTTTACAGCCATATTCAAGTTCTTACTTGAAGGGGTCCTTTGGCTTTATTAAAATTCTTTTTCTCTAGTTTTATTTTAATGGCTTACTTTACCTGGCAGTCCAGAACCCATTGGTGTGTGCCATCGAAGTCAATACTATGGACATTGCGAGTGCACTGTTTTACTACCACTAATTTCTCCAGATACATCTCCTGTGGTCCTTGATGCGGGTTTCCACCATGTGCCCCGTCTGGCCGATATATGCTGCTTTGCATTCACATGGAATCCTGTAAATGCCAGCTGTCCTGAGGCCCAGGTTATCTTAGATCTGCATAAGTTGCAAAGTGGGACAGTGGAAACCTGATTGGATGAGGACTAACCAATCAGGAGGAACAAGTGATACCACTGACTAGACATACCTAGGAATGGTCCCTGACAAACGTGAGTTTTGTCATCGAAATGTCATTTAAAATGGATACCTGTACCTGGCTGGAAGCCAGTGAAGAGCTTATTCAACATATACACCGAGAAAGCACAAGATTCTTTTTCAGTATAAGGAGTTTTTAAGTTAAAATGGTACACATCCTTTGTGGATAAATTTAATTGGTATATACACATCAATTGAAAATTAAGCAGGATAGAGAAATGCTGTACAGAAAAATGCCCTATAACCTACTGAGTGTGTGTGGACTATCAGGCACCCGATTTTAAAATAATTTGAATTTAGCTTATTGTATTCTACTTGCAATCCAGTAAACACATCCCAGATTCTACTGGGGCAATTTGTAGTCGTCTGCTAATTTACCAATTTGCACAACTTTGGGATGTGGGAGCACCCAGAGAAAACTTATGGTGTCACTGGGAGAATTATTTTTCTCCAATGGCATTAAAATGTGACAAAATGTAAGATGTCTGTGTTTTACTTTTGTTCCAAGTGTTTGCTTGATCTTGTAACAGTATACTGTTCACTAATCCTTGTGTTGTTGAACTGTACAAGACAATTTGGCAGATTCTGTATCACTGAACACCTACGCTCGGTCCGCCAGAAAAAGCAGGATCTCCCAGTGGCCACACATTTTAATTCCACGTCCCATTCCCATTCTGATATGTCTATCCATGGCCTCCTCTATTGTCAAAATGAATCCAAACTCAGGTTGGAGGAACAACACCTTATATACCAGCTGGGTAGCCTCCAACCTGATGGCATGAACATTGACTTCTCTAACTTCCGGTAATGCCCCTCCTCCCCTTCTTACCCTATCCCTGACATATTTAGTTGTTTGCCTGTTCTCCATCTCCCTCTGGTGCTCCCCCCTCCCCTTTCTTTCTCCTGAGGACTCCCGTCCCATGATCCTTTTCCTTCTCCAGCTCTGTATCACTTTCACCAATCACCTTTCCAGCTCTTAACTTCATCCCACCCCACCCCCTCCGGTCTTCTCCTATCATTTCGCATTTCCCCCTCCCCCCACTATTTTCAAATCTCTTACTCTCTTTCCTTTCGGTTAGTCCTGACGAAGGGTCTCGGCCCGAAACATCGACAGCGCTTCTCCCTATAGATGCTGCCTGGCCTGCTGTGTTCTACCAGCATTTTGTGTGTGTTGTTGTTTGAATTTCCAGCATCTGCAGATTTCCTCGTGTTTGCTGTTTAGATTCTGTATAATGCTTGCATTTAGCTGCTTCAGAAAGAGTTGATTTTCTACTGTTTTCAGCTCTCAGTCATCTGTGTTCCCCTACAATGTAATTCACTGGTCAGTATCGAAGGAAATAGCAAAAAAAAAAGCCTTGGAAATTCTGTGCAAGGCTTTGAAACTTGCAATTCAGGACTTTCTATTTCTTACCATACACCTTGATTGCGGAAGAAAAATGGGGAAGCTCTACTGTTTTCAGGTATTTGTATTTGAGCACCCCTCCCACTTGTGTTATGAAGTTACAGAATGATACAAGGGCACTGTATTTCCTACTGTCTTAAGAACTCTTGTCTCTTGTTTCCAGATGCCTTCCAGATAGCTACTAAAGATGAGCAGTTTAAGTGCCGTGACTAACCTTGACCCTGATTCTGATAGTAGTAAGGAATCAGTGTTTTAAACTTTTGGCTCCAAAACATGGTGATTATTTTCCAATCAAATTATTTTAACAGATACTGTACAGGAAGTTATTCTCGTCTCATTTACAATTTTACATTTTTAAAAAGAGAATTCACTAAACATCTTTTTAAAAATAAAACTAATAATCTGATCAAAGCATTGATTGCTTTAACTGTGTTATCTCATAGGAATATAAATTTATTTCAAGCAAAATAAATGTGTTTTTAAAGGCAACACGAGTGAATCTGCAGATGCTGGAAATAAATGAAAACACAAAATGCTGGCAGAACTCAGCAGGCCAGACAGCATCTATGGGAGGAGGTAGTGACCTCCTCCTCCTCCCAATGATGCTGTCTGGCCTGCTGAGTTCTGCCAGCATTTTGTGTTTTCATAAATGTGTTTTTAATGTATTTTACTGAGTTATGTGATTTACAAACCTTGCATGAGAAGTTTGTAACAATCCTTTGCCTTATTTTCTAGTTAGAACAAAATTTAACAAGAGTGCACAGAATTTAGGTGTGGGAGGGGTGGGAGAATGCTGATGCAAAAGGTAAACATACAGTCCATTGAACTCACTGGTGTAAGCCTTCAGTTTTGGATTTTTGAAAACGGTGACACTGAAAGCTTTTGAGACAAAATAATTGGTAATTGACCCTTCCATCATTGAAAACATCAGATTATTTGATTGAAAATGTTTTCCTGTCTTTAGTGTTTCATCATAAAGATTTTACTTCATTACATGATATAAGTAATAACCAGAAACTGAAATGAGTTATATTATGGAAATTTTCCTCAAGTTTAAATGCTGTAGGAGGAAGTTTATGAACCTTGAAATTAAAACAAGCACTCAGTTATCACTGACAGAAACTACTGATCTTGTTGGCATAAAATTGCTCAAAGAATTAGTTTCATGGAATGGACTCAAACAGTTGCTTTCATTCAATTTAATTATGAGTATATTGTGCATGGAGCGGGATTAAAATAGCTTGTGCAGGCAGTCATGTCACATGTTGCACTTGTTACTTAAATAAATTGTTACCAGCAGTTGGCTACTCTATTTGAGTATTCCATCTTGGGTAATACACTTGTTTAAAAAAAAATTAAGCTTCATCATCTAAATAGTTGGGGAATAGGATCTTTTGAGAATTCTGCTTTTGAATATTTTGTGAATAAATTCTGATCTAAGGGCCTCTTGTATTGCCAAATAAGGAGATTCTCATTCCTTGCTGGTTTGTAACCACTCACAGTCAGCCATAATGTTTACTGCAATGACTTGTGGATTAAACTATGAACACACTTGAGAACTTGGCAGCAGTTGTGCATTTCTTTTCATTTTTATCGAGGTGTGCAAACTCACTTGCATGGGATAATAATTCTTAATAGATTGCTACCTGTATTCTTTGACTATTAGATCAAACAGGTTGTATTTAAACTCTCTGTAGCATGTTAAATCTTTTCATCTGAAAGGAACATTTTAGATTACACTTAACCTTTTTGTAGTACCTGAGATGGAATATTCCAGTGAGACTGGAGGACTGTTTGTAACACTTGTTGTAAGTAATGTGTTCAAAACATGATTATAGAAACTATTTTAATCTCGATCCATGCACAGTGTACTTGAATAAAATTGAATGAAGTCAGTTGATTGGGTCCATTCCATGAAGCCACGTCTGTGAGCAATTTTATACCACAAGATCAGTCGTTTCTGTTGGTGATGACTGAGCGTTTGTTTTAATTTCAGTTTAAACTTTCCCCTACACTATTTAAACTTGTGCGAAATAGTTCATACATTGTTTTTCCTCTCCTCAATATTAAATTTTAAATTGTAAGTTTTATTCCATTTAACTTCTGGACAACTTTTGTTAAAAGGCCATTAGTTTTATTTGACAAGAGAAGAATCCTAAAATATTTGAATACTCCGGTAGAGTATCATCTTTATTCTGAATGCCAATTTCAGATTTTCACAACCATCCACCCTTTGTCAGTTGCCCCAATGTTTGCTGCTCACCAAATCCCTATGGATCCTGCTGAACTGATATTCGTCTCTTCTCATCCAGGATGTCATGTGACAGATCCTTTGGATTTGACACTGGCAATAAAGTCACTGCATGCTAGAAATCCTTTTTATCAACTTAAAATGGTTATTAAGAAATATGAAAAAATATGCAAGGATTAAGCATGACTAAATATTTAAATTGATTTACACCTTGGACACTGAAGTGTTTAATTGCAAAATAAATATAGCAATTCAAATCCAATATAAGTCCAATTATCAAAAGCTAGCAGTATTCTATCAAAGTACAAAACATATCAAATGTACTTTTCTGTGTACTGGATATTCAGAATTAAAATCCTTACATTGTGTGCACTTAATCCTACAGGCAAAACCAAGGTCAGCTCAGTGGCATTGCTCAAATTGAGAGCAAACATATCCTAGCAGCCACAAAAGCCACATTTGATTATTTTCAGCAGTAGGTGTCACAGATTTTGCCCCATGTTTTTACTTTGTGTAAGACAGTGTTGCTCAGTGGCATGTTAGGGGATATAGAGAAGAGCTGGTGAAGAATGGTTTCCCATCATATTTCATCAGACTTGCTGTCTCGTTATTAGCATTGTTATGTATTTAATAATTCAGTAATATAAAAAAATTGATTAAACATTCTTTGTTAAAATAATTCTTTGTGGGTTATATGTAAAAGTGCGTAATGGCATATGACAGCATGTCATGTGCGTGCCTCGCTTAAAGTAAAAACAAAACTAAGATAGTTATTCCCAGCTCCGTTTTTGCTTTCAATTAATTTAATGTTTTGGAGTTTCAAAACTTAACAGTGGCAATGAAGAAGTTTTAAACATACAATTACCTAGAGCAGCGTGAAGTGGTTGAGTAAAATAAAAGCAGATCATCAAGTTTTTATTCTTCACAAGGGGATTAAGTTGTTCAAAGTTTTTTTTAAAAGGGCAAAAAACAGACAAATCACAGGTTCATAAACAGTGAGTACCGGATGATGATGACAAAAAGCAAGCAAAGATGACTGACTGCATCAGAGCAATAGACTCTACATAAGAGACAACTGGGTATTCTCCATTTGTTTTAAAACAAATGAAATTGCCAATGAGAAGTGAGTGCATTGGATTTACAGAAATACAGTTTGCTCCAACCAAACCAGCCAAAATGAGCTTTGCTGATATGAAAGTAAAGCAGGAATATTTAAAGCTGAAACCATTGTTGATTGCAGAATACTTTAGGTTTCATAAGTGGAATCAAAAGGAAGGGGAGTCCATTTCAGCATATGTGCCTGAATTGAAGAAATTATTTGAGCATGGTCAGTTCGGGAATGGACTTAATGATGCATTGAGAGTTTGTGGAATCTTACAAGAAAGCATTCAAAAAGGCTCCTAACTTAAAGTTCAGAAGTACAAAGTTCAAAGTAAAATTTATTATCAGAGTACATAAAAGTCACCACATACAACCCTGAGATTCTTTTTCCAGGGGTGTACTGAGCAAATCTGTAGAACTGTAAATAGAATCAATGAATGAGTAAGTGCATAGAAGGCAACAAAATATGCAAATAGAAGTAAGAAGCAATAGATAACGAGCATGAAATAACAAGATGAGGAGACTTTAAAGTGAAATCACTGGTTGTGGGAATATCTCAATAGATGAGTGTAGTTATCCTCAAATTGTGTTACCATTGTGGCAGTGGCTCACAAAAACCAGACCAATTCAGATTTGAAGGTGAAATTTGCAGGAAATGCAACAAAGGGGACACATACAAAGAGCATGTCTTGCAGACAAAAATAGACTGCACAGCGGAAAAAAAATAAGCTAAGAGGTCAAGTTGTAGTTTCAAAAAGAGCTCAAATCTGCATGCTGTTGATGAAATAAGGGCTATGGAAAAGGATAATGCTGATCTAATTTCTCAATTAGCAAATTTAACAGATACAAGAAAGTAGATGAAGAAAAAGGAAGGTGAGGAAAACAAGACAAAAAGTTGAAAAGACAGAGTACTTTGGGGGGGGGGGGGGGGGGGGGGGGGAGAATGAGAATGTGAGTGGCATTGGGACCATAAGCGAAACCAAGAATAAGGGAACATGACCAGGAAAGGGATTGAGAGCGGTATAAAGAATCAGAATCAAGTTTATTATCGCCAGCATGTGTTGTGAAATTTGTTAACTTAGCAGCAGCAGCAGCAGCAGTTCAATGTAATACATAATCTGGAAGGAAAAAAAAATAAATAAAATCATAGTAATAAGAAATAAATTACAGTGTATGTTTACTAAATAGATTAAAAATTGTGCCAAAAAACATATTAAAAAAGCGTGGCAGCATCTAAGGGTTCAATGTTCATTTAGGAATGGGAGGATGGCAGAGGGAAAGAAGCTGTTCCTGAATCGCTGAGTGTGTGCCTTCAAGCTTCTGTACTTCCTACCTGATGGTAACAGTGAGAAAAGGGCATGCCCTGGGTGCTGGAAGTCCTTAATAATGGGCATTGCCTTTCTGAGACATCGCTCCTTGAAGATGTCTTGTGTACTTTGTAGCCTAGTACCCAACCCTCTGCAGCTTCTTTTGGTCCTGTACAGAAGTGCCCCCATACCAGACAGTGATGTAGCCTGTCAGAATGCTCTCCACGGTACATCTATAGAAGTTTTTGGGTATTTGTTGACATAGCAAATCTCTTCAGATTCCTAATGAATTATAGCTGCTGTCAGGACTGGGAGACAATCGAGGATTGAAGTGGATTCAAAGAGAAACGTCAAGAGAAGGAGAGAAAGGGTGTCCAGAGCTATCAGAAACACTTCCTGCAGCCTTGGAAGTCAACTCCTACAACCATCAGAGGGCCCAGATCCTGAGATTGTTTTCATAGCCACAAGTCTCACCTGCCAAGCAGTGACACCCCGCTCCCCCCACTCTGGTCAGGAAAGGCGTTATTCCACGAGAACAAGAAATCTTTAGGCCTGAATGCAGCATTTTAAAATTTACCTGTATGGATGTGTGTGTGTGTATATATGTATCTATAAAAAAACCTACAGCACAATACAGGCCCTTCAGCCCACAAAGTTGTGCCAAACATGTCCCGACCTCAGAAAGTACTAGGCTGTCCTATAGCCTCTATTTTACTAAGCTCCATGTACCTGTGTAAAAGCCTCTTAAAAGAATCTATCGTATCTGCCTCCACCACCGTTGCCGGCAGCCCATTCCACGCACTGAGTAAAAAAACTTACCCCTGACATCTCCTTTGTACCTACTCCCCAGTACAAACCTCTGTCCTCTTGTGGCAACCATTTCAGCCCTGGGAAAAGGCCTCTGACTATCCACACAATCAAAGCCTCTCATCATCTTGTACACCTCTATCAGGTCACCTCTCCTTCTTCGCTCCAAGGAGAAAATGCCGAGTTCACTCAACCTATTCTCATAAGGCCTGCTCCCCAATCCAGACAACATCCTTGTAAATATCCTCTACACCCTTGCTATGGCTTCCACATCCTTCCTGTAGTGAGGCGACCAGAACTGAGCACAGTACTCCAAGTGGGGTCTGACCAGCATCCAAAATAGCTACAACATTACCTCTTGGCTCCTAAATTCAATTCCACGATTGATGAAATCCAATGGACCAAACGCTTTCTTAATTACAGAGTCAACCTGCGCAGCTAATTTGAGTGTCCTATGGGCTCAGACCCCAAGCTCCCTCTGATCCTCCACACTGCCAAGAGTCTTACCATTAATACTATATTCTGCTGTCATATTTGACCCACCAAAATTAACCACTTCATACTTACCTGGGTTGAACTCCATCTGCCACTTCTCAGCCCAGTTTTGCATCCTATAGATGTCCCATTATAACCTTTGACAGCCCTCCACACCTTTGTGTCATCAACAAACTTACTAACCCATCCCTCCACTTCCTCATCCAGGTCATTTATAAAAATCACAAAGAATAAGGGTCCCAGAACAGATCCCTGAGGCACACCACTGGTGACTGACCTCCATGCAGAATATGACCCATCTGCAACCACTCTTTGCCTTCTGTGGTCAAGCCAGTTGTGGATCAACAAAGCAATGTCTCCTTGGATCCCATGCCTCCTTACTTTCTCAATACCGGCACAGACCTGCCCTTGACAAAGCCATGCTGACTACTCCTAATCACATTATACCTCTCCAAATGTTCATAAATCCTGCCTCTTAGGATCTTCTCCATCAAATTACCAACCATTGAGGTAAGACTCACTGGTCTATAATTTCCTGGGTTATCTCTACTCCCTTTCTTGAATAAAGGAACAACATCTGCAACCCTCCAGTCCTCTGGAACCTCTCCTGTCCCCATTGATGATGCAAAGGTCATTGCCGGAGGCTCAGTAATCTCCTCCCTCTCCTCCCACAGTAGCCTGAGGTACATTTCGTCTGGGCCTGGCGACTTATCCAACTTGATGCTTTCCAAAAGCTCCAGCAATCCTCTTTTTTTTTAATAGGATTAAAAATGAGGATTTTAAAAAATACTACATGCTCAAGCTTTTCAGTCTGCTGCAAGTCATCACTACAATCACTAAGATCCTTTTTCATAGCGAATACTGAAGTAAAGAATTCATTAAGTACCTCTGCTATTTCCTCCGGTTCCATACACACTTTCCCACTGTCGCACTTGATGGGTCCTATTCTTTCACGTCTTATCCCCTTGCTCTTCACATACTTGTAGAATGCCTTGGGGATTTCCTTAATTCTGCCCGCCAAGGCCTTCTCATGGCCCCTTCTGGCTCTTCTCCTAGTAGCCTTATAATCTTCCAGATCTCTAACGTCATCTAGCTCTCTGAACCTTTTGTAAGCTTTTCTTCTTGACTAGATTTATTACAGCCTTTGTACACCACAGTTCTTGTACTCTACCATAAATTCCCTCTCATTGGAACGTACCTATACAGAACTCTACACAAATATCCCATGAACATTTGCCACATTTCTTCCCTGAGAACATCTGTTTTCAATTTAAGCCTCCAATTTCCTGCCTGGTAGCCTCATAATTCCCCTTACTCCAATTAAACACTTTTCTAACTTGTCTGTACCTATCTCTCTCCAATGCTATTGTAAAGAAGATAGAATTATGATCGCTATCTCCAAAATGCTCTCCCACTGAGAGATCTGATACCTGACCAGGTTCATTTCCCAATACTAAATAAAGTATAGCCTCTCCTCTTGTAGGCTTATCTACATACTGTGTATGTTTTCATATTTTGTTGTTTCATAACATTGTATCACAGTGGGTTTAGTTTGGCTTTTTTGGCAGTGGTCACAGGAAAAGACTCTGCCATGTCAAATAGAAAACAGATCTCTACAAAGTGACCTAAACTAATTACAAATACCAAACACAAAATTATTAATTGCATTAGTATTCACACCATTTAATATGACACACCAAATCATTACTAGTGTAGCCATTTGGTTTTAGAAGTCAAATAATTGTTAAGTGCGAGGTCATCCACTTTAGAAGGAAAAATGAAAGAGCAGATTGTTATTTAAATGGTAAAAAAATTGCAGCATGCTGCTGTACAGAGGAACTTGGGAGTACTTATGCATGAGTCACAAAAGGTTGGTTTGCAGGTGCAGCAGGCTATCAGGAAGGCAAATGGAATATTGGTCTTCATTGCTAGAGGGATTGAAATTAGGAGCAGGGAAGTTATGCTGCAACTGTACAGGGTACTGGTGAGGTCGCATCTGGAGTACTGCGTGCAGATCTGGGTCTCCTTGATCCCAGATCTGGTTGATTCCAGAGATGAGGGGAATGTGAAGAGATTGAGTCGCCTGGGACTGTACTTACTGGAATTCAGAAGAATGAGAAGAGATCTTATATAAAATTATGAAAGGGATAAATAAGATAAAGGCAGGAAAATTATTTCCACTGGTAGGTGTGACTAGAACTAGGGGACATAGCCTCAAGATTTGGGAGAGTAGATTTAGGACAGAGATGAGGAAGAACTGCTTTTCCCAGAGAATGGTGAATCTGTGGAATTCTCTGCCCAATGAAGCAGTGGAGGCTACCTCAGTAAATATATTTAAGACAAGGTTGGATAGATTTTTGCATAGTAGGGGAATTGAGGGTTATGGGGAATAGACAGGTAGGTGGAGATGAGTCCATGGCCAGATCAGCCATGATCTTACTGAATGGTGGAGCAGGCTAGACAGGACAGATGACCTCTTCCTGCTCCTATTTCTTTTGTTCTTACAAGTGGAGTTCTATGTGCGTCAAGTTGTTCCAATTAATTGTAGTGAAAATACACCTGTATTGGGCAGGTCCAACTGCTGGTGAGTCAGTATCCTGGCAAAAACTATGCCATAAAGACAAAAGAACACTCCCAATCAACTCCACAAAAAGGTTGGTGAAAAGCACTAGTCAGAGATGGATACAAGAAAATTTCCAAGTCACTGAATATCCTTTGGAGTTCAGTTAAGTCAGTCACCAAGAAAGAATATGGCACAGCTGTAAATCTGCCGAGAGCAAGCCATCCTCAGAAACTGAGTGACTGCATGAGAAGGAGACTAGTGAGGGGGGCCATCAAGAGACTTATGACAGTTCTGGAGGAGTTGTAAGCTTCAGTGGCTGAGATGGAAGAGATTGCATTTCCCCAGTGGCAGCTTTATGGGAGAGTGTCAAAGAGAAAGCCACTGTTGAAAAAAATACTCAAATGAAATCTCAGCTAAGGTTTGCCAGAAGGCATGTGGGAGACTCTGAAGTCAACTGGGAGAAGGTTCTATGGTTTGATGAAACCAAAATTGAGCTTTTTGGCCATCAGACTAAAATTCTAGGTTTGGCGTAAGCCAAACACTGCACATCATCAAAAACATGCCATCCCTACCGTGAAGCATGGTGGTGGTTGCATCATGCTGTGGGGATACTTCAGGCCCTGGAAGGCTTGTGAAGATAGAGGGTAAAATGAATGCAGCAAAATATGGGGAAATCCTGGAGGAAACCTAATGCAGTCTGCAAGAGAGCTGTGACTTGGGAGAAGATTTATTTTCCACCAAGACAATGAACCCAAGCATAAAGCCAAAGCTACAGAGGAATGGCTTTAAAACAATAAACATAATGTTCTGGAGTAGATGTCAATTCAATTCAATGTTCAGATGTCAATTCAATTGAGAATTTGTGGCTGGACTTAAAGGGCTGTTTACCTACGATCCCCGTGTAATCTGACAGAGCTTGAGCAATGTTGTAAAGAAGAATTGGGAAGTAATGCAGCGTCCAGATGTGCAAAGCTGATAGAGACCTATCCACACAGACTCAAGGTTGTAATTGCTACCAAAGGTGCATCTACTAAATACTGACTTGAGTGTGGTGAATACTTAAATGTAATCAATTATTTTGTGTTTTATATTTGTAATTAATTTAGATCACTTTGTAGAGATCTGTTTTCACGTTGATGTGAAAGAGTTTTTCTGTTGATCAGTGTCCAAAAGCCAAACTAAATCCATTGTGAAATTTTGTCAACCAATAAAACATGAAAACTTCTGGGGGGGGGGGGGAGGTGAATACTTATTATAGGCACTGTGTTTGTTTATGTATATAGTATACTGTATATATTCAGTATACTATGCAAGTTGAGATGCATTCCATATTGAGTTGGAGTTTTAGCTAAGCAGGGAGGAGTGTTGCGTGTTTAATATTTCAGTAATATTGTACATGTTGATCAACCATTTAAGTAGTTATTACAGGTTACACGTAAAAGTTTGTAAATGGCACACGTCCTCATGCCACCAGGTCATACATGCGTGCCTTGCTTAAATTAAAAAATGAAGCTAAGGTACATTATTCCTGGCTCTGTGTTTTGTTTTCAATTAGTTTAATGTTTTGGAGTTGCAAAACATAACCATATATCCCTGATGACTGATCAGATTAAAAATCCAGGCTCTGTAGTCCCTTTGAGGTTAAATAGATAAGCACTTTATTGGTAGATTAAAGAAGTTGGTTTGTTCTTTGATACTTCTATAGATAATTTGCAAGTTTCTTGAGGTGTAGGTACTTTTGCACCTCTTCCTCTAAAGCAATGCATTCTTCCTTAATTACAACCAAATCAACATTTCTGACTGTCTTCACTGTATAATCTCTTTGCCTCACAAGAAATAATAACTTTGCCTGTTTTTAAGGTATCCAACCACGAATAATAATTAAACCTTTTTTTTCTGCTTGATATATTGTCTGCCCTGAATAAAGGCAGGCAATATGCAATTCAATATTATCTACACTTAAACAGAAAATTGGATAAGCTACTTTCAGTCATAGGATCCTTCTTCTCAATCTGCACCAAAAATAAAGCAGCTTTCATCCATAAAAGCTGTGTTTAAAGTGGTCTAACCTGTAAGTGGGCCTTGCTGAAATCTAGTTGTTGTCTGTCTATTGAGGATAATTTAATGCACATTTACTGAAGCAACAGCCCAAAATAGTGTTTGGTTTTGACATTTTTGGGGGACTAGTACTGTGCCACAATAGGATCAGTATGATGTGCACAATGGAATAGGGTCTGCATGATCAGGCTCCTCAGTGTTTGCCTAACATTGTAGACACTAGTGTTTACCTAAGATTTAAGTGAAAAAATAATTTTCTAGTCATCCACACCTTTTGTAAATTTTGGGTTAAGTTGCCATGTTTTTAATGGGCAGAAAAAAATTCCGTGACAACTTTGCTTTTTGTACAGTGAGCTTTGAAGTCATTCTGGATAATATTTTTTTAAAAAAGAGTTGATGAGAAGAAAACAGGCACATTTGAGTGTCTGGTATTCCTTATATTTGCCTTCCTCTTTCTCAAGCTCTGCTTCCGTTCCTTAATAAATGGTATTACTAAGAATATGAGAATTAGAAGCAGAAGTGGAATATTTGGGTCCAAGCACTAGTTGCCAATCTTTTACCTGTGTACTACTTCTTCCTGGTCTAAACTTCATTTTTTATTTTTTTATTTTTCCATGACATTTAACTTAATTACTATAATTCAGTTTTTCCTCTATTGCGTATTTCATTGCACTGCTGCTACAAAGACAAAAAATTTCATGATATATACCGAGGATATTAAACATGATTCTGATACAGCATGGAATAGGCCCTTCAGGCCATACTGCACAGCAACCCCTGATTTAATCCTAGACCATTCTCGGGACAGTTTAGAATTAACCTACCAACCAGTACACCTTTAGACTGTGGGAATAAACTACGGTAAATAACCAGGGAGAATGGATGGTTGTGTTATGAACTAAGTGTTGGGATCTGGAATTTTGCATGCATTGGCCTGTGATACAGAATTGTTCATGGAAAACCATGCTTCTAGGAATTCTCTTGCATGATGTATGCTTGCTTGCACCATGATTTTCACTGATGCCCAGTTGAATTTGTGCCCTTCTTGGTCTTCATGGGTTGAGACTAGGGAGAGTTGGTCATGCTGCCATTCAGCCAGTTGATGTTCATGGATAGTTTCCTCCCAGTTTGGCTGACGTAATATTTGCTGCAATCCCCGCATTGGATTTTGTAGACCACGTTGGTCTTGTCTAGTTGGTTGGTTCATTTGGTCTGTAAAGCACTCTCCTCACATTTGCTCTTGGCTTATGTGTGACTGAAATTCTTTGTTCTTGGAGCAGTTGGGCTGTCATTTCTGAGATAGTTCGAATGTATGAAAGCACAACCTGGTTGGTGTGTTGTCCACTCGTGGGCATCTTTGTATGAAGTTCGTGGATATCTGTTTCATGTGACTACTTTAAAGAGATATTCTCTTTATCGTTAGTCAGAACTAGGAAAGTGAGTAAGCAAGTTATTTGCAGAGAAAGTAGAATGGATAAGATAAAGTGAGTATAAGCCCAAGGTTCTGAGGGGTTGAGCTGTTAATGAAGTACTCCTCTTGATTGATTAATGAGGGCAAGTGAGTAAGGTAGCATACATTCTATGACATGAAGTCTGTAGGAAATGTCCTCGGGTCAGAAAGTGCTAATTGAGCAAAACTTCTTTAGAAGAGCTTGGACAGCACATCTTGAAATTCCAGTCTGCGGTGAAATTTCTGCTTGAGGGGTGGTCTTGTATCCTGTTGATATGATCCAGCAGGTGGTAAGAGTGGGCTCCCCCACCTCCATCCCTCTGACTCCCAATACAGGAGCCCCTCAGGGCTGTGTACTGAGTCCCCTCCTTTACTCCCTGTATACCCATGATTGTGTTGCCACCCCCAGTTGTAATTTGATAAAATTTGCCGATGACACTACATTGATTGGCCTTATCTCAAACAATAGTGAGGTGGCCTACAGTGAAGAAGTCATCTCTCTGACACAGTGGTGTCAAGAAAACAACCTCTCTCTCAAGTGTTGCAAAATTAAAGAAGCTGGTTGTGTCATAGAGGAGGAATGGAGACAGGCTAACCCCTATTGATATTAATGGATCTGGGGTTGAGAGGGTAAACAGCTTTTAAGTTCCTCAGCATCCACATCACCAAAGGCCTCACGTGGTCCGTACACACCAGCTGTGTGGTGAAAAAGGCACAACAGCACTTCTTTCACCTCAGATAGTTGAGGAAGTTTGGTATGGGCCCCAAAATCCGAAGAACTTTCTACAGGGACACAATTGAGAGCATCCTGATTGGCTGCATCACTGCCTGGTATAGGAACTATACCTCCCTTAATCGCAGGCCTCTGCAGAGAGTGGTGCGGATAGCCCAGCGCATCTGTAGTGGTGAACTTTCCATGATTCAGGGCATTTACAAGGACAGGGCCCGTAGGATCATTGGGGACCCGACTCACCCCAACCACAATCTATTCCAGCCCTGCCATCTGGGAGACAGTACCACACCATAAAAGCCAGGACCAACAGGATCCGAGATGGCTTCTTCCACCAGGCCATCAGACTGATTAACTCACGCTGATTTGAGAGTACTCTATGTTACATTGACTATTCTATTTATTATAAATGACTATGATTGCACATTTAGATAGATGTAACATAAAGATTTTTACTCCTTATGTATGTGAAGGATGTAAGAAAAAAAAGTCAATTCAATTCTTGCCATGGTGTAAGAATTGTTGATTTGAAGATTAAACTGTCACACCTGCCACACTGACATTTTTAGTTTGGTTGTCTTTCGCCTAGTTTAAGTCCTTCTCTACCTGTTTCTGTTTCAGTTAATCAAAAGATTCAAAGTACTTTTATTATCAAAGTATGTATAAATTATACAATATTGAGATTAATTGTATGTTATACAACCTTTATGTACTTTGAATCAGTTTAGTTCATCAACTCATTAAGTCATTGATCTGTTTGCTATCTTTGTTTAATCATGGGCTTTATACCTACAAAGTAATCAAGTTTTACTTTGATAAGTGGTTTATTACTTAATATGTTACTTTCTTTAATGAAATATAAAAATTTCACTAACATTTAATTTTTTTGGAAAATGAAAGCTTGGAAATCTACTCCTCAGCTTTTTTTTCTCCAGTCCTGCCAAAGGGTTTTGGCCCGTAATGTCAACTGTGCATTTTTCCATAGATGCTGCCTGGCCTGCTGAGTTCCTCCAGCATTTTGTGTGTGTTGCTCAGATTTTCAGCATCTGCATATTTTCACTTGTTGAAATCTAAAATTTGCTCTTTTCTACTGACACACTAACGCAGAAGACAAAAGTAAACATCTAAAACAAAATTTATATAAAAATCTAGCATGCCTAAGACTTTTGCTCAGTGCTGTTATGTGTACTGTGTAATTTATATACTGTATCTATCTATCGATATATATACACACATATACACACATGTCTATATGTATATAATACACACAGTAGTCACTTTGAGGTAGCTCCTTTATCTCATAAAGTGACTGCTTTATTATGCTTGCAGTCATCTGCCACACAACTGCTCACTAGATCTTTATTTGTTTTTGCACCGTTCTCTGTAAACTCTAGAGGCTGCTTTGTGTGAGTAAGTAGACAATCACCCGTATTTTTTTGATTAATTCTAGATCAAACGGGTTGTAACTAAATTCCCTGAAGCATGTTAAAATATTTCTGTCTTGATTGGTTGCAGCAGTTTGATTAGATAACTTTTAAGGTGGCCTGAAAAGAACATTTCAGATGGTGGGGGTTAACCTTTATAAGTGACAGAAGTATAATGTACTTAGTATAAAGTATTCCAATGACAGTAGAAGATTGTAACATATATGTAACGTGACAAGACTGAATGTACAAACTATTTTAATCTTGCTCCATCCACAGTGTGCTTTATAAAAAAAATTGAATGGAAGCATTGATTGGGTCCATTCAGTGTGTGTGAGCAATTTTATACCAACAAGATCAGAAGTTTGCCAGTGATGACTGAGTGCTTGTTCTAATTTGAAGTTCATAAACTTTCCCCTACACCATTTAAACTTGTGGAAGATAGTTCACTGTTTTAGTATTCTCCCTCTTAATGTTGAATTTTAAATTGTAACTTAATACCATTTAACTTGTCTTTTTTAAAAGGGCATTTAACAAAAGTGGAATCTAGCATACACTCAGTGGCCACTTCATTAGGTGCACATGTATACCTTATTAATGCAAATTTCTAATCAACCAATCATGTGGCAGCAACTCAGTACACAAAATCAAGCAGATAATGTCAAGATGTTCGCTCAGATCAAACATCACAATGGGGAGGAAATGTGATCTAAATGACTTTGATTGTGGAATGATTGTTGATGCCAGATGGGCCGTTTTGAGTATCTCAAACTACTGATCTCCTTGGATTTTCATGCACAATAGTCTAGAGTTTATAGAGAATGGTACATGAAGTGAAAACTTCCAGTGAGTGGCATTTCTGTGAGCAAAAATTTTTTGTTAATGAGAGAAGAGTATAACCATACTGGTTCAAGCTGACAGGTTGGTAGCAGTAACTCAAATAAACACGTATTACATCAGTGGTGTGCAGAAGAGGTATCTCTGAATGCACAACAAGTCAAACTTTGAATTGGAAGGGCTACAACAACAGAAGACCACACTAGATTCTATGCTTGTACCTAATAGAGTAGGTTGTGTGTGTGTTATACATTGCCTTGAAAAAGTCTACAGCCTGTAAAACTATTTTCACATTTTACTGTCTCATTTTCTAAATTTAAAATATATTCACTAAAAATTAAAAACCAAAATTGTGAGGCTGAAAAACTACTTATTCTCTTTGTAATTAAGCTAACTTTCCTCAGGTGCAATATGCTATGAACCTTACCAACTCACCCAATTCGTTGATGCAGAAAATTGGAGGATTGCCTGAACAAATACCTCTCTCTGTGTATGGTCCGACAGTATGGTAGATTTTCAATAGACCAAACCAAAATGAAGACAACAGAGCATTCAAGACAAGTCAGGGAAATGATAATAGAGAAGCACAGATCTGGGGAAGAATACAAGAGCATCTCAAAAGCACTAAACATACCTCAGCTCAGTGCAGTGCATTGTGGAAAAAGTGGGAGGGGGAATATGAAGCCACTGCCTAGGTCAGTCCACCCTAGTCGCCAGGAAGAATGGCAAGGGTAAGAGAGGCTACTGTGATGCCTACAGTCATTCTGACTGAGCTGCAGAAGTCAGTGGCTGCAGCTAGAGATGAAGTTCATGGCTCCACAATCTAAGACCTTGCACAAAAAGAATATTTATGGAAGAGTGACAAGGAAGAAACCCTGACTTTAAAAAACCCAGCATATCCTTGCTCATAAAGACATTCAGAAATGTCACTTAGAAGATACTGTAAAGGTGTGGAAGAAGGTCTTGTGGTCGATGACACTGAAGTGGACCTTTTTAGCCTCAACACTAAGTGGTCCATCTGTACCACTTAGCCAGGTAACTTCATCCCTTCCGTAAAGTATGGTAGAGGTAGCATCATGCTGTTGGAATGCTTTTCAGCAGCAGGGACTGGAAATCTGGTCAGGATTGATGGGAAGATGAATGCTGCTGAATACAGAGTGATCCTGAATAAAAACTTGCTAGTCTCTTCCAGAAACCTTAAACTGGGGAGGAAGGTAGTCTTGCAGCAGGGCAACGACCCAAAGCACACTGCCAGGCATCAATGGAGTTGCCTAAAATGAAGAAGAAAATTGATGTCCTTGATGGCCCAGTCAAAGTCCTGACTTTAAGGCGATCAAACATCTTTGGCAAGACCTCAAGGTTGCTGTCCATTGCTGCTCCCAAACTAACCTGACAGAGCTTGAGCAATTTTGCAAAAAGAATGGGTAATTCTTGCTCCATCACATGGTGTAAAGCTAATAGAGACTTATCCAAAAAGACTACCGGCTGTCGTAGCTGCGAGAGGTGGTTCAACTAAGTACTGAATAAAGGGGATGAATACTTTTAAACTGCTGACATTTCAGTTTTTGAATTTTTGGTTTTTTCAAGCTTTACAATTTTCATTGATTTTTTGGGCTTTACTGTGTGGGGAGGAAGGAGCATGTGATTCACACACAAAAAAATTCTCTGTTAAATACTGTAGATCAAAATTCCTGTTCGTAATAATCATTTATGTGAACAAAGGGTTGGGGACTAGTTCAAGGCTCGGTATAATATATAAACTATATTACCGTAGATTCCGGACTACAGAGCGCACCTGATTTTTAGCCGCTGGCACTAATTTTAGAAATAAAATCATTTTTTTAAATGTAAAGGCCGCACCGGATTTTAGGCCGCACCGGATTTTCGGCCGCAGGTGTCCCACGTTGTAATATGAGATATTTACACAGAAAGATATTACACGTGAGGATTTTTTTAACTTTTAATTAAATCCATATGGTAACAAAAACAAATACATATTGCAAATGCTTTTTTTCGAACCGTGCCCGTACGCGGCTACTTTTAAATATACGTTGCGTATACTTCTTTACTGAACAACATTCCAATATCTCCTAACGACTGGTAAAAAATATATATACTGCAGCCTACCAGGAAAAGTTATTGATACCTTTAACTTAAAAGCAGAGTTCGCTCGGATCCAAAGCCGCTCGCGTAATGCCGCTCCCCCCCTCCTTTCCGTTTATCGCAAACGGCATTTAAAAGCAGATTTCGCTCAGATCCAAAGCCGCTCCGCCGCTCGACCCCCTCCTTTCCGTTTCATCGCAAACGGCATTTTCCCACAAGACGCCGCGAAACCGGGTGTGTCGTCATAGCATCCCGCGATGTAGTACAGAAAACAAATATAGTTTAAACTAAGAGGGTAGGTAGCACAATGCTTCGAGTGTTTTCCATGTTGATGAGGGTGAGTACAAATGACTGATTTACAATAATTTAATTGTGAAAGTGCGCTTGATTTATCGTACAATTTCATTGGACCTCTGTGAACTACTCATCAATTTTATTGGTCTACTGTTACGAGGCAAAATGTTTACGAGGCGGCATGAAAAAAAAATGCATTAGCCGCTCCGGATTATTGGCCGCAAAGTTCAAAGCTGTTCAAAATGTGGGAAAAAAGTAGCGGCTTAAAATCCGGAATCTACGGTATACAATTTATTAAATATAATATGTTGTTGAGTGATGCTCTGTGTGTGTGTGTGTACGCGTGAGCCATTTCTATTGGTTACCGATTATGTAATCCGCGATTGGTTCGTAAAAAATCTGATTAGGTGATAATTGCTGAAAAAGAGTAACAATATAGATAACTAATATTTCATTCGAAGTTGCATTGATGATGTTGGCCAGCGGAACAGTGAAATATCTGCAAGCTAACAATCCAGCTTGGCAGCCACTCAACAACAACATCCTCAGCCTGAGTTACACAAATTTTTTCCAATATCTTAAATATAATATATATAATTGGAATAAAATGAGCAAAATAGTGGGGTAGTGTTCATGGGTTTACTGTCTTGGGTGGAGGGGAAGAAGCAGTTCCTAGAACATTGTTCATCCTATCATAATAAATTTACAAATTTTGGTAGAAATGCAAGACAATGAGAAGCGATCATAGGCAGTAAAATGATGCTGTTAGTAGTACTGCTTCAAACCTCCAGTGATCCAAATTCAATGCTGACCTCAAATGCGATTTGTATGAAGTTTTATTCATTCTCCCTGTGACTACTTGGGTTTCCCTCAGATGTTCTGACTTCCTCCCACATCCCAAATGCATGCAAGGTTGCATGCCATGCCACTGTAAATTGCCATAAGTGTGGGGGAAGGGGTTGACGTGGATCAGGAGAGAATAAAATGGGGTTACTATAATTAAATGGTCGATTATCAGCATGAACTTAGGCTTTTGAGAATACTCCACTTAGCACCATGGAGGGTTGCACAGAAATGGGTGCTTTAACTGAATGTGGGCTATTCAATTGGATTATCCTTAAACAAAACAGGAACCAGAAAATAACATTTTGAAGTTTGGAATACTGCCTTAATTTGTGTGTGGGCTGTGAATTGCAAGTTCAGCACACCATGAGACATATGAAGGTATTTTGAGTTGAACGTTGTTAATTCGGCAGAACAGTAAAGTTGAGATGGGCATATTTAATTATTTTTAGATCTCCAAGTGAGCTGCTAATTCCAGATTATTTTGAATATTTTTCAGTGGAGCACATGCTTCCAATTTCTGTTTGTTGCTTGCTTCTAAACTTAAAACTTGGAAAACTGCCATTGTTTAAAAATAGGAAGATGTATGCTCAGGCAGATATCTTGTTTATAATATTACTTAAACTGTACAGGATTTTCAGAAATCCTTCACCCTAACATTCATCAGCTACCTAAGCAAGTTACTGATAAGAACATTTAATGGTTTAAATTGAAAGTGCATTTGTTATTATTAATTTCCAAAATAATATGTATTTTGATTTTGTTAATTTTCCTTTTTCTGTGTAATTGATGATTGTCTGTGGCCACTCGTAATAATTGAATTCCAACTTGATTTTTATAAAAACTCTAACACTGCTTAGCCACCAACGAGTAAAACTTTAGATGTGTGGACAATTTAATATGTAACAAGGTCTGAAAAATATAAGAGGCAATCACCCAATATCTTGAAGCTGTCGTTAAAAAAGAAATAGTGAGGCATCTGGAAAGAAATGGATCCATCAGGCAGTTGCAGCATGGATTCAACAAAGGCAGGTCATATTTGGCAAGCTTGCTGGAGTTCTTTGAGGATATAATAAGCACAGTGGATAGAGGGTAATAGATGGATGGTATTTACTTGGATTTCCAGAAGATGTTTGAAAAGGTGCCACATAAAAGACTTGTCCATAAAATAAGGATGTATAAGAATTGGGGGTAATGTATTAGCATGGATAAAGGATTGGTTAACTAATAGAAAGCAGAGAGTTGGGATACCTGGGTGTTGCTCTGGTTGGCAATCAGTGGTGAGTGGTGTGCCGGAGGGGTCAGTGCTGGGCCCGAAACGGTTCACAATATACATTAACGATCTGGAAGAGGGGACCGAGTGTAGTGTATCTAAGTTTGCTGTTGATACTAAATTGAGTAGAAAAGCAAATTGTGCAGAAGATGTGGAGAGTCTGCCGAGAGATGCAAGTTAAGTGAGTGGTCAAGGGTCTGGGCAGATGTTGATAAATGTGAGGTCATCCACTTTGGAAACAAATGAAAAAACAGATTATCATTTAAATGGCAAAAAAAATTGCAGCATGCTGCTGTGCAGAGAGACTTGGGAGTGCTTGTGTATGAATCACAAAAAGTTCAGCAGGCTATCAAGAAGGCAAATGGAATGTTGACCTTCATTGCTAGAGGGATTGAATTTAAGAGCAGGGAGGTTGTGCTGCAACCGTACAGAGTACTGGTGAGGACGCACCTGGAGTACTGCATGCAGTTCTGGTCTCCTTACTTGAAGTAGGGTATACTGGCTTTGGAGGCGGTGCAGAGGATGTTCACCAGGTTGATTCCAGAGATGAGGGGAATAAGGAGAGATCGAGTTGCCTGGACTCTGCTTGTGGAATTCAGAAAAATGAGAGGAGATCTTACAGAAACATAAAATTATGAAAGGGATAGATAAGATAGAGGCAGGAAAATTGTTTCCACTGGTAGGTGTGACTCAAACTAGGGCACATAGCCTCAAGATTTGGGTGAGTAGATTTAGGGCAGAGATGAGGAGGAACTGCTTTTCCCAGAGAGTGGAGAATCTGAGGAAATCTCTGCCCAGTGAAGCAGTAGAGGCTACCTCAGTAAATATATTTAAGACCAGGTTGGATAGATTTTTGCATAGTTGGGGAATTAAGGGTTATGGGGGAAAAGGCAGGTAGGTGGAGATGAGTCCATGGCCAAATCAGCCATGATCCTATTGAATGGCGGAGCAGGCTTGATGGGCCAGATGACCTACTCATGCTCCCATTTCTTATGTTCTTATGTTATAATTTTAGCTATAATGTTAAGTAGAACAACATTAATTAGTTTCAAGGGGGTTTGCAATTTTTCTGGTCAAAATTTACAAAATAAACAGGTCCAATCACAAATAGAAGTT
The DNA here is from genome assembly GCF_048418815.1 of Hemitrygon akajei. Taxonomy (NCBI): domain Eukaryota; kingdom Metazoa; phylum Chordata; class Chondrichthyes; order Myliobatiformes; family Dasyatidae; genus Hemitrygon; species Hemitrygon akajei. Next base: position 50,927,371 of record NC_133146.1, on the reverse strand, counting down.
GAATGAAAGATGGCAGTCGATGAATAGGCAGTCAGAATCTAAAATTACAGCTGAAATGTTCAATTTATGTGACTATTCTTTACTGAATATATGCAGGATTAATTTTACTTTTATTTGTTAATGCTAGATGTCTGATAACAAAGCTTGCTGAGACTCTAGTTGTCTAAACCATTAAATATAAAAATAACTTATACAATTTTACATCGGATCACTTTCACTTTTCCCTAATGACAATTGTATTAAAAAGTTGTGGATATTGTTTTTCAATATACTATGGAGTATTTTGTTTATCATTAAGGTTAATTTAATCTTGGGTGCCACATTCAATTGCATCGCTGTTACATTTTCTCAAACACTTCATTTCTTCTCTGTATTGTACCATCTATTCCTAGCAATATACCGTAGATTCCGGACTACAGAGCGCACCTGATTAAAAGCCGCTGGCTCTAATTTTAGAAAGAAAATCAATTTTTTACTTGTACAGGCCGCACCGGATTTTCAGCTGCACCGGATTTTCGGCCGCAGGTGTCCCACGTTGTAATATGAGATATTTACACAGAAAGATATTACACGTGAGGATTTTTTAACTTTTAATTAAATCCATATGGTAACATAAACAAATACATATTGCAAATGCTTTTTTTCGAACCGTGCCTGTAACGCGGCTACTTTTAAATATACGTTGCGTATACTTTTTTACTGAACAACATTCCAATATCTCCTAACGACTGGTAAAAAATATATATACTGCAGCCTACCAGGAAAAGTTATTGATCGCCTTTAACTTAAAAGCAGCGTTTCGCTCGGGTCTAATGCCGCTCCGCCGCTCGCCCCCCGCCGTCCCGTTTATCGCAAACGGCATTTTTCCCACAAGACGCGGCGAAACCGGGTGTGACGTCATAGCATCCCGCGATGTAGTACAGAAAACAAATATAGTTAAAACTCTTCTAACTTTAACTAGAAAATGAATTACTAAGCGAAAATATTATAAACTAAATAACTGCCATAAAGGCAGCACAATGCTTTTCTTCAAGTGTTTTCCATGTTGATGAGGGTGAGTACAAATGACTGATTTACAATAATTTAATTGTGAAAGTGCGCTTGATTTATCGTACAATTTCATTGGACCTCTGTGAACTACTCATCAATTTTATTGGTCTACTGTTACGAGGCAAAATGTTTTTGGCGGCATGAAAAAAACCATGTATTAGCCGCTCCGTATTAAAGGCCGCAGAGTTCAAAGCTGTTCAAAATGTGGGAAAAAAGTAGCGGTTTATAATCCGACATCTACGGTACTTGCTGTGAGCAATTTGTACTTTAGGAATTCTTTGTTTCTGTTTTTAATTGTAATATCAATTGGTTGCCTATCATCGAGGAAAGATGAATGTTTGATCTAATTTTGATAAATCTTTAGAAATCACTTATCTCTGCTTCTGCTGTCATGCCTGTCATTCTAGGTTCACTTTGTTAAAGGTAGAAAAATTCTAGAAAATAGTTTTTCTACAGCTAGGTTCATTTTTTCCCCGCCATTAATGTTAAGGTCCTGTTGCCCATTTTCGTTTTATGCATATTGCATTTTAGTTACAGTGAATAACATTCTTTAGCAAAGTATTGATCTATTTTTCATTTTCTCCCTCTCCAATTAATAAATGTTGTTTTAGTTTAAGTATGCGTCATCTTGTTAAGCCTTGCTTTGTATTTAACGTATCGAGTATTGTAAATTTTAATGAAGTTTTGAACAATCTTTTTTCTGTTCATGCCTTTCCTCATCCTGAACCCCCCCCCCCCCAATAAAACCTCTGTTGTTAATTGAGTGAGCTGGTTTTCTTTCTTCATTTTCCCAATTAAAGATATTATTAGATTGTTATCAAAGTCTGTCTTTGGCTACCCTACCAGTAAGTGCTCACTAGCTTGTATTTGCTTTGCATTAGTGCCCAATCAAATACTGCCCAAATAAGCAGGTTCAATACACTTTTGCACTGTCATAACACTGCCATATGTGAAACACTTTTTGGCTATTCAACATTTTAATTGAATTGTAAGCTGATTCCTGACCTCTGCAGCATTTTCCGCATTATGCCTTGCTCTCTTTTATGATAGGTTTTTAATGTAATTTCTGTTTTCTAGATCAACTGTTTCGACTTCTGCTTTATCTGAAGTGTACATGTGGAAATTATTTCCTGAATGCTCATTGGAAGTGTGCTTCTTTCTTGTATCTAGTGTTATTACTTTTGCATCTTAATGTTTGTGTCCATTCTTAGTTACGTTTCTGCCTTGCTATCTCCTTCAGATCATCATTTGTGGCCACATATATTGACCTCATCCACTCAATTCAGCCTTGGAAAGATTTTTTTCCTGTACCTGTATTTCCCTGGCCTTCTTTAAAAAAAAACTATCTCTTTTTATGTGCAGGGATGTTTTAATGGCTTTTTAATCGTAATGAGCTATCTGAAGCTATTACTGTGCTATTACTGTTCCCCGTGCGTAATTTTCCATATGAAGTCATTGAACATTTCTGTGAACTAACTCATTAGCAAGTGCGGTACGTGAGTTAACAAATACTATTTTGACACAAAATATTTTAAACTTTTTGCCTTGTTTAAAACAAAGTGAGCTAATCTATTAAATTGAGCGGCAGGCTGCTTTTAGCTTTTTAAAATTAGATGACATTAGTACAACAGTTCTTGGGAAAGAAATAAGTGTAGATGATGTTTGATTTAATTATTTCTTCATTACAGTGAGCTGTGTTTGATTTAAAATGAAGTCACAGCTGCCTTTTCCTAAATTGCCTGTTATGAAACATGAAATAAAAATTCAGCAGTTGACAAAACTTTGCTGAAAAATATGCCGTCATTGATGAAGCTTCAAGATATTTTGCTTGCATTTTAAATGATCTGTGAGATGTATCTTTCCCATCCACAGGTATTCATATTGAACTTGCCTTCACATATCTTCTAATTTTCTGTGATGGGGTAAGCTGCAAGCTTTTTCCACTGTCAAAGAATTTTTATTCCTTCTCTTCCAAGCTCCCATAGTATTTAATAAGTTCTTTTAAAAGCATCTTATTTGCTCTCAATTCAGATTTAACTATGTTATCAGAATTAAGAGTTGAAACACTTTTTGCCATTAAGCAAATATTTAAAGGCAGAATCTATAGGTTCCATTTAGCAAGTTTTTAAAAAAAAAGTTGTCCTTTAACTGTTTATATTTTGAATGATTTCTAATCATTTACTGTTTTCATAGAAATGCGCCAAGTTCCAAATTCTGTGTCTTATGTTGACAAAATCAGTATGTAGCAATATTTAACAGGTATCTTAATTTGCACATTCATTGTATTCTGCAGGAGTAGTAGAGGGGGATCTGGCTGCAGTGGAAGCTTACAAGTCATCTGGAAGTGACATTGCTCGTCAGCTTGTATCCGATGAAGTACGTCTGTTGAATCGACCTTCTGCTTTTGATGTAGGTTACACCCTTGTACACCTTGCTATCCGTTTTCAGAGACAGGACATGCTGGCAGTTTTGTTGACAGAGGTAAGTTGATCAATAAAACTTTTCTGTATTTTAACCACCCACTTAAAATGACCCACATTTCTGTTGGCCAAAACAAGAGTTGATATCAAATGTATTGCAGGTTAAGTCTAGTGAATTTTGTAAACTAAAATAGAGGGAACCAATATAAATTCAAATTACATCTTCTACTTGAGGTACATATTAGTAAGTGTAGCATTCAATTTTTTTTTCACCATGAAATACCATGGCAGATATTTCTGGGAATAATACAGAAGGTGCAAGATCAGTTAATTCCAAAGAGGAAGAAAGATTCTAAGGGGAGTAGAGGGTGACCGTGGCTAACAAGGGAAGTCAAGGACAGTTTAAAAATAAAAGAGAAGTAGTATAACATAGCAAAGATGAGCGGGAAGCCAGAGGATTGGGAAACTTTTAAAGAGCAACAGAAGATAACTACAAACCCCACTTCCAGAACAGTTGGGATATTTTCCAAAATACAATAAAAACAAAAATCTGTGATATGTTAATTCACGTGAACCTTTATTTAACTGACAAAAGTACAAAGAAAAGATTTTCAATAGTTTTACTGACCAACTTAATTGTATTTTGTAAATATACACAAATTTAGAATTTGATGGCTGCAACACACTCAACAAAAGTTGGGACAGAGGCATGTTTACCATTGTGTTACATCACCTTTCCTTTTAATAACACTTTTTAATCGTTTTGGAACTGAATATACTAATTGTGGTAGATTTGCAATTGGAAATTTTGTCCATTCTTGCTTGATATAAGACTTCAGCTGCTCAACAGTCCGTGGTCTCCGTTGTCTGATTCTCCTCTTCATGATGCGCCATACATTTTCAATAGGAGATAGATCTGGACTGGCAGCAGGCCAGTCAAGCACATGCACTCTGTGTCTACAAAGCCACGCTGTTGTAGCCTGTGCAGAATGTGGTCTGGCATTGTCCTGCTGAAATAAGCATGGACGTCCCGGGAAGAGACGTCGCCTTGATGGCAGCATATGTCTCTCTAAAATCCTAATATATGCCTCAGAGTCAATGGTACCTTCACATACATGCAACTCACCCATGCAGTGGGCACTGATGCACCCCCATACCATCACAGATGCTGGCTTTTTGCACCTTTCGCTGATAACAATCAGGATGGTCGTTTTCATCTTTGGCATGGAGAACTCGACACCCGTTTTTTCCGAAAACTAGCTGAAATGTGGACTCATCTGACCACAGCACACGGTTCCACGGTCTTTCGGTCCATCTGAGATGAGCTCGGGCCCAGAGAACTCGCCGGCATTTCTGCATAGAGTTGATGTATGGCTTCCTCCGTGTGTAATACAGTTTCAAGTTGCATTTCTGGATGCAGTGACGGACTGTGTTAAGTGACAATGGTTTTCTGAAGTACTCCCGAGCCCAGGTGGCTATAATTGTCACAGTAGCATGACGGTTTCTTAGGCAGTGCCGCCTGAGGGCTCAAAGATCACACGCATTCAATGGTGGTTTCCAACCTTGCCCTTTACGCACTGAGATGTCTCTGAATCTTTTCACAATATTATGTACTATAGATGTTGAAAGACCTAAATTCTCTGCAATCTTGCGTTGGGAAATGTTCCTTTTGAACTGACTAACAATTCTCTCACGAATTTTGGCACAAAGGGGTGAGCCACGACCCATCCTTGCTTGCAAAGACTGAGCCTTTGATGGATGCGACTTTTACACCCAGTCATGATACCTCACCTGCTACCAATTAGCCTGCTTAATGTGGAGTCTTCCAAACCGATGTTACTTGAATATTCTGTGCACTTTTCAAATCTTATTTTAACTCTGTCCCAACTTTAGTTGAGTGTGTTGCAGCCATCAAATTCTAAATTTGTGTATATTTACAAAATACAATTAAGTTGGTCAGTAAAACTATTGAAAATTTTTTCTTTGTACTTTTGTCAGTTAAATAAAGGTTCACGTGAATTAACATATCACAGATTTTTGTTTTTATTGCATTTTGGAAAATATCCCAACTGTTCTGGAAATGGGGTTTGTAAAAAGGCAATACGGGGAGAAAAGATGAGGTATGAAGGTAAGCTAGCCAAGAATATAAAGGAGAATAGTAAAAGCTTCTTTAGGTATATGAAGAGGAAAAAAATTAGTTAAGACCAAAGTTGGGCCCTTGAATTTATTATGGGGATCAAGGAATTGGCAAATGAGTTGAACAGGTACTTTGGATCTGTCTTCACTAGGGAAGACACAGACATCCTCCAGATGTAATATTGGCCGGAGGACCTAGGGTAACGGACGAACTGAAAGAAATTCACATTAGGCAGAAAATGGTGTTGGGTAGACTGATGGGACTGAAGGCTGATAAATCCCCAGGGCCTGATAGTCTGCATCCCAGGGTACTTAAGGAGGTGGCTCTAGAAATCGTGGGCACATTGGTAATCATTTTCCAGTGTTCTATAGATTCACGATCAGTTCCTGAGGATTGGAGGGTAGCTAATGTTATCCCGCTTTTTAAGAAAGGAGGGAGAGAGAAAACAGGGAATTATAGACCAGTTTAGCCTGACATCAGTGATGGGGAAAATGCTGGAGTCAATTATAAAAGATGAAATAGCGGCACATTTGGATAGCAGTAACAGGATAGGTCTGATCAGGCAGTGAAGAAAGCTAATGGCATGTTGGCCTTCATAACAAGGGGAGTTAAGTATAGGAACAAAGAGGTCCTTCTGCAGTTGTACAGCGCCCTGATGAGACCACACCTGGAGTATCATGTTCAGTCTTGGTCTCCAAATTTGAGGAAGGACATTCTTGCTATTGAGGGAATGCAGCAGCGTAGGTTCACGAGGTTAATTCCCGGGATGGCAGGACTGTCATATGTTGAAAGATTGAAATGACTGGGCTTGTATACACTGGAATTTAGAAGGATGAGAGGGAATCTGATTGAAACATATAAGATTATTAAGGGATTGTACACGCTAGAGGCAGGAAACATGTTCCCGATGTTGGGGGAGTCCAGAACCAGAGGCCACAGTTTAAGAATAAGGGGTAGGCCATTTAGAATGGAGTTCAGGAAAAACTTTTTCACCCAGAGAGTTGTGGATCTATGGAATGCTCTGCCTCAGAAGGCAGTGGAGGCCAATTCTCTGGATGCTTTCAAGAAAGAGTTAGATAGAGCTCTTAAAGATGGCGGAGTCAAGGGATATGGGGAGAAGGCAGAAACGGGGTACTGATTGTGGATGATCAGCCATGATCACAGTGAATGACGGTGCTGGCTTGAAGGGCCGAATGGCCTACTCCTGCACCTATTGTCTATGAGGCTTAACATCTTAAAAAAAAAAGTTCTGCTGCCTGGATGGCTAGATTTACAGATTAAATTTAATCAGAAACTAGCGGTGCTGTGTATTGCTTACCCTGATCACCTGATTAATATTGCACTGTCAAAAGTTACTGCTGTTGAAGAGCTGAGAGACTTTCATCATTGGTTGTGGGGTTGCTTTTAAACATGCAAATAAGCTGAAGGTGTTGATGTACAGTGTGAGAGATTTGCAAAATAGACAAACTTGCTATTGACTTCTGTTATGCTGCATAAGCCGACAATTTGCTCGTCATGAAAATACTGCATTGGTTGCACTAATGAGTCTCCTGAATCATCCTGAATTTGTCAAGAAACTGAAGAAAAATAAACATTTTTGATAGTCCAATTTTACATACCCTGAAGGCATTGTCAAGAATTTGAGATCCTGCTTCCTGGATGGCTAGATTTACACAGATTAAATTAACCAGAAATTGGTCCTGCTCTGTATTGCTTAACCTACTCACCTGATAGATATTGCACTGTCAAGAGTTACTACTGTTGAAGAGCTGAGAAATTTTTCATCATTGGTGTGGGGTTGCTTTCAAACATGCAAAGTAAGCTAAAGGTGGTGTTTTACACATGGAAAGGGCATTAGATTTTTCCATACTATTTGAAAAGTAAGCTAAAGGTGGTGTTTTACACATGGAAAGGGCATTAGATTTTTCCATACTATTTGAAAAGTAAGCTAAAGGTGGCGTTTTACACTTGGAAAGGCATTAGATTTTTCCGTACTGTTGCCACCATGTCTCCCAGTGCACTTATTGGATTCTGGCAATCAAAAATTCCTAATCAAATGCAAAGGCTCTGGAGACTAGAGAATGCAATTGATTCTAGAAAATCTTACAAACTTGGAAAAAGGGAGAATTAGAATAAACTTGCCAATAATTTGGCACTAAATTGAACACATTTAGTGTTCAATGATGAATGAGATAAAGTTGTATCCTGTAACTTCTGATTGTTCATGCTAAAGTTTTTTTTAAATTTTGGAAATATCAGCCAGGTTTTTGACCTCTTAAGGTAAATATTGATGCATACTATCACTAGAGATAAGGCTGATTTATACTTGTGCATCGCATCTATGCAGTCCCTTACGCCGTAGGGTGACATGCACCTCCTCAAAAAAGTAACTCATGCGACATGGCAATGCAGGCCGCACCAACTGTGACTTGTCTGCTTGGTAGCATCGCATTTCCTTCTATGCATTTTCAGTTGCTTCTTCTCCGCCATGTCTGTACACCGATATGAAATAGCTGAACCAAATCGTCAAATCTACCTGCCGACATGCGAAAATGTTTGAAATGCATTTTCTCGACCATGTCTCTCATGAAGAAACTCAACACAGTGGCATAGAAACCCCACCGCCAACTAGTGTTTTGGTGTACACCGATGTTTGCTCGATACGGCGTAGAGCCTACGCAGAAGTGAAAATCAGGGCTACAGCGTAGCCCGTACGAGTGCTTCAGCTGTTTGAAACCAAAGATACAACTTTACATTTCAAAGAGTGTACTGCTGTGGAAGCATGCTTGTGCCTGACAGTGTGAAACAGGATGTGTGGTGGCTTTTAGGAGCAACAACCAAAGCTCACTGCTCAGTTTCAAAGTGATATGGAAAACCTTTGAATAAATCAATGTTCAATGCAGTACACTTATATTTTTTTTTACCTCCAAGAGAGCATTTGTAATCTAGAATTTCTGGAAAAAAGTTACTTGTTTGAGGCACCACAATAACCCTTTTCATTCTTTATTAAAATGAATAATCTGTTATACAGAAAAATTAAGTTTCTTGTCATGAACAAAAACAGGTTTTGAAGTTAACTAGGTAGAAGTTGATTTCAAAACAAAGCTACTGATTTGTGGATAACAGAGGAAACAGATGTTGCAGTGACAGTATAGAAGTTGAACACTGAAGATGGCAACATTTAAATAAGATTACATACAATTCATTATATGACTTAAAAAAATTGCTTCCCCATTGGTTGTGCATTGTGAGTGTAAATAACTTGCATTACATTTAGCCAAGTTCAAAAATGCCTTTCGTAGGCATTTTTAAATCAGTTGGGGAAGATGTCAATTTGGTTGTGGAATATGAAGTGTTGCCTTTTGAAAATGTTGACTATAGCTAGAAGGCTGTTATCCAAACAGTAATGAAAAAAATGTGTTAGAAAATTGAAGTGAACATGTAATACTGAAACCCAGTTTCCTATTACTGAGAAACCTAGTTACAATTTGGATCAGTGACCTGTGATATGATATAAACTACCATTGACCTGAAACATTAGCTCTGAGTGTTGCTAGTATTATCAAGTTTCCAACATCACCAGGGATTAGTTTTTGCTTATTATGTGTTGAAACAATTTAATTTCTGAAGTAATTTAATAATTTATGTCTGTGTGCTTTTTCTTCAGGTGTCTCAGCAAGCAGCGAAGTGCATCCCTGCAATGGTATGTCTGGAGCTTACTGAACAGATACGGCGTGAAATAGCTGCATCACTTCATCAACGCAAGGGAGATTTTGCTTGCTATTTCCTAACTGATCTGGTGACATTTACATTACCTGCAGGTAACAACTATATTCAAAGGGATGTATCAGATGATTTGACTCATAATATGTCGCCTGTTTTAATAACTATCAATCTGAAACTGAAATCAATTGTACATGCTGAGGTATTTTTATTTGAAGAAGTGAGTGTGCATTTGAGGTAGGATGTAATATGTTATCAGTAATATCATCTTTCTCAATGTGAAGTGAGAAATGTGCTCTGAACAGGTGGAATTATAATTGGATGCATTGATTTCCCAACACGCATTAGCACCAAGTCAGACTATGCTTTTTATTTTACAATAGCAATTTATATTCATTTAGTGCTTTTTGTATGTTTAAAAAATTCTTAAGAATTTATGGGATGTAATCAAACAAATATGTCTGAAGGTTCAGACATACAGTAGCTTTAACCATAAGAGATCCCAAGACTGGAACTTTAAAAGGCTATTTAAAGGAGATTTGGGAAGCTGGTAAAGTGGAAGGATTAAGGCACTTCAACCAGGCACATCACTGATGTAAGCAACATTATTTTAGGACTAAGTTAACCATTGGGTTTTGTTTTTTATTCCCAGCAGCTGCACGGGTCGTCCATTCAAAGAAATCTCTGTCATCATTTAACATTTTAAAGCAAATTCTACCTATTGGTTGAATAATATCTGCTTTGATGATTTGGTTGAGTTTGTTCAGTTGCAAGTTGAATCCTGCTGAGATGTAATCCACAATTCAAATTGGCTGGCCTGCAGTGCTTGTCACTGTTTGACCCCAAACTCCTTTGGCAAAAGACAGATTCATCTGGAAATTCTGCTACTAAAGTTCACTGACTTCCATTCTCTTTCATGCAACTATATCCAAAGTTCTGAGCCTGATACATGATTTGACTGTGATTAGTGTTACGGATTCAGCAACAATAAATATATGAGTGAGGCAGGGGTTTTTGTAACAAATAACATGTTTATTAAACACTGAAAAACAAACCACTCACGTAACCGGAAATCAGCTGCTGTGCGGCAGCTTAAACAGTTCTTAAAGCAATGTTGCAAAAACAGTTCTTCAAAGTAGTATTGCAAAAGTTCAAAATGCTTACAGTCCATTTAAGGGAGAGACTTTTTAAGACAATTTAAATTCTCTTTCACGTCGTGTTGTTTCGATTCCCAGTCGAACTACTTCCCACGAAGAATTTAGGAAGATGAAGAATGAAATGGCTTAAAGGCACTGACCTTTACAAAACTGTTCCCAATCCTTTCTGCTATTTACAGGGATTAACACGGGCACAGTCAACGAATTCCTTCCAAATGAGGATCAGACAAGGTCGAACCCGTTTCACCATCGAAATAGACTTTCCTCGATCTTTTAACTCTCGAACTCCAATCTTCACTCTCCACTGATTCTCAACTAGCAGTATTATAAAGAAACTGCTGGCAATGCCCTTTTAAACTTTAGGCATTAAATAAAACTTCCATCTTTCAACTAAACTGCGTCATAACATTAAATCACGCAGTGGCATGAAGTCAACATGGCAAATCCAGCCACGAACTGCCCCTCCTCACAGGGAGGGGTCCTTGTTTTGAACCCTGTAAAAAAAAACACCTGTCACATGACCTCTACTGGCGGGAAAATGACGTCACTCCACCATCACAAAACCATTACCTCGTCCAGTATAGCTTCAACACCTATCATGTGACAAGGGTACCACTGTCACGTGTCACGGGTACGTAACATTAGTTTCTCCAGTATAAACTGATAACCTTATAGTTTGTGGGTATAATTGGCATTGGTCTCATTCTGTAAATAAGAGTAATGTTCCCCTAATCCTAGTTGCTTCAAATAATGCTAGATTTATTTGTGCTCTTACTTGAGACCATTGCAACCTTTCACCTATATCATCATTGCCAGCACAAACAGAATCTGCAATCTTGAATTAATGACTGTCTTCTGTAATCGCCCTCTGTATCTTTAGATTTTTTTCTTGATTTGAAGTTCGACAATGCAAATTATTTAAAAGTGATCTTTTATCTGTGAAATTTGGTTCAAATATTCTTAGTTCAATATTCTTATATGTACTGTAATTGGGTATTTCCATCTTGGGCTTGGTTATTTTCTATAAGAACTTTTATTCCTATGCAGTTTACTGCTGCTGTTTGAACATTCTAACTAAGCTGTACTTTTTTAATCTTTTATTGAATCCCCAATTACTTATCATAAAATGTATATTGAATGTGGATGAATAAGTTGGTATACACCTGTCTACCAATCTCCCTTAAATCCACAACCTGAAGACTAAATGCAATTTTGCAAGCAAAAACAAATTGTAAATTAATCCTATTTTATTTTCCCCACATTCTGTCAGCTTCCCAGGTTCCAGCATTCTCCAACCACACAGTAGGGGAAATCTTGATAATTGTTTATTATTAATATATATTATCTACTGTTAAGTGACTAATTAGGGATGTGAACAATTATCTATTGTTGGAGTAACTGAGTGCAGAAGAAAGGCAAGTTTATGCTTCAGATACATTGATGAAACTACATCTGGAGTACAATATAAGGTATTGATTGTTGTCTTAATTGAACAAAGATGTTAATGCATTGAGAGCAGTTAGTTTGTCTTATGGCTAAGCTTGTATTTGCAGGAGTTTAAAGAAAGAGAGGAGACATGATTGAAACATGAGTGAATTTGAAATGTATTTCCTCTTGGGGGCAGGGGAAAATTTAGAAAATATTTCTGAAGATCATGAGCCTACGTAACTCAATTATAAAAGCAATGTTTCTGAAGATTTTTTTTTCAGCAGAGCTAAACTTGGATATACAGAATACTGCCTCCAATGATATGTGCCAAAATAATAACAGATAGAGTAGGCCTGGCGGGGGTGGGGTGGGGGGGGGGTCTGAGTAACCAATTATGTTCCTGTTTTTTATGTTCATATACTTGCGTGCATCATTTTATTCAACTGAAGTATTGTATTTTGGGAAGTCAAATAAGGGTAGGATTTGTACAAAGTCTGCAGATGCTGGGAACTCAAAGCAGAACATCTTGGGACTAGAAATCAATAAATGTAATACAGGTATCAGCATTTGCATGATTTAACCATGGTGCAAATGTTCAGTGCATTACCTACTTTTTTGGCAAGCTTTATATTATTCTAAGATGGACCTTTTCAACTATGTAACTTTATATTTAACCATAATGCTAGATGTCTTTGCGCTGCTGCATTTTGGGGACAAACTGTGGTTATGCCCCCAGACAACAGGAGCATCCAGTCTGCCTCATATGATTCACTATTTCTTTGATATGCACTTCTGACTTCTAGATTAGATTATCCCATTATTATAAAGAGGAAAACCAAGGGTATTCTGTAAATATTCAGGGGATTTACAGGAGCGTTACATACCAAGACCAGTCATTATAACCATTCAGAATGTAGTGGTGAACCAACTTTCTGACTATTCAAGTCCACCTGATGGATGATTGGGAGTGGGGGGTGGGGAGGAAGCTCATATACAAACTGAGATTGTGGCAAGTTACAATATAAAGCTTGCCAAAAAATGTAGGTAATGCACTGAACATTTGCACCATGGTTAAATCATGCAAATGCTGATACCTGTATTATATTTATTGATTTCTAGTCCCAAGATGATACTTTTCTAGGATGCTCATGCCTCTGAGGAATAAAACAATAACATTTTCAGTGCTAGTAGAATGAGTGATGCCTCTGGGGATCTGTTTAGTTATTTCTGAACTCTGTGGTTACTGAATTCAAAAGTTTATTGATTTAACAATGAAAAATTTTAAATGAACGTCAACATGTACGTGATTCCAGATTTCTGTTTTACTGTTGATTCTGAATTGGATATCTAATGTTCATTCTAGTTTATTGTCATGGGTTTACATATCACTGACCAAATGCCATGAAAATTAGCTTTTTGCAGCAGCACATTATATTACAAATTTGCATAAATTAACATTTGTATATAACTTTCAAGACAAAATAAAAATAAACATTACTAGATTACTGCAAGTTCAATCAAATATAATACAAGGTAGAGTTAGGGCTTTTCAGGCCAGTTCAAGACCCTAATGGCAGTGGGGAAGATGTTGAACCTTGAGGTGAACTGTACCTCCTGTATGATGACACCAACGAGAGCAGAAGGTTTTACTGATGGATGTCGCCTTCCTGAGATGTTGCCTTTTGTAGACGGTGGAGAGAGCCAATGGAAGCTCATCTAGCTATCCAGCATGGTATTTTTTATGGAGGTAGCTTGAGGAGATATTTTTACTTGAATGAACAGAGTATCCCTTAAGGGAGTATCTGATATGCAAGGAACTAACCCAGCAGGTCAGTTGACTTATTCTGTTCAATAGTTGATACAGAATCAGTTGTTATACAGTTAATAAGAAAAATCTGAATCAGGTTTAATATCACTGGCATATGCTGTGAAATTTTTTTTGCGGCAACATAATTTAAAAAACTGAATTACAGCAAATATAACTTGGTAGTTAAATTAGTGCATAAAAAGTAGTGAGGTAGTGTTTATGGGATCAATATCCACTCAGAAATCGGATGGAAGAAGTTGTTTCTGGATCATTGCATATGCATGGCATCATAATATTTTTTTTTGAAAAAGATGAGGGGGCAATGGGGAGCTGTGAAACAGCTTGATATCAATGACAGAATAAATCATGCTAATTCAGGTATTTAGAAATTTTTTCAGTGCCAGTAAAAATGTCTTGTCAAGTTCCTGATGAAATCACATCTGCAGTATTGTGTACAGGTGTTATCTCTTATCAAATGAGCAATGTATTCACAAAGAGATAGTGCAATTAATTTCAGCAGATTTACTTACTGGTGGGGAGTTGATGACAGAGATTAATCAGACTGAGTGAGATATGTCTGTGTTGAAGTGTGCAAAATTTTCAAAACTTGACAGGGTAGATACAATGTTTTATCCTGGCCAGTGGCTCTCAAATTTTTTTATGTATGCCGTGGACCAATATCATTAAGCAAGGTGTCTGTGGACCCCAGGTTGGGAGCCCCTGACCCTAGCTAAGGTATCTATATGTAGTGATCATTGCATCAAAATAAGGAGAATCAACTTCTCATCACAACTGAGATATTGAAATCTTGTTGAAATGAAGAAAATTGCGAACCTAAGGAAACTACTCAAGAGCTGACGAGTATTAGTCACCAACGATGTTACAGACACCAATCAACAAATCATAATTCAAGTAGTATTAAATAATAGGCACTTGCATTTTGAGTTTGTATAAGTATGCTGAAGCTGATCAAACATTTGAAGTTGTTTGAACTGATTCTATTTACCATACTTCACTGCTTTATATAAAGCTGATTTTTTTTTGCACTTAAAAATGCAAGCATTGATCTGCAGAACAGCAGACTGCATAGTACAAGTCCCAGTGATGATGGTTAAGAGGCAATTATTCTACTTTGCTGAGAAGTCACATAGAAATTCACTGCCAGAGCAGTGGCTATTTGTAAAATTGTTAATTAATGTTCTGTGCAAGACTGAGGCAAAATTACACTTTATCAAATTATTTTCAGGAATTTTGAATGACTAAGTAAAAAAAGCCTATCCATTTTCTAAAATCATCTGTACACTCCAGATGAGATTCATAATAGATAGTGTTCCGCTAAGGTTTGTTAATGTTCTAATTTGTACTTACTTAATATAATACTTAATATAACATAATGATTGTATAAAGTAATGCATTAAATAGAATTATAGTTTTACAGCACAAATAGGCTTCACTTTATTGTGCCCATGCATATTTTAAATAAGGATATGTCCATTACACTGAAATGAAATTGTGGATGTAAATTTTGTGGCTACTTTCATATTTTGGGATGTTTTTAAATAGTGAAGGAAACTAGTTTAATATTGACTGAATCTGTAGTTATCAGATATAATAATCCAAAATCAGCAGATTTGATGTTGGGGAAAACTTTGAGTCAGGTTATGCTCGATCAGACTTGGAATCCGGACTTGTCACCTGCTCAGTTTGCCCATCTGGGTAAAGAATTTTGGGTGAAATAAACTCTACATGTGATGAATTGAATTGAGAAGGGTTAAGATTTAGATTTAATTAATTTGGATTCAAATTTAAATAATTAAAAATTAAAATGAATTAATTGAAAACATCTTTAAATTAATAATTTAACAGCATCTAAGATAAAGTAACCTAACAGTCCTGGCATAAAACTTTTTATATATATATTTATATATATATATATATGTGTGTGTGTGTGTGTGTGTATATATGTATATGTATATATATATATATGTGTGTGTGTGTGTGTATATATATATATGTGTGTGTGTGTGTGTGTGTGTATGTATATATATCTTCTCTTCAGCTTTTTAATGCCAAGTTCAGTGGAAATCCACCAGAAAAACATTTCAGCATGTATATTGTATTCATTTCTCTGACATTAAATGCACCTTTGAAACCTTTGAATAAAAATGAGCCATTAGGGTATAGCCACAGAGCAACGTATATGTCATTCAGCTACGTAGGTTTGCAATTCATCATGCAATTTAAGCCCTAAATGATTTATCTTCAACCTGGATGCATCATTTTTACTTCATTTGTATCTTTGAATTTTGAAAGAAAAAGGAACTTAGTTTATGTAATAATTTTGCCTGAGCTTGCCAGTAGCACTTTACATAATGAAAATGCTTTTCTAGATAGCAGCCAAGATACCAATTTTAGTTAAAATACCAGTCACAGTTAACAGTAGTACTTGCACTGATGGTTCTTGGATGCTCTGTTGATCATGAAGCTGTATGATGGTTTTAATCGCTAAATATTAGCTGTTAATCCAAAGGTCAACTGCACTAACCTAGATTCCATTGACACCTCACTGCAAAGGACAAAAATAATTCCTATTTATGGAGGCATAAATTGACAAGGAGCAACTAATGCTGATCAGCTCAAAGCAGATTATGTCTTGAGTTCTTTGAGCGAAAGCGTTAATTAATTTTTGCAAATGTCGCATTCTGAGCACCTGTTTCAAAGCTGTAGGTAGAAACCAGGATATGGTTTATCTTTGATACTTCTAGATATACCTTGTTATGGCTGTGCAACATGACAGCAACTTTCAGGGACACTGATGTTCTCTTTTCTAGGACTGACTCGGACTTTAATTGGATGTGAGAGGCTAGAAGTGGTAAACTTTTCAAAATTATTCTTCAGCTGGTGCCAAATGAATGACAGGTTATGTTTAAAAACAAAGGATCAATATATAGAACCAAAAAGGACTCTGCTTGCAAAATAATAGATCTGAATAAATTGTGTAAAACTACTTGCTGTAGAAATTCACTAAAATGACGTTTGTGTATGTAGCTCATAAGTGGAAGATGTAAAAAAAAATAGTTTTTGGCTCATAAAAATGAGATTTGCAGATTTGAAGGAACATCTTGATCAACACACAATGTTGGAAGAACTTATCAAGTTAGACAGCATCTATGGAGGGGAATAAACAGTCAATGTTTCGGACTGAGACCCTTCATTAAGAGTGAAGAGGAAATATGCACAAGTCAGGGGAGGGGGAGCAGTAGAAACTGGAAGCTTTGAGGTGAAATTGGGTGAAAGGGTGTTGGGAGAAGGATGATGCATAAAACTGGGAGCAGTTGGGTGGGAGAATTAAGCAGAGGTTAATGGGCTGAAGAAGGAATCTGTTAGGAGAGGACATGGAAGAAAGGGGAAGGAGTAAGGGAACCCGGGGCGCTGACAGGCTTGTGAGGAGAAGAGAAGGGATGAGAGGGTTACCAGAATGATGAATTGAAAATGGGAGGAGGGGAAATTACCAGAATTTGGAAAAATTGATGTTCCTGCCATCTGATTGGAGGCTACCCAGATGGAATTTGAGATGTTGCTCCACCAACCTGAGTTTGACTTCATCATAGTATCGAAGAGGACATAGGCAGACATGTCAAAGTAAGGCTAATGAAATGGGAACCTTTCTATATTGGGAGCTAGAGCATAAAGCAGAAATTTTTGTTGTAATTGTATAAAGGTTTGGTTAGACTACCGTAGATTCCAGATTTTAAGCCGCTACTTTTTTCCCACATTTTGAACAGCTTTGAACTTTGCGGCCTTTAAAACGGAGCGGCTAATACATGATTTTTTTCATGCCGCCTCGTAAACATTTTGCCTCATAACAGTAGACCAATAAAATTGATGAGTAGTTCACAGAGGTCCAATGAAATTGTACGATAAATCAAGCGCACTTTCACAATTAAATTATTGTAAATCAGTCATTTGTACTCACCCTCATCAACATGGAAAACACTTGAAGAAAAGCATTGTGCTGCCTTTATGGCAGTTATTTAGTTTATAATATTTTCGCTTAGTAATTCATTTGTTAGTATGTTTTCTGTACTACAGCCCGGAATGCTAGACGTCACATCCGGTTTCGCCGCGTCTTGTGGGAAATGTTTGCGATAAACGCGAAAGTGGGGGGCATTACGCGAGCACATCAGCCGAGCTCATCAGACCCGATCGCATCAGCCGAGCTCATCAGACCCGATTAGACCCGATCGCGTTACGCGAGCTGATTAGACCCGATCGAAAACGCTGCTTTTAAGTTAAAGGCGATCAATAACTTTTCCTGGTAGGCTGCAGTATATATATTTTTTACCAGTCGTTAGGAGATATTGGAATGTTGTTCAGTAAAGAAGTATACGCAACGTATATTTAAAAGTAGCCGCGTTACGGGCACGGTTCGAAAAAAAGCATTTGCAATATGTATTTGTTTTTGTTACCATATGGATTTAATTAAAAGTTAAAAAATCCTTACGTGTAATATCTTTCTGTGTAAATATCTCATATTACAACGTGGGACACCTGCGGCCGAAAATCCGGTGCGGCCTGTATAATTAAAAAATTGATTTTATTTCTAAAATTAGAGCCAGCGGCTTTTAATCAGGTGCGCTCTGTAGTCCTCAGTATTATTACTATGTTCAATAACTTCTTGATAGTGTGACCATTGGAACTCTGGCAACATTTGCAGTGTTGCCAGAGTTCCAATGGTCACACTATCAAGAAGTTATTGAACATAGTAATAATACTGAGGTTTTGGTATTTCAAGCAAATTGAGAAAATGCAAAGAGGCCTTTTCTGCTTACGATGGCAGGGAATATCTGGTCTGTTTCAGAATTGGGACCTTAAAAAAACAAAACTTGGAAATTTATAATTTTGATGCCAAAAGAAGAATTTAAATGTCTGATCTCATTTCTTAGAAAGAAAGTTAAATATACTGTTGTTCTTTATTACAGATGGAATATAGTACAGTGGTGCTAGAAAGTTTGTGAACCCTGTATAATTTTCTCTAGTTTTGCATAACTATGGCCTAAAATGTGATCAGATCATCACACAAGTCCTCAAGCTAGATGAAGAGAACTCTCATAAATAACAAAAAACATTATACTTATTCATTTATTTATTGAGAAAAATGATCCAATATTACATGTATTTGTTAGAATGTATGTAAATCTCTGGGGTAATGCCTTTTACAAAAGCTATTTGGAATCAGATGCTCCAATCAATGAGATGAGATTGGAGGTGTGGGTTGTAGAGGTGCCCTGCCTAATAAAAAAGACACAAAGTCAGGTTACTGACAGAGCCTACTCTTCTCAAGAAAGATCTGTTTATGTGCACTACACCTTGATCAAAGCAGCTTTCAGAGGACTTTAGAAGAAGAATTGTAGAGATGCCTGAAGCTGGAAAAGGCTACAAAAGCTTTTCTGAAGCCCTGAGTGCTCATCAGTCCGTGGTAAGAGATTTTTGTCTACAAATGGAGGAATTATAATACTTTTGCTCCTCCCCCGGGAGTGGGCGTCCTGCAAAGATCACAGCAAGAGCACAACATGTAATGCTGAAAGAGGTAAAAAAAAAAAAAAATCCATGGCTAACAGCAAAAGATCTGCAGAAATCTGTAGAACTTGCTAAAGTCTCTGTTCAAGTGTCTATTGTAAGATAAATACTGAACAGGAATGGTGTTCATGGAAGGACACCATAGAAGAAACCACTGCTCAAAAATGTTATTGCTCTGTGTCTCAAGTTTGCAAAAAGCCACCTGGATGCTCTGCAACACTTTTGGGACAATGTTCTGTGGACAGATGAGACAAAAATTGAACTTTTTGGCAGAAACACACATTGCTATGTTTGGAGGAAAAAGGGCACTGCACACCAACACCAAAACCTCATCTCAACTGTGAGGCATGGTGGAAGGAGCATCATGGTTGGGGCTGCTTTGTTGCCTCAGCTGGACAGCTTGCAGTTGTTGAGGGAGCAATGAATTCAAAAATTGTATCAGGATATTTTTCAGGAGAATGTCAGGGTAGTGTCCATCACCTGAAACTTAAAAGAAGTTGGATAATGCAACAAGACGATCTGAAAGGCGAGAATAAGTTAACAACAGAATGGTTTAAAAAGAACAAAATTTGTGTTTTGAAATGGCCAAGTCAAAGTCCTGACCTTAATCCTGTAGAAATGTTGTGTGGAAGGACCTGAAACAAGCAGTGCATATTAGGAAGCCCACCAACATCCCAGCATTAAAGTAGTTTTCTAAGGAGGAATGGCCTAAAATTCCTCCAAGCCAATGTGTTGGACTGATCAACAGTTACCGGAAATGTTTGGTTGAAGTTATTGCTGTACAAGATGGACACACCAGTTACTCAAAGCAAAGGTCCGTATACCTTTTCCAATGTATACATGTAACATTGGATCATTTTTCTCAATAAGTAAGTGAACAAGTATAATTTTTTGCGTTATTTATTTAATTGGGTTCTCCTTATCTAGTTTTAGGATTGTGTGAAGATCTGATCATATTTTAGGCCATTTATGCAGAAAGAAAAATCTACAGGGTTCATAGACTTTCTAGCACCATTATATAAAAATATCATAATCACTAATGTATTGGTAAGGCCACACCCAAAGTACTGTGCACAGTTTCAGTGCTGGTTTCCTAAGTTGAGGAGTACTGTGGAGGCAGTTAGGAGCTCTCCAGCTTGATGTCTGGTGTAACTGGATTGACAAGTGTGATGTTTGACCAGGCTGTGTCCATACTCATTGGAGTTTGTAACAACTTAAGAGGATGTTGGTGATTTGAAAAAATAATTTGAAGAAGCTTAAGTAAAATGTACCAGAAATTTTGTGTTTTTCCTCATTTTGAAGAAGAGTATAAGCTTTATTCAGAAAATTGCTTTAGTTAGATTTTAACTGACAAAAACTGCTGGGAAATGTAAGCAGGTGAAGCAGCACCTGTGAAAGGAAACTGTTAACTTATCAAATCTTAGATCTTCAGAGTGAGAAGGAAACAAATGAGACTGGGTGACAGAGAAAGTGAAAGGTGGGCAGTAATGGGAATTTCTCTGATAGGGTGAAATATTGTCAAGGAGCTACTGTATTTAATATGTTGTTAATGCTGTAAAGTCTAATGTTGTATAGCAAAAAAACTGCTGGAGGAACTCAGCAGGTCAGGTAACAGTATTGTTTACAGGTCTTAACTGTGGAGCAGAAGGGTGGTCAACACATCAGAACACATCATTGTGTCTCCATAATTTTGTATAGATCGAATCAAGGGCATGTCCAGGAGACCAGACTGTACAAATGAGAGGAGGAGGAAATGGGCAATTGTAGGTAAAAACAGCCAGCCCTGATACAAACGGGAACAAAAGATGGTTGATTAAAGTTTGAGAATTCAGTATTTAGTCTAGTACATTGCAGCGTGCCAGACAAAACATGAGGTTGATTCTTGCTTGATCTTGCATTGGGGCTTAATATAGCAATCCTGGAGGTCCCAGTCAGAGGCTGGAGTTTGAGTGGTAAGTTGAATTAAAGCGGCAGGCATGTGAAAGCTTTGGCTCATTCTAGCAGAATGAGCACAGACACTTAGCAAAGTGAATACCCAATCCCTGGTTTTCCCAATATCCAACGTGAGCGAGACCACATTGTGAACAGTCAGTACTAGACTGGATGAAATGCAAATTAATTGTTGCCTTTTTGGGTAAGAGTGAGACCCTGGATGATGGGAATAGAAGAGGTGAAAGGAGCCTCATTGTTGACTGGATTCAAAAACGGGTTACTGATATTAAGGCAATTGGAATTATGGTGAAAGTCTGGAAAGTTATGTTGAGGTAAGAGATTAAGTGCCAGATGACAAATGACATGGTGCTTTTTCTTCTCTTGTGCATTTTTTAAAGCCAAAATCCATCTATTATCAAGAGCTTAGCAGTTTGAGCACCATTAATGGGGGAGAAGAATTGTTAATACGGGGTTTACACCAGAAACATTTACAATTCCTTTGCCTCCCCCCACACCTCAGATGTGAAACAGATTGCTTCTTGCTCCAGATTCCAGCATCTGCGGTCTTGTATCTCATGTCTTCTTACTTTCCATTTGGGCAGAAACTTTTCTGTGTATTCATTAGAATTCTGAATGCATCTTAGTCTTAAAAATATTTTTACATTTGCATTTAATCCTGCTTCATATATTATCTTTCTACTTGTTCCAAATTTTTATTAATTACTTGTTGCTGATGAGATTAGCAATCCTGAATGTGCAAATGCAACCTGTTCCTGTGTAGAACAAGTTCTGTCAAGTTATTGTTGTTATAATTTTCTATTCCTTTGCAGTACGATTGACAATTCAGATGTGAATTTTATGGATGCTTTCTGAATGTTAGAACATTGATATTCATTTAATTATTTTGTAACTGTAGTCATTGTGGAAGCTTAATTTCCATCAAACCTGCAATATTATTATTGAACCTTTACTTCTAATATATGCCTTAAACATGTGAGCGAGTAAACAAAAGGAGAAAGGGTAGGGGAGGGGACCCAAGGGGAAGTAATAGGCAGATAAGAAGTAAAAGGTCAGAATGGGGAATAGAGGAAGGTGGCCTGATGGTATGAATATAAATTTTTTCCAGTGAACAAAATTCCACCAAGTTCCCCCCCCCCCCCCCCCACCACTTCCGTCTACTGACCATACGTTGAGAATTGGGGATGTTAGCTAATTGCATAATGTTTCTATTCACCTGTATGCAAGAAGTTCTAGATGTGCACAACCTTTATATTCAGTGGCTACTTTATTAGATATCTTCTGTACTTAATAAAGTGGCCACCAACTATAAATCTTATAGATTACATAAACCTTCCTCTCCGTTACCATGTCCCACTGAGCCGGCTCCCAAACTTTAAGGTTTGATGTGTTGTACATTCAGAGATGCTTCTCTGCACACCATTGTTGTAACACTGTTGGCTTCCTGTTAGCTTGAACCAGTGTGGCCATTATCCTTTGACCTCCTTAGCAAGCTGTTTTTGCACACTGGATGCTTTTTGTTCTTTGCACCATTCTCTGCAAACTCTAGCGACTATTGTGTGTGAAAATCCCAGGAGATCAGCAGTTTCTGAGATGCTTAAACTACCTTGCCTGGCACCAGTAATTATTCCACAGTCAAAGTCACTGAGTCATATAACTTCCCTATTTTGATGTTTGGTCTTAACAACAATGGAACCTCTTGACCATGTCCACATGCTTTAATGCATTGAGCTGATGTCACATGATTGGCTGATTAGATATTTGCCTTAACAAGCAGGTGTGCTGGTGTATCTCATGAGGTGGCCACTGAGTATGTAGCAAGTCACAATCAGAGGCCATCTCCAACTCGAGTCTTTTAATTACTAGCCTTTGATACTCAGTGATTTTATCATTTATGAATCCCTCATCACCAACATCCTGGTGGTCACTGTTGACTGGGAAATACGTTTGGACTATCACACCCCCCCCCCCCCCCAAAGCCTGTTCATTATCAGCAGGACTGAAGACGACAGCATGATGGTAAACTCCTTGAGCAATTATGGATGAGCAATAAATGCTGGTCTCGAACATGGAATAGAATGAATAAAAATGAACATATGAAATGGAATTGCATAAGTGCTTTATGGTCCAGGAACTTGCTAGATACCAGAAATTTTACGTATTTGTGGATTGGTGTTAAGAATGAGTGAAATTGTATGATCTGAATTTGTCATTTATTTCTTGCAGATGTTGAAGATCTCCCACCGTCTGTCCAGGAAAAGCTGTTTGATGAGGTGCTTGATCGGGATGTACAGAAAGGTAGTTTTTAAAATTCTATTTAAATTGATAATATTTCTGACGGTTATTAGAGTTTAGTTAAAATTATACACTGTGTATGTCTTCCTTGAATGGTCCAGGATTAATTTGGAGCAGTGCAAAGAAGTGGTCTACTATGTGAAGTAGATCACTACCACCCCACCAGCCTCCGGATCCAACGTATAATTCTCCGTAACTTTTGCCACCTCCAATGGGATCCCACTACCAAGCACATCTTTCCCTCTCTCCCCCCCCCCCCCTTCTGCTTTCCTACGTGACTCCCTTGTCCATTCATCCCCCCCCATCCCTTCCCACTGATCTCCCTCCTGGCACTTATCCTTGTAAGCGGAACAAGTGCTACACCTGCCCTTACACTTCCTCCCTCACTACCATTCAGGGCCCCAGACAGTCCTTCCAGGTGAGGCGACACTTCACCTGTGAGTTGGCTGGTGTGGTATACTGCATCTGGTGCTCCCGGTGTGGCCTTTTATATATTGGTGAGACCCGATGCAGACTGGGAGACCATTTCACTGAGCACCTATCCTCTGTCCGCCAGAGAAAGCAGATCTCTTAAACAGAGTCTGTTACAATGGTCACCTCTTTCTATGTCTTTGGTAGGTCGTATTAATGTTGTTAAAATGTATGTTCTCCCTAAACTTTTATATTTATTTCAATCAATCCCAATTTTCATTCCTAAATCTTTTTTTGATTCCTTAGACTCCATTATTTTGTCATATCTGTGGAAGAACAAGCGCTCTAGAATTAATAAAGCTTATCTCCAAAAATCTAAAAAAAGAGGGTGGCATGGCTTTACCTAACTTTCATTTATACTATTGGGCAGCCAATATATGCTGTGCTACCTTTTGGTCCTTTTTCCATGGCCACCCCGAGTGCCCTAATTGGGTGGCAATGGAGTTGAGCTCCACTAAAGAATTATCTATCTCTGCACTTCTTGGCTCTGTACTCCCTAGTAGTTTGTCCAGATTAATAGTTGATCCTCTTGTTAGACACACTTTGCGTATATGGGCTCAGTTTAGGAAATTTTATGGTTTCCATGGTTTTTCCCTTTCTAGCCCTATTTTACATAATCACCTTTTTTTACCTACTACGTATGACTCAGCATTCTGTGATTGGTATAGGAAGGGCATTAGACATTTTGAAGATCTTTTTATTGATAATCGCTTCGCTTCTTTTCAACAGCTCTCTGCTAAGTTCAATCTGCCCAATGCTCATTTTTTTAAGATATCTCCAAATTAGACACTTTATTACTCTTTTAATTCCTAACTTCCCTGAAATGCCTGAGAAAAATGTTATGGACTTATTTCTTCCTATTAATCCACTAGGTAAAGGTTTAATATCATTTATTTGTGATAAATTAGCAGCCCTACGATGTGTCCCTGTGGATAAAATTAAAACGGCATGGGAGCACGATCTAAATACCTCCCTATCTGATGAGACTTGGGACTCGATTCTCAAATCGGTTAATTCAACCTCTCTTTGTGCTCGCCATGGCCTTTTACAGTTTAAGATTGATCATAGAACCCATATGTCTAAATCTAGATTATCTCGATTTTACCCTAACATTAGTCCGCTTTGTGATAAATGTAAAAGGGGCGAGGCCTCTCTCATTCATATGTACTGGTTTTGTCCTAGCTTGGAGAAATTTTGGAAAGATGTCTTCATAACGTTATCGTATATTCTGGATCACCACCTAGAACCTAACCCTTTAATTGCTTTGTTCAGTTTCTGGGGTGAGACAGATTTACGTCTGAGTTCAACTAAGTGTCGAATATTATCTTTTGCCTCTCTCCTGGCTAGACGTTTAATCCTCCTTAGATGGAGAGATGTTGCCCCGCCCACGCATGCTCAGTGGCTTAACGATATTATGGCCTGCTTAGACCTTGAAAAAATTCATTATTCAGTTCTTAATTCGGATTTAAAGTTCCATAAGGTCTGGGGATCTTTTATTGAGTACTTTCATAACCTTCCTCTTAACTAGGGTTTTTTTTTCGGTCCCTTGCTTTCAGCTCCTTTTTTTGTTGGTAGTAGGCATTAATATCTTCTGTTGCTAAGTGTATTTACAGTTTTGGGGGTTTGATTGTCCTGATTTATATTCCCTATACTGTGTTGTGGTTGGTCTGGAGTTTTTTTTTTGTTTGTTGCGGGGCTTGGGGAGGATACTAATTTTACATGTCCTCAATTTGGGTGCTTTCTCAATTATCTTTCTTTGTATCATATTATTATTGTATGTTTATTTTTGCACTGTATCAATGTTCTTCATTTCGATCTGGGGTTTTTCTATCTGTAGTTATGTAGAAAATGTATTAAAAAACTAATAAAAAGAAAGAGAAAGCAGATCTCCCAGTGGCCACACATTTTAATTCCACATCCCATTCCTATTCTGATATGTCTATCCATGGTCTCCTCTACTGTCAAGATGAAGCCACACTCAGGTTGGAGGAACAACACCGTATATACCGGCTGGGTAGCCTCCAACCTGATGGCATGAACATTAACTTCTCTAACCTCAGTTAATGCCCCTCCCCTTCTTACCCCATCCCTGATATATTTAGTTGTTTTTTTTTTCTCTCTGCCCATCACTCTGCTTGTTCTCCATCTCCCTCTGCTACTCCCCTCCCCGTTTCTTTCTCCCTAGGCCTCCCGTCCCATGATCCTTTCCCTTCTCTAGCTCTGTATCCCTTTTGCCAGTCACCTGTATGGCTCTCAGCTTTACCCCACCCCATCCGGTCTTCTCCTATCATTTTGCATTTTCCCCTCCCCCTCCTACTTTCAAATCTCTTACTATCTCTCCTTTCAGTTAGTCCTGACAAAGGGTCTTGGCCCGAAACGTCGACAGCGTTTCTCCCTATAGATGCTGCCTGGCCTGCTGCATTCCACCAGCATTTTGTGTGTGTTACTATGTGAAGTCCTGGGTTTGCCTTTTTTCACCACACCCAGCCACCAGTCTCTCGCCCTCCTTCTCTTTTTCTTCCCCTGCTCATGTGAAGAAGCAGTTTAATGGTTTTAATTACGTGACATGCTCCAGGGAGTGTATGGCCTATATCTGTCCCATAAGATGTGCAGGAGTGGGTCAGTTTTCTTCATTCCTGCTGTCAGCAGTTAATTGTTTGACCTTTGAGTACAAAAGTCCAATTTATTATCTATTTGAGGATTGACTGTCCGGAGATTTATGAACTAACCCATGCTCTTAAGGTAAGTGCCAACCACTTGCTAACAACTGGAGCATTGAAGACCTTTTTTCTTTAAATAAATCCAATTATTTCATAAGTGTCAATATTGTGATAAGGTATTTTTGATAACCTTTAATTTGCAGATTAGTTGGTTATTTTAAATCTCATATTCTGGATTTGTAGAATTAGAAGAGGAGTCCCCTATTATAAACTGGTCTTTGGAACTTGGAAGCCGTCTTGATAGCCGACTGTATGCTCTCTGGAATCGCACAGCAGGTGACTGTCTGCTTGACTCAGTACTACAAGCAACGTGGGGTATTTATGACAAAGATTCGGTTCTGCGGAAAGCTCTTCATGACAGCTTGCATGACTGCTCACATTGGTATGAGTTTTAACTACAATGTTGATATTTGCAAAGAAAGTTTGTTCAGTTCAATCTATAAAAGTGCTCCAGCAAGTTCTTGTAATTGACTTAAAGCAAGTAATGACACTTCAAACTAACATTGTAATTATTGCTTTTATAAAATTGTTTCTGTGAATTGATATAAGTTTAGAGATTGCTCTTTAAAGTTCAGGATCTTGTTAGCTTGGTATCCTTTCTGTCCATACTGGGACTTGCCTGAGCAATGCAGAAGATTCCAATAATCTATTGTAATAGCCCCCCTCACCCCAAAGTCCAGCAGCATGGCTTTAACAGCTAATGAGGGGCATGCATCAAAAAACAATATATGCTTTCACACACTTGAAAATTTAATTTATTATTCTATAGGCTTCGATGACCTATCAGTCCAGTGATTTTGGCCTATTCCCATATTTCTTTTTACTGAGATTGGTCATATTTGCTGTTGTCCTAATTGAGTCTTAGCATTCTACTTTTCTATACTAACCTAATTCTTGGAGCTGAGAGTTTTTTAAATCTAGTTGCTTGTTGTCTTTCTAACATCTTTTAATATCAACATTTATTTATTGTTTCAAAATCTTGTATACACCAGTGGGTAATGAAAACCAAAGGGTGGAAATTTACAAAAATAATCATGTTCACATTTGCTTTGAATCTGAAGAAATTAATACAGCTGACTTACAGTGTAAATTAGTTTATGCTTCAATCTAATTTCTATCCAGCTGCTTAATAGACATAAAAACTTGCAAATCAAAGTAGGAAGGTTATTCCTCAGTTGTTCAGCACATTAAGGTTCTGAAGCTCTGTGTGCAAATCTTGTCAAATTTAAATAAGAATGTTAATACATAATCTTAATTCATGTACACAGGAATGGGTGGATTTTTCTTATGAGGTGAGGCTATACAGGCTAGGCTTAGATCCACCAGAATTTGGAAGTGTGAGGGATGACTTGGATTGAAGCAGACAAGTTCCTAAATGGTTTTAATGGAGGAGTGTTTCCTCTTGTGAGAAAGTCTAGACTTTAGTCACTGTTTAGTGGCTGCCTGCTCCCCTTCACAGTTCATCTTATATCAATTAGAGTGCTATCAAAATGCTGTATATTAGTGGTGGTACATGGGCTTGTGCATCAATTAACTAGGTTCACTATTAGCTTCAATTAGAATGTGTTTACTGGTGATAAGTTTGTCATATGGATGTGAACATAGCTGAGGTCTGACTACTGTTCATGTGGCTCTTAAAGATGGTATTTTAATGTATTACGTAAGTGCAAGCTTTATGCTTATTCTTTATAGCGACTTTTTTGTTAAACTATTCATTCCTTCCTGATACTTATTTCATATTTAACTCGCCAAGTTGCAGTTTCATTTTTAGTAAGTTGGAATACATAGGATGTTTCAGTACAATCTAGCACCTCCTGCTATATGAGTTTGAAAACTCCCATCTCCTCCATCCTTGCCTGATCTAGCTTGTAATCAACTTGAAACTTACCCTAACTTGAACAACACCACCGTGCTCTTAATGCAATGAGATCCCAGAGAAGAGCTTGCTCTACTAGGTACATTTTGGATTTGTGCATGGTGGAATTTCATAGGTCATTAGAATGGAACAGTATGGTCTCCTAACCACTGATTGGATATCCCTGCCCTAGCTACTTCTGTGTTGAAGAGCAAACTGTAAGGTCAGTGGTACTATTTGCAGACCTTACTTTCATATATACAATTATTGCATCTAATCTTTTTCCTTGTTAGGTTTTATACACGCTGGAAGGAATGGGAGTCTTGGTACTCTCAGAGCTTTGGGTTGCATTTCTCTCTGCGGGAGGAGCAGTGGCAGGAAGATTGGGCATTCATTCTCTCTCTTGCAAGTCAGGTAAATGACATTACTGCTGACTTCAAAAAGACTCAGCATTTGTAGTCATGCTCTTTGGAACTTTTCACCTGCAGTATACCACACCAAAATCGCCAGTTGTTTAACCTCATTCTCTGGTTAATTATGGTGAAGACTTTTACAGTCAGACTTAAAACATTTCAAAAGCAAAAATCTGCAGTTCAGACGTTTTCTGGCAAGCAAGTCTATGACCTTTCTTCAGTTCTGTTTTTATTTTGGACAAGCATGCTCATCTCTCCTACTTGGCCATTTCTTGCAATAAATTTAAATCCATAATTTAAACAGAAAAGAACTTTCATCAGAGTAATTTCAACATTGAATGTCAACTTTATCTTCAAACTTCGGGGTGTTCCCTTCACTTGGCAAGCAAACAGTTGCTGATTGTGGGCCATGGTTTGAATGTCTGGCAATAAAACAAAATATAAGAGGAGGTTGCCCCTCAGGCTACTGTTTGTTTGGTCAGGCTATCATTCTCTTAAGTCTTTTTGTAAAACATAATTTCATAATTTCAGCATGATATGTGCTGTTTATTTGGTGTGTTTTTTTAGTATGATAGTACAAAAGTATGTTACAACTTTTCAATTAATTTTGGTTATTTTC
This sequence comes from Hemitrygon akajei, assembly GCF_048418815.1. Lineage (NCBI taxonomy): Eukaryota > Metazoa > Chordata > Chondrichthyes > Myliobatiformes > Dasyatidae > Hemitrygon > Hemitrygon akajei. Next base: position 50,897,746 of record NC_133146.1, on the reverse strand, counting down.
TGTACAAGGCACTTCATCTGCTTCATGTTGACTGTAATGAGGAATTCCATGTTTTGAATGCTCTTTTTTATTTTGTACTGCTTTAAAAATGTTCCACTACAAGGATTCCATTGTACTTAAATTTGTCTGCTTTCCTGGCATTTATCCCTTGCTTACCATCCCATGACCTTCTTTCCCTTTCCTTGGCATGCATCTCCCTCTGCACCATCACAATGTCCAATCTCCTGCATACCGTATTCACTTTGCTAATGTCCTAATTTAATTGATCAGCATTTTTAACTAGCCTTATCATATGGTGTTTACTTATGTTAATTATTCTCACCAGTAGATTGAATTTTATTGTTCCAACTAATTAGGTAAAAATAATTTTTTTTGTTTAAAAAATGCATAACCATAAAAATCATTTATAAATATTTGGAAACTTAACCACACAGGCGCTATAACACACACAGCAGAGTTGAGAAATGCTTCAGATCCTTAGTATCCCAAATTTGAAGTGAGGACAGGAGGTGACAAGTAGTTCATACAGCACTATAATTTGGAAAGAGAAGTGTTGAAACAAGTAGATAGATTAAATCGGATTAACTGTTAACTTCATTTAACAATACCGTGCACAAGAGATAAGGAAATGGGCGCAAGTAATGGATTGTTGAAGTCCAAAAATGGTTAACAAAAGCATTGACTGCAAAAATATTTAGCTGGTATCTTGCATGCACTTAAATCTAGTTAGATACTTTTTACAATGGTTGATAATAATGATTCTTAATTTCCTACAACAGTTCAAAGAATGTCTCTTGAGCAGTGATAATATTTTGTGCCTAATGTGGTAGAAGTATGTGTTAATTATATATAGGTTCTGAAGAGGCTCGGCAATCAGCTGCTTAAATCATTAGATCAGTTTGTTTTTAATATGTGAAAATGAAAGTGAAGGGACTAAAGAGAAATGTAAATTGGGTGAGACTAGTGCTATAGGTCATGGGTTAGTGATGAAAGATGAAATGTTTAAGGGAAACATGAGGAGGACTTTCACTCTGGGTGATGGAAGTGTGAGCTGCCAGTGGATGGATTCCTGTTTCATCTCAACATTTAAGAGACATTTGGGTAGGTACCTAAACTTAGGAGGGGTATGGAGGGCTATGTTCTAGGGTGCAGGTCATAGAAACATAAAGAACCTACAACACAATACAGGCCTTTTGGCCCACAATACTGTGCCGAACGTGTGCTTACTTTAGAAATTACCTTGGGTAACCCATAGCCTTCTGTTTTTCTAAGCTATACAGAACCCTACTGTATCCGCCTCCACCACCGTCACCGGCAGCCCATTCCACGCACTCACCACTCTCAGCGTGATTTTTATAAATGACCTGGATGAGGAAGTAGAGGGATTGATAGTAACTTTACCCCTGACATCTCCTCTGTAACTTCTTCCAAGCACCTTAAAACTGTGTCCTCTCGTGATTGTCATTTTACTCTGGGGAAAAAGCCCTATCCACATGATCAAAGCTTCTCATCATCTTATACACCTCTATCAGGTCATCCTTTGTCGCTCCAAGGAGAAAAGGCCGAGTTCACTCAACCTGTTCTCGTAAGGCATACTCACCAATCCAGGCAACATCCTTGCAAATCTCCACTGCACCCTTTCTATAGTTTCCACATCCTTCCTATAGTGAGGCAACCAGAACTGAGCACAGTACTCCAGGTAGGGTCTGATCGGGTCCTGTTTAGGTGTAACATTACCTCTCGGCTCTTGAACTCAATCCCACGGTTGATGACGGCCGATACGCTGTATGCCTTCTTAACCACACAACCTGCGCAGCAGCTTTGAGGGCACTATGGACTTGGACCTCAAGGTCCCTCTGATCCTTCACACTGTTAAGAGTCTTACTATTAATACTAAATTCTGCCATCATATTTGACCTACCAAAATGAATCACCTACACTTATCTGGTTTAAAATTCATCTGCCACTTCTCAGCCCAGTTTTGCATCCTATTGATGACCCACTGTAACCTCTGACAGCCCTCCACACATATCCACAACACCTCCAACATTTGTGCATCAGCAATTTACTAATCCATCCCTCCACTTCCTCATCCAGGTCATTTATAAAAAGCACTAAGAGTAGGGGTCGCAGAACAGGTCCCTGAGGCATACCACTGGTCCCCAAACTCCATGCAGATTATGACCCCTTTACAACCACTCTTTGCTTTCTGTGTGAAAACCAGTTCTGGATCCACAAAGCAAGGTCCCCTTGGATCCCATGCCTCCTTACTTTCTCAATAAGCCTTGCATGGGTTACCTTGTCAAATGCTTTGCTGAAATCCATATACACTACATCTATTGCTCTACCTTCATCAATGTGTTTAGTCACATCCTCAAAAAATTCATTCAGGCTTGTAAGGGTTTTGACAAAGTCATGCTGACTATTCCTAATCTTCTTATGCCTCTCCTCTCAAGACCTTTTCCATCAACTTACCAACCACCGAAGTAAGACTCAGTGGTCTATAATTTCCTGGGCTATCTCTACTCCCTTTCTTGAACAAGGAACAATATCTGCAACCCTCTAATCCTCCGGAACCTCTCCCGTCTCCATTGATGATGCAGAGATCATTGCCAGAGTCTCAGCAATCTCCTCCCTTGCTTCCCACAGTAGCCTGGGGTACATCTCGTCTGGTCCTAGTGACTTAACCAACTTGATGCTTTCCAAAAGCTCCAGCACATCCTCTTCCTTAATGTCTATATGTTCAAGCATTTCAGTCTGCTCTAAGTCATCCCTACAATTGCCAAGATCCTTTTCCGTAGTGAATATTGAAGCAAAATATTCATTAAGGACCCCCACTACCTCCTCCGGTTCTGTACACACTTTTCCACTGTCACACCTGATTGGTCCTATTCTCTCATGTCATATCCTCTTGCTGTTCACATACTTGTAGAATGCCTTGGGTTTCTTTAATCCTGCTCGCCATGGCCCCTTCTGGCTCTCCTAATTTAATTTTTAAGCTCCTTCCTGCTAGTCTTATAGTTTTCTAGATCTCTATCATTACCTAGTTTTTTGAACCTTTTGTAAGCTTTTGTGCTTGACTAGATTTTCAACTGCTTTTGTACAGCACGGTTCCTGTACTCTACCATTCTTTCCGTCTCATTGGAATGTACCGGTGCAGAATGCCACACAAATGTCACCTGAACAGTTGCCACATTTCTGCTGTACATTTCCCTAAGGACATTTGTTCCCAATTTATGCATCCAAGTTTCTGCCTGATAGCTTCATATTTCCCCTTAGTCCAATTAAACCTATCTCTCTCTAATGCTATGGTAAAGGAGATAGAATTGTGATCACTATCTCCAAAATGCTCTCCCACTGAGAGATCTGACATCTGACCAGGTTCATTTCCCAATACCAGATCAAGTGCAGCATCTCCTCTTGTAGGCTTATCTACATACTGTGTCAGGAAATCTTCCTGAGCATACCTAACAAACTCCACCCCATCTAAACCCCTCGCTCTAGGGAGATGCCAATCAGTATTCGGGAAATTAAAATCCCCCATCACGTCAACCCTGTTATTACTGCACCTTTCCAGAATCTGTCTCCATATCTGCTCCTCGATGTCCCTGTTATTATTGGGTGTCAATAAAAAAAAGTGGAGTTATTGACCCCTTCCTGTTTCTAACTTTCACCTACAGAGTAGACAATCCCTGCATGAGTTCCTCCTTTTCTGCAGCCGTGACATTATCTCTGATCAGCAGTGCCATGCCCCCACCTCTTTTGCCTCCCTTCCTGTCCTTTCTGAAACATCTAAAGCCTGGCACTCTAAGTAGCCATTTCTGCCCCTGAGCCATCCAAGTCTCTGTAATGGGACAACATCATAGCTCCAAGTACTGATCCACACTCTAAGCTCATCTGCTTTGTTGGGACTAGGAAAGTTAATAGTTTGTCATGAACTAAGTGGGCTGAAGGACCTGTTTGTGCTCTACTGTTCTTTGACTATAGCTGAATCATGTGTAGAGTGGGGAAGGGAGAATTAATATTTCTAGGTAAAACCTAATTACGTCTGATCTCATCAGCTGCACGATTACAGATGTATGTATGTTGTATGATGTTTCTTGCTCCAGAGGAACAGCAGAATAAAAAATTAAAGCTCAGAGATTGGGAGAATGTGACATACCTTTTACCAAAATTTCCACATTTGGTATTCCTGGATCTCCCAACAACTCTGATTTAATTTAGTTTATTGGCATATACAACATGCTGCATTGAAATTCCTTGCTCGCATGAATCTCAGAGTAAATAGTATATCTGTGAAAATGAGAAATCTGTCTGTCATAAATGCATGCAGAATTCTAGTCTTAACAAGATTGTATTCATATTTTTCAAGTTGGTCGTCGATTGCATGATTCCCAATTCTCATTTTGTTTACAAAAGATATGTTGGAAACATTTAAAATGTATCTTCTATATCTTTACATAAGAGATCAACCTAATTTGAATTCATTTATTTTTTTCACTTTAGCCTGGAGCCAGTCTAGAGCAGACCCACATTTTTGTTTTGGCACATATACTTCGCCGACCAATTATAGTGTATGGAGTAAAGTACTATAAGAGTTTCCGTGGCGAGACTCTGGGTTACACACGATTTCAAGGTAAGGAGTTAGCAAATGTCAAACTCATTTTGTCTACTGATTGTTCCACACACTGCCTTGCTAATGTTTCTAAAATAGAATGGCACATGTTATACAATTCGATATTATAAACTAGACTTCATAATCTTCTGACCTGAATTGTTCTTACTAAACCAAAGCTAACAGTTAAGTTGGAATATGATTTCCCAGGCTATATAAATGTAAATTTTTGCAATGCCATCAGCCAATCAAATTTGAAAACTGCTATCAGTGTGGAGGACATCATTCTTACTAGCATTGCATATTTCTTAAAGAATACATTATTTTTAACTCCATCATGTTGATAAGATTTCCTTTAAGTAAAAGGAATTCACTGAAAAATCCACGTTACTAACTTTATTTTTACTTTTTGTTGAGTGCACAAGTATTGATGTGGAGATTAATGATTTAAATAGCTTGTTGAAGTTTTGTCACATAGTATGGTGTTTATATTATTAGTAATATTTATTTCAGTTCCCTCCCCACCTGGTTCACTATACACATTACTTCTTTTTTCTGCCTCTCCACACAACACCCCACCTCTGATGTAGTTTCACTTGTTACTTATCAGTCCCTTCCTCAGCATTTACCTCTCAAAACTTGGCTCTATTTGCCTATTCCTACCACACTCTGTCAGGTTCCATATATCTGCCTTGCCTCTCCCTCTCACTTTTATATAGTGGCTATCATTCCTCTACAAATTGATTTGTTAGGTCGTAGGATCACGAAGGTAGCCTATATCATGGAGAAACAATGCTATATAATTGTTATATTCTGTGTTTTAATACTGTTGGTCACATGCTCTAGAATGCAGTGACAAGCCTTGTTTGCAAGTTGTCCTTACAGATAATTTCATAAATCTACTGTAGGTATGCAAAAGATGTACTTCCACTATTTGCATCATTATTTATTAATTTGCCCAACACTAGTTTAAGGAATTTTGTGAATCATTTAAATTGCATATAGTTCATTAAAGCTTTAATTTATAATACTATTATTGAATTTTTAGTGCAAAATAACAAAGGGGCTTTTGTGCATTCATGTAATATGGACATGGAAGGGAGTGCTGCCATCTGTTATCCATTCCCAATGCATCTGAGCTAAGAAGCAGTTAGGAGTCTAAACATCATTGTCTAGTGGCCCAATAAGAACAGCAGATTCCTGAGAAGACTAGTGTTCTGAAGTAGTTTGTACATTTTAATTAAATGTAAAAGGAATATCTTCTTTCACTGTGCAGAATGCCTGCATAATTTGCATGATGTTTATAATCCTTTACAAATCAATATTATGCTTTTCATCATCTTTATGCAAATTGATACTTGGGGATGTGCTCCATCAGTGTAGGTTTTTGTGTAGTGGATTGGTAGTTCGATGCAATCAATCCTTGCATCGGTTCGGTGGAATAAAGTCTTCCAGCTGAGAGAAAAAGACTTAAATGTAGTTTACAATCTAATAACAGTTGGTGTTACTATAAATGGAGGAGATGTGCAACTTGAGGGATGAAATTTTGATTGGTTCATTTAGCCCGATTGTAATCATCTAGTTATAATTGTATCCTTCCCTTCCAGCCCGTTAAGTATTTGACCTTGTGTCCCGAGACATTTTTCAGCTATGTAAGTAGGATTGTTAAAAGAGCAATTAGGTGTTTTTAAAAGATTAGTGGAATTACTTGGATGAAATTTAGAAATTGTAACCTGTTTAATTATTCCACACTTTATATACTTAGAGAAGCACATCACATTGTAATAGATATATAAATAAATTATACACACTAAAATGCTCTGAGAAATAGGCAAGAACTTTAGAAGGTGCATAAGTGCATGCCTGTAATAGGTGGAGCTGAAAGAAAATGGTGCCAGTGATCAAAAACAGTAGAACTATTAGTAAAATTGTTGTTAATTAGCATTAGTATTTGATGAGTTTATTTTCTCCTTCTCAGGTGTCTATTTGCCTTTGCTATGGGAGCAGAGTTTCTGTTGGAAGAGCCCTATAGCTCTTGGGTATACAAGGGGCCACTTCTCTGCACTGGTTGCTATGGAAAATGTTGGCTATGACAATCGAGGTGCTGGCGCCAACCTAAATACAGATGATGATGTCAACATTACCTTCTTGCCATTGGTGGACAGTGAGAGGAAGCTATTGCACATCCACTTCCTTTCAGCTCATGAGGTTTGTTTTTTCAACTTTTATGACACAATTTGCTATAATTCGAACCTGCTTCAGAAAATAGTAAAATTTACCTTGAGCAATTGTAGCAGTTCACTTGTTTGTAGCAGTTCTATGTGATTGAATATTATAGTTGTACATGGAGTTTCACTAACAATTTATAATTATCTGGATCGAATAAGCAGACTCAATAAGCCAAATGGCCTAATTCTGCTATAATGTCCTGAGATCTTTTTGATACTTTTATATAGAATATTGCACTTTACTTAAATAACTTGGTCTTTATGGCCATATTTATAATAGTTAAAAGGGATTTAAAATGGCTAAGATTGATAATGCACTAAGATAATGTTATTTATGTTAAGGCGTAATGCTGAAAACACTGGAGGTGAAATATTGCGCAAAATACTAAAAGTGATCATTGCCAAGACCTTGTACAACTCCAACAAAATACTCTTTATCCTGCACTTGAATCCTCTTATCATGAAAGCTGATTGTAATATTTGCCCTGCTGACTCCCTGCTGCAATCCTATGTTTACTTTCAATGATCAGTGCACAAGGGCACCCTAGGTGTTGTTGCACCTATTTTCCTAATCTTTCACTGTTTCAGGTAACCTGCTTTCTGTTTTTGACTTTGAAGTGAATAACTCATAAGTGAACTTTTCCAAATCACTCTGAGGCTTCTCAGCATCATTAGTGATCAATTCCATCTGCATGTGGTTTGCAAATGTGAAGATATTACCTGTTAATTCTTCATCTAAATTATTAATATAGTTGCAAGAAAATATTTGTGTATCCTTTGGAATTACCTGGTTTTCTGCATTAATTGTTCATAAGTCACAATAATAGACAAACACAATCTCCCTAAACTGATAACATACAAACAATTGTACTACTTGACAATTCTGAGTGCACCATTCAAACAATCACAGTCTAGGTTCAAAAAAAGTATGTGAACCTCTGGGGTAATGCCATATACAAAAGCTATTTGTAGTTCGGTGTTCCAATCAATGAGATGAAATTGAAGGTGTGGGTTGTAGAGGTGCCTTGTCCTATATAAAGAAAGATGTACAGTCAGGTTATTGACAGTGCCTGCTCTTCGCAAAAAAGAGATATGTTTATAAAGGCACCATGCCTTTATCAAGCCAACTTTCAGAGGATCTTAGAAGAAGAATTGTAGAGATGCATGAAGCTGGAAAAGGCTACAAAAGCATTTCTGAAGCCCTGTGTGCTCATCAGTCCATAGTAAGAGATTTTGTCTACAAATGGAGGAATTACAGTACCATTGCTACTCTCCCTAGGAGTAAGCATACTGCAACAATCACAGCAAGAACACAACTTGCAATGCTGAAGGCAGTGAAAAAGACCCAAGGGTAACAGCAAAAGACCTGCAGAAATCTCTAGAACTTGCTAAAGTCTCTGTTCATGCGTCTACTATAAGAAAAGCACTGAACAAGAATGGTGTTTGTGGAAGGACACCATGGAGGAAACAACTACTTTTTTTTAAAAAATTGCTGCACGTCTCAAGTTTGCAAAAGACCACCTAAATGTTCTACAGTGCTTCTGGGACAAAGTTCTGTGAACAGATGAGGCAAATGTTGAATTTTTGACAGAAATGCACCCTGCAATGTTAGGAGGAAAAAGGGCACTGCATACCAACACCAAAACCTCATCCCATGTATGAAGCATGGTTTGGAGCTGCTTTGCTACCTCAGGGCCTCAACAGCTTGCAATCATTAAGGGGGCAATGAATTTAAAATTGTATCACAACATTTTTACAGGAGAATGTCAGGGTAGCATAAGTTGGATGTTAAAACAAGAGAATGATCCAGATCACAAGGGGAAATCAACAAGATGGTTTAAAAAGAAGAAAATTTGTGTTTTGATAACCTGAAACAGTTTTGTATGGAGGAATGGTCTAAAATTCCTCTCCATTGTGCAAGACTGATTAGCAGCAACAGGAAACATTTGGTGGAGGTTATTGCTGCTAAAGGAGGTTCTACCAGTTATTAAGTACATGGGTTCACATAATTTTTCTAGTCTGGACAGAAAGATTAAACAATATGTTCAATAAAGCCATGAAAAGTACAATTGTTTTGTGTGTTATTAGTTTAGGCAGCTTGTGCTTGTCTGTTATTGGGACTAAGATGAAGATCTTACCACATTTTGAGTAATTCATGTAGAAAGCCAGGTAATTGCAAAGGGTTCACAAACATTTTTCTTGCAACTGTATATGACTAGCTCAGGCCCCGGTATTGATTCTTTGATATGTCCTTTAGACATTGCTTGACGATTGGACAAGGACCCATTTATTCAAAACTCTGCTTCCTGCTTACCATCTCTTTATCCATGTTAGTATCCAGTACCCCATTCCCATTTGTTTTGATTTTATGCACTGATCTTAATCTTCTCTGAATTGGGCAGAAAGTGATTCTCTTCGCTTCAATTTCTATGTCCTTATATATGATAGTTGCCCATGTTTCCTTCAAATGAGTGATCCTTTTGTTCCATTTTTGCCCTAGATGTACCATTTCCGATCTATCATCAGAAGTGCTGTTCCCCATTCTACTTCAGCCAAACATTATCCCATATCGTTGTAGTCTTGTGTGTTCCCCAGTTTATAGCGTCTGCTATTTCTGATGCCTTTAGTTTGCTGAGTTATTAATTATTTGAAATGACTTTCTGCAGATTGGTAATGAGGACCAGCAAGAGAAACTACTGAGGGAATGGCTTGACTGTTGTGTCACCGAAGGTGGAATTCTTGTTGCACAGCAAAGGAGCTCCCGTCGACGCAACCATCCATTAGTTACACAAATGGTGGAGAAATGGTTGGACCGTTACCGGCAGATACGACCATGTACTTCACTTTCAGATGGTGAAGAAGATGAGGAGGAAGATGATGAGTGATGCATGGTATCTGATGGAGTCATGGGCATTACTTTGTGCAGAAGCCTCCAGATTGGACTCTTCTAGCTTGTTGTGCATCATGGAAAGTTTGGATACCAAATAGAAGTTCCATATGAAGTCTGATCGTTGGCAACAGAAAGGCTGACGTGATGTGCCATGTTAAAATCAGAACTGGCAAAGTTGGACAATAAACTTTATGCTTAAATTTACTTTAATGTTAAGAGAGCTTTTTTCCCCCCAACCCCCCCCAGTCTGTACATCCTTAGCTATAAATGTACTGCATGTGGTTGTGTAAGAACTTGTGTAACAAGGGGAGGGGGGGAAAACTATACCAGCATCTAAGATAATTGAATTCGTAATGGTTTCCAAAAAAGGGCACTTAAAGACTTTTAGGTTCTGGTTTGTTCCTTCTAGGTTTATTTTATTACAGTCATGTTTTTAAAATGCATGTGCATATGTTCTTTGAGAGAGATTTTAATGCCAAATTATGTTGCAGAGGGCCAGGGACATGCATTGGGATTAGAAGAGATAGGGCATTATGGATGACAAAAACCACCATGAGAACAAGTGCATGAGTGTTCTTTTTAAATTCAAGATTGAATACTATAATGAAGTAAAATCTCTAAGGAACAAAATGGAGATGTTGCGTTGTATTGGAAAGTGTTCACCAAATATTGTCTTTGTTTCCAGTTTTTTTTTTAAAAGACTTGCTCTATTTAGAATAGAGTCAGCTAATTATTGTTTTCAAGTTTGCAGAGGTCATTCATGTTCTCATCTCTTCACTAATGTTCACTACGAAAACCTAGTTTAGACCCGAACTCTGCCATGAATTTTGTTCTGATAAGCCTATTTATTTAAGTGACCTGAAGATATGAGGTGCTTTTTTCCCATAAAATTAAGTTCAGAACCAATTGTGTGGATTTTGTTGATTTGTTTACTCAACCCTGATGAAGAATTTCATGTTGCACAAATACATACTCTTGCTGTGAAAACGTTGCTGAATGTGCTGTTGACTTTTTTTTGTCTATGCAAATGTTGTGCACCACTGCAAAGCCAAAGGTTTCAACTTAACAAGGGTATTATACTGCAGTTGCATGTGTTTCACATAAGTTTTATAATTCTCCTCAGTACATTTTTGAGCTTTACAAGGGACACTTTAAGTAATGTTATTCCATGCATTTTATGCAAATTGAGTTTACTGTGTAATCCCTACAGTACTTGTCACAACAGCAACCATGCAAATTAAATTACATTTGATGTGAAATATTTAGGCGATGAGTATTTAATAAATAAAATTGCATATGTTTAAAAAGACACAAATAGAATTGTAACCAAAGTATACAATAGGCACAAAACATTTCTAAAGTTTGGTGTCATTTTAAAAGTAACTTATGAAGGAAGTTGAATCCAAACATGATATGGTAACTTGTACTAATTCATTGTATGCTTGCAAAATACAAGTGCATATATGCAATCTTTGGTTGAAATGTATGTGCTCACAGGCATGCACATAGCCTATTTAATTGCTATAAATTAATATTTGTTTGCATTGAGATCTGTTGATCTGCAGTACGTATTTGGTGATGCATCTATGTAACTTTTTCAGCATAAGTCAGGATGACTGACTGGATTTTAAATGGAGCATGAAAATGTCCTAATGTTTCTATGTGTAGCTTTAGAGTGCATTGTTACGGTTTTATTTATTAACATGACATATTTAAACAATTATAGAATCTCATTGTAAAAATTCATCCAAATCTTATGACTTACAAGCAGTACTGACAGTAAAGGAATACATACATTTTCAGTATCTGTCATTTTGTGGAAGTGAAGGCCTAATAGTCTAATGTCTCAAGGAATTTTGTACTTTCAAAGGGTATTTTCCCCATTCTGGTTGTGAATTTTTCTCTTATTCAATTTACATAACATTTCCTTGAAAGGAAAAGGAAGCAATCTGTCAGTTTTAAGTGATCAAGTCAATGATTGTGTCTTGGCTCACCTCACAGCATTAAGTAACAGGAAGGTAGGGAGAAATTGGAAAGAGTTGATCAGAAAGTAAATATATGGTAAATACATTGAATAAAGTGATGTATTCAGGTTTGCAAGGAAAACTGTGTTCAGCAATATATTAACAACTAAGAATACAAATATTTTTGAAGCACCAGTGTCAGATTGTGTCTTTAAAAATTAGATTGAAGTTCCATGAAATTTATTCGATTTGAGCTCATAACTATGCTTGTGTTATTTTTCATAAAAGTATTCTAAATTATGTGGCTTATATCTTTTTTTACCTTGTAAGGAAGAAGTGGGGTAGATAGCCAAGATGGTTGAGCATTGAATGAAAGGTATAGGTGCTACTGAGAATGTACCAATGGAAAAAATGATCAGATTTTTAAAAATGTACCATTTAGGGCGAAGAATCATTCATGGCTAGGCCATGAGAAAAATTCTGCTCTTTATGTTGATGACATGAGGTCATGGAGCAAACAAAGTCCCTTTCTAATTTATTATCTGAAAGGTAGCTGCATCTTGGCAAACAAATACTTGACTTAATTTTTAATGCCTTAATTCCTGTAATTAGATTTTAAACCCACAACATGACTTCAGCAATTGTGCTATCAATTAAATCATGGCTGCCTCCTAAAGGCAGAAATCATTTTGATTGATCAGTTTGTTGGTTGTAACACATTTCTTCTGCTGTTTTATTGTAGGAAATTATAAAACTTTTGCATGGATTCTAATGTTAATTTTTGGAAACAAAAATGCCCCATTTGCCCAGTATCACAATGGAAGACAGTTAACTAGTTTTCTTGCTACAAATTAAATCTACTGAATTCCATATGGTTTAAAACAGTGTTTTCTTTTCCACTGTTTTATCTTGATCAATAATTCAATTGGTGGTTATATAACAGGAAAGTGGAAGTTTTTCTAGTTTCATTCTCTAAAATAAATTTGGTGTGTGCTACAGAACAGAGATTGATGAAGGTCAATGGGTTGTTGCTTATTTGCTCATGCTGCTGGTTTGCACAACAGCCATGAAGATCGTATTATATATAAAGATCTGTATTTTGCATATAATTATGATGAAATATCCTAAAAATATAAATATTAAAATGTAACATTCTGGCTCAACCTAATCACGTGAAAAGCACATATTGTACTTCAAATGTCAGTTGGTGAAAGTTTAAAAAGTGTATACATGCCCCAGAGCTACTTTTGTCCTAACAACTTGGTGTTTAGCTGGTTCTTGCAGGCTGATCAGATGCAATTTTTCCTGCTGATGTCTATCTTCAAATTGTAGCTGACTAGAGGAAAAAAAACAAGTTAGAGGGTAGACAATTATCAGAATCTTGTATCAATTATCAGAAGAGTTGCTCCAGACTAGAGTGTACAGTATATTTGTATATAAATATTGCACCTGTATTTGTTAAAAAAAAATCATAGACCATTTATTTGGATTTCTTTCTGCTGGAGCTTACCTGAAGCATTTGAATTTCTTTGAAATATCAGGTAGATCAAACTAATCTTTTGCATGATAAAAGTCAAATTTATTATGTGCATGTCTGAAGTGAATATTGCATTCAATATAAATTAGGTCAAAAGCAAGCAATGAAGTTAAAATTCTCAAAGTTGTCTTTTGAGCAAATGGATTCTTAAATTCCTTGTTTCTTGTGTATTATTCAATTATTCTCACATTGTTAGTTTTAATTTTTGTACTTGGAGCACTAAAATATTAATGAATGTAATAGCTATGCCCAGGGAATTACTGTTTTACAAAATATAAGCATTTATTCTTCCTAAACATTCAGTGTACATTGAAGTTCTACAACACTTATGCCATTTCCATTGGCTACAGTTGGGAATCGCACAGACCCATGATTGTGGATACTTTGTTTTGCCACACCCAAATTTCTACCACTCACCTACACAGCAGATGCAATGTTCACCAGCCAATTAATGTAATCACTCACACCAACTTTGGATGCGAGACAAAATCAGCACCTGGATAGTTCAAACTCCATACAGCACCAGAGGTGACAACTGAACCAGTGTTGCTGGAGCTGAGAGGTAGCTTATCCTTCATTTGTGTTTGTTGCATCCATAACATTCTCAAAGAAGCAGGTTGTGTTACTTTTTTATGTAAAAGAAACTAGAAACCACCCTAAAACTGACTCAGGGAGTAAGTTGTCTTTAAAAAGTGTGGATTGTGAAAAATCCATCTCTGACTAGTACAGGTGAATTTCTTACTGATGAGCGTTGTATTTTTCTATGTTATTGTGGACAGTTGTTAACCATGGATATTACTTTGATCTGTTGTAGTTACTGCCTTAGCAAATTCCTCAAAGCCATCTCCATTCACATACCCCTGCCTTCCCCCAACCACACATTCACTTTTGCTCACTCTTGTAACTCGCTTTGGCATTTTTACCTGGAATCTTATTCATTCTCATCTGCATATTTTATTTTCCTTGTTTTTAATCCCTGTATTAGGGTAGCCTCTTATTTTTCACACAGTGGCCTTTTTCTGATCTGTGTTTCAGTTTTACTTATTTCTACCAAACTTCTGAAATCTTTAGTCTGGTTAAGAAATTAATTTGTCCTGGATAAAGTCCTTCTAGTTTTTCTCTGCTTTGCTTTTTGGGATTAGTTTCACCATTTATGAATGAAAGGAAACCCTTTAATCCCAAAGGATTATTTTCATTGATGAGGATTTTTTTCGTATCTAGACAGTGCATAGTCATTCTCTCTCTCCTTTCTATTGTAGGAACTTGTTCAACCCTAAAGTGTCAGCTTTGCAGATATTACTGTTATTCCGCTTCTGCTTCGGAACTGTAGTGCTCAGTGACTTTTAGGGTGTTACACCACACTAGCAATTTTTCCTAATATAGATTGCTAAATCTGATGTGCCTTGAGTGGGTGTGGTGGTGATAGCAGATTGTTGTATCAAGCAACTTGGAGGTTTTATTGATTTTGAAATGTCTTCAAAAATGAAGGGCATTGCTGAAATAGGGTCCCAAATGGGGATTGCCTGCTCCAGTTTCCGGGAAAGGGAGTTGTCCTGTGAAGTACTTGTAAGAAAGGCCTTTCCTTGCCCTTCAGCCAAAGATATCTTGGACGACTCCTGTTCCAATTCTGGGTTGTGCCATCGACAATATAGAATCTTCTCTAGTTTTAACCAAACTAGAGCAGAAACCTTCACCTCTGGAAATTTTATCTCTAATAGTGGCATTTACAAATTACAATGCAATAATCTAAACCAGTTTCTCCAACTCTATGCAGGTGTGTGACTACCTAAATGGCATTTTTGGCCTGCTTTTCTGATACAAGACCATAAGACATTGGAGCACAGCCCATTCAGTGCTCTACCATTCCATCATGTGATATCCTGTCTGTGGCCCATACCATATAGATAAGATGATGCAATTCAGTGGGGAAGGAATGAAATACTCATTGCACAAGAGCTAATGCCATCACTTTATAATCAGGAAAGGCATACTGTTCAACCATAAACATTGTGAGGTATGTATTAATATTCCCATTAGAAACCTGATTAAGAATTCATACTTTAATCAATGTTTCTGCTTTACAATTGAATTTCCATTCTGTAACTCCAGAATCTTGTCTATTCTTCATGTTACACTGTTTTCTCAAATGCAAATGTATTTAGCAAATTTTTGAACCGAAGTAAAAAGGTCAGCAAATTTAAAGAAATCAACTATATTAGTAATAACATCAATACTAACTTTGAAAGTTTACAGGATCTAGCCAGGATTCAGTCACATAAAAGCATTTGCAGGTGATAGATCACTTCACTTTTACAGAAAATGGAACACATGAAATAATTGCCTTAATATTTTCAGCAGAATCCAGCAAGTCAACATGGAATATTGTCAGTAAAGTCATTTGTACAAGGCCAAAGGCTAGATAACCCTATAGTGATTCTTAACACACACTGTATCTTTCACAGTAAAATTGGGGTTTTAAAATATAACAGCATGCAGCACAGAGCTGCCATTACTTTCCGTACTGATTTTTCTGTACAGGGTGGTGGTGAAGGCCATGGTAAGACCTTCCATCTTAACCCTGTGCACATTCCCACTCCCTTAGTTCATCTTTCCTATTTCCCTCATGGTTTCATCTGCTCAACCTTAATCTGTTGACAGGTTTCACCTCTTATCCACCAGCTTCTGTTTCACCCCTTCCTTTCAGTTATACTGACTATTCCTCTCTACACCAGCCTTTCTCAACCCTTTTGCCTGGAGGAACCCTTGAAATAATTTTCAGTTCTCAGGGAACACTGGCATAAAAATTATTACATCTACAGCTCACAGTACATTAGCATGATCAATAAGTTGCAAGCTCATAAGGTAAACATAAGTCAGTTCTTTAACTGAGATTTATTAAGCTAAAATAATTTTTCTAAAGGTAAGCTTGATAGATTTAATTTCAAGGTTGTAAATTTATTTTAATCAATGCTCTTTACAGCATGAAATTTTATCTCTAATGTTAAGCACTGTCCTGTGATGTCAGGATTTTCTATTTTAACAAGAGAAACAAAACCTCTGATGGAACTAATCACTGAATGGGGAACCATCAGTACAGATACCAACACAGTTCCTCTAAGACCAACCTTTTATTTCCAGATATGAAAACCAAACATTAACTACTTCTTGGCCTTTGCCTTGTTTTGGGCAGTTCTTAGCAACAGAAAAAAAGTTATCTCGAATTTTACAAATGATACATCACATTTATTGGTGAAATCTGTTAACCTGTCAATCTGGATAGAAAAGCTGTTGTTTTTCGGTTTATCACAAAGTCTCTTCAACATCATGTAACATGCCATCAATATGTTGACTTACCATATGGTTTGAGAGTGAAACCTTTTGAATTTCTCAAACTGCGTCTTGTCCTTGCATTTTCCCTCTATAATTTTACATCTGTCATTATTATTTCTCGCCGACTGTGTGACCTTTTCTGGGTAATAAGTTCTAACAAATAACTTGCTTCCTGCGTCTTTTTACTGACTGTGATTTTATTAATGAAAGCTTTATTCTGTTTGAGCTTGCTGTTTAGAAAAATGAGCACTCTTATGTGTCATATGGCTGATTTGTAGTTAAGTGTCTTTTCAATTTTGCTGGAGCTATTGTTGCATTTGTAAGTTGCTTGCCACAACCTAGGTACAATGGAATAGTACTTGGATCACCACTCAATGTAAAACCCATTTGTAAGTAGCTTCCATTGCAAAAAAAAAATTGTATCAGAAAAACGGCATGATAAATAACTAAACAAGAAAACAGCAAAAAATACGAAAACTTAATACAATTCACTTCTAACCTACACAATCCACCTTTTGCAACGCTTACAACAACAAGGTAGCGGCAGGCCAGCAGCTGAACGGCGGCGCGTAAAATGTCATTCTTTAGAATGAAAATTTCCCTCCAATATTCTACTACATTGGTAGCTTGTTCACTCCCTTAAGTCAGTTGGTGACATGTAAAAGTATTTGGGGGAGGTAATTCGAGATGGAGAGGCAGACGTCACAGCCCAAGTTGGGTGAGTCCAGTCAATGCTCGGAAAACGCATTTCTCGTTCCTCATCAGCCTACTGTTCTCCCCTCTACGTAGCATAGCACTCACCAATTATCAATAGCCTTTAAAACTATCTCGCATCAACAACTGAGAACAAATACTGTCCTGCTGTACTCTGTCACACTGGGCTGAGAGACCTCTAACACGCTTGCTAACGGGGCTGTTCGGTCACTGTCCTGCACTGCGAGCACTAGAAACACTGACTATTTTCTTTTAATCACAGTCTCTCATGGAACCCCAGTTGAGAAACCCTGCTCTACACTAACACTCCAAATGCATAGTCTTTACTGGCTCTTTGCCTCTGACCCACTGACTTCTTCCAAAAGTTTTTTTTTTGTGCAAAAGTTTACATGAACTTTGATTTCTCCAGCTTCCAGTACTTACTCTCTCCTTTCTTTTTCCATTCCCCATTCTAGCTACCTTCTCACCCGCTCAGCAGCTTGCTCTGGCTCCCCTCCTTTCTTCCATGGTCCACTGCCCATTCCTATTAGGTTCCTCCTCCTTCACTTTATCCCTTCTGCCTATCACCTCATAGCTTCTTACTTCATCCCCCTTCTCCCTCATCTCCTTCCTCTTCTCACCTTATTCTGGCTTCTGGCTCCTTCCCTTCCAATCCTGATGAAGGATCTCAGCTCTAAACATTGCCTGTTTATTCCCTTTCATTGATCCTACTGGACTTACTCAATTCCTCCAGCATTTAATGTGTTATTCAGGATTTCCAGCGTATGGTGTGGGGTAATGAGGCTGGCCAGGTAACTGACCTTTCAGTGGGAGAGTAGTTAGGAAACAATGAGCAGAAATCCTTAACATTCAGGAGGAGAGTTTTAAATTGGAGTAGGGCAAACTACGGGGCATTAGGTGGGAACTTTTTTTAATTGGGAACACTTTTTTTGGCAAGTCTGCATCAGACATGTGGAAGGTTTTTAAAGATCAATTGTGCAGGATACTGTAAAGGTACGTTGCTGTTAGATGGAAGGACTGGGATGGAATGATAAGAGAACCTAAAATGTCCAGAGACAGGATGAATTTTGTCAAAGAAGAAAGGAAAAGTATGTAAAGCTTCAGAAGTTGGGATCAAATGAAGCACGAGGAATATAAAGAAGCCAGAAAAGAACCAATGAAGCGAAGTAGGAAGGCCAGGAGTGGCCATGAAAAATCCTTGGCAAGTAGGATTAAAGTGAATCTCAAAGCATTCTATACATGGATCAAGAGTAAAAGGGTAACTAGGGAGAGCGTGGGACCACTCAGGGATAAAAGGGGAACATTTGCTTGGATGCCAAGAATTTGAGTGAGATACTTAATGAGTACTGTACTTTGCTTTAGTATTTACCAAGGAAAATGGTATGGACGACCAGGAGATCAGTGCTGAGTGTATAAATATGTTCAGGCGTTTAAAGGTCAAGGAGGACGAAGTGTTGGGCCTCCTAATGAGTACTAAGGTGGATAAGTCCGCAGGGCCTGATGGGACTTACCCCAGGTTATTGAAGAAGACAAGAAATGAAATTGCTAGGGGCTCAACCAGTATATTTGTGTCCTCTCTAGCCACATGCAAGGTCCTGCAGGACTGACAAGTGGCTAATGTTGTGCCTCTGTTTAAGAAGGGAACAAGGGAGAATTATGGGAACTATAGACCAGTGAGTCTCATGTCAGTTATAGAGAAATTGCTGGAGAAAAATTTTAAGGATAGGATGTATGAGCATTTGGAAACCCATGGCTTAATAAATAATAATAATAATAATAATAATAATAATAATACTTTATTGATCCCGAGTGGGAAATTCTTTCATTACAGCAGTAACATTTAAAAGCACACTTAGCAATGTGCAGACTTAACTAATAATAAAGTAGAGAATAATAATATACACAATAATAATGTACCAATGTGCAATAATAATGTATGGATTAATGAAGCAGAGAATATTGTACTATGATGTCACACAGAGATGAACTGTTGTATCTGCTTATTGCATTTGGTAGGAAGGATTAGGGAGAGCCAGCATGGCTTTGTGCAGGGCAGGGTTGTGTCTTACCAACTTGACTGAGTTTTTTGACAATGTGACGAGAGAGATTGATGAGGGCAGGGCAGTGGATGTTGTTTACATGGATTTTAGTAAGGTGTTTGACAAAGTCCCTCATAGGAAGCTAATCCAGAAGATTGAGAAGCATGGGGTCAGCGACGAATTAGCTGTTTGGATTCAGAGCTGGCTTGCACGTAGAAGACAGAGGGGGGTGGTTGAAGGGGCTGAATTGAACTGGGGGCTTGTAATTACTGGTGTTCCGCAGGGATCTGTACTGGGGAGTCTGCTGTTTGTGATGTATATAAATGACCTGGGTGAAAATGTAGATGGGTGGGTTAGTAAGTTTGCAGATGATACCAAGATTAGTGGAGTTGTGGGTGGCGTGGAAGACTGGCAATGAATACAGCACAATATGGATCAGTTGAAGATATAGTCTGAGAAATGGCAGCTGGAGTTTTAACCCAGATAAATGTGAGGTGTCGCACCTCGGTGCTGTGCAATGCTGAAAGTGAGTAGAGAGTAAAGAAAGAAGAATATTTGGTACCCAGTAAATACAGAATGAACATTGAAATAGTAGACGAGCAATGACCTTAATTTAGTATCATTGATGCTGAGTGGGATTTGGCAAGTTAAATGGAAACCAGATAGCTGATCCTGACCCATGTCTGATATAGAAACATGTGATGTAGTGTTGTTAATACAATACTTTGAATTGCTTGCTTAGTGATGTTGATATATTATCCAGATTTAGGTTTTAGGTGCTAATATAGTTGGTATATGAAATCTATGGGTACTATTGATTGTTTTGGCAGGAGTTTTTTTTAATTGAATTTAAGGCACCAACTAACTTGGAATTAGTTTGACCCCCTTCCAATCCCACTATCATCACCTCCCTGTTGAAGGAGACCTACTACACTTTGGCTAGAGTCCAGGGATGGGCCAATTACAACGGAAGTTGGACTTCTTTGACATCAGTGAAATTCCACCTGTTATTCATTTCAGCACGAGTGAGAATCTGTATCATGCTCCCTAGTATCAAATCTATTTACAAATATCTGGCAACATATTAAATGAATTAAGCTGTGAATAACTACCTGTCCATCTGTGACTCTCTATGACAGTCTGCATTAAGGATCTCATTTTTCATTGTGTTGACTAGCTTGTTGACTTCAGTCTGGGAGACTCCATGGACATGTTTAGTATCCTTCAATCTCTTACCAAGCCAAACTGGCAGGGGTCTCTTCAATCCCAGAGCATGTGGTCAGCCTGCATATTTTGTTTGGTAATTGTTTACAAGACAATTTATTCATTGGTATCTTGAAAGGTACAATGGATAAATTGTCCGTCTGTACTGAAAAAATCATTCATTAATTATTGTCATACAGAGTTTGGAGACGAGCCCTTTCTACAAACTTATCCATGCTGATTGTGTTGCCCAGCAAGCTGGTCCCATCTCACCATACCCCCTCAATCTCTCCTATTCAAGTACTCGTCTAGATAGCTTTTAAATGTTGATAATGCGCTTGCCGCCAAGCAGTATTTCTAGTAGCTCATTTCAAATAAGCACCATTGTTTACATAAAGAAGCTGTCATTGATGTCCCTTTTAAATCTCTTGACTCTCATCTCAACCTAAACCCTCCCGTGTTTTTTTTTTGCAACCCTCTCTAACTCAGGGCCCCTGGTAAATCCATTCTGCATTCTTGTTTAATAATACTTCCTACAATGGTAGCCAAAACTGTACACAATATTCTTGTGTGTTGTCTCACCAGCATATTATGTAATTAAACTGTACAACTCAGATACTCTGTCCTGACTGAAGGTCATCATGCCAAATACATTGATCAATCTATCTACTTGTGATGCTGCTTTCAGTGAACTGTGCATCTTCACTCCAAAGTCCCTCTGTCCCATAACACTCCTCAGGGCCTTATCGTCCACTCTGTAAGTCCTATCCTGGTTTGATCTACCAAAATGCAATACCTCACATTTATATCAGCTCACATCAAGATCCTCTGTATTTTTTCCATAACCTTTTCCGCTGTCCACTACACTCATGTGAGTATCATTTGCAAACTTACTAACCACACCTTGCACATTCACATCCAAATCACCTGCATAACTTAAAAACAACAAAGATCTTCGCACCACCCCTCGTGCCACATCCCTAAACACAGGCCTCCAGTTTGAGAAAACAAACCCTTGACCATCACCCTCTGCTTTCGACCACTGTGCCAATTATGAATCCAATGCCCCTTGGATCCCATGTGACCTAATGTTCCAGACTAGCTTACAATGAAGGACCTTGTCAAAGGCCTTGCTAACTTCAACATAGATAACATCCACTGCCCTACCTTCATCTTCCCTCTTGATTACCTCCTTGAGGAAGTCCAAGAAATGTGTACAATATGACTTCTCATGGACAAGCCATGTACAAGTTTTTCAAATACATTTCCGCAATTTCCCATTTTGGCTTAAACAATATTTTGAGATTTTCCTTGAATTTGCAGTATATTTCATAAATGACAGTTTAGTGTCAGTTAATAAATCATTATAATTTCTGCATCTGTTTATGTTTCAGTATAGG
This sequence comes from Hemitrygon akajei, assembly GCF_048418815.1. Taxonomy (NCBI): domain Eukaryota; kingdom Metazoa; phylum Chordata; class Chondrichthyes; order Myliobatiformes; family Dasyatidae; genus Hemitrygon; species Hemitrygon akajei. Next base: position 50,875,826 of record NC_133146.1, on the reverse strand, counting down.
AACAAAAATTATTACCTTGTAGGGTCACTACAGCATACAACCAGGCCCTTCAGACAATCTAGTCTGTGCCAAACCATTAATCTGCCAAGTCCCATCGACCTGGACCTGGACAACAGCCTTCCATACCTTTCTCATCCATGTACCAATCCGGTCCAAACTTCTCTTCAATGTTGAAATCAACCCCAAATCCACCACTTGCATTGGCAGTTTGTTCCATGTTTTCACTACCTTTTGAGTGAAGAAGTTCCCCCTCATGCTCCCCTTAAATATTTCACCTTTCACCCTTAACCCATGACCCTTAGTTGTAGTCTCATCCAACCTCAGTGGAAAAAGCCTGCTTACATTTACCCAATCTCTAACCCTCAGAATTTTGTATACCTCTATCAAAGCTCCCTTCAATCTTATATATTCTAGGGAATAAAATTCTAACCTATTCAATCCTTCCTTATAACTCAAGTCCTCCAGTCCAGGCAACATCCATATGAATTTTCTCTTTACTCTTTCAATTTTACTTACACCTTTCCTGTAGGTTGATGACCAAATCTGCATGCAATATTCCAAATTAGGCCTCACCATTGTCTTCTACAATTTCAAAATAACATCCCAACTCCAGTGTTCAGTACTTTAATTTTTGAAGGCTAATGTACCAAAAGCTTTCTTTTCAGTCCTTTCTACCTCTGATGCCACTTTCAAGAAATTATGTTATCTGTATTCCCAGATCCCTCTGTTCTACCACACTCCTCAGTGTCCTACTGCTCTCCGTGGAAGACCTATCCCGGTTGGTCCTCCCAAAGTGCAACTCCACACACTTGTCTGCATTAAACTCCATCAGCCATTTCCCTGCCCATTCTTCCAGCTGGTTCAGACCTCGCTGCAAGCTCAGGCAGTCTTCCTCGCTGTCCACTACACCCCCAATCTTGGTGTCATCGACAGATTTGCTTATCCAGTTTACACACAATCATCCAGACTGCTGATATAAAGGACAAACAACAACAAACACAGCACCGATCCCTGCAGCACTTCACTAGTCAAAGTTGGAGAAGTAGCCATTTACTACCACTCTAGTGTCTAATCCAATTTACTACATCATCTTGAATGCCAAGCGACTGAATCTTCCTGACCAACTTCCCATGAGGGGCCTTGCTAAAGTCCATGTAAATAACATCCACTGCCTTGTTGACATCAGCTTTCCTGGTAACTTCCTCGAAAAACTCTAAGAAAATTGAGTCTTTTGAAAGTGCTGCAGAAAAGCTTCAACACATTAAATGAGCTTTCACATTCACAAAGGACTTGGGTAGAATTATTTTAGATCAGTTTTTTGAATCTCTGAACAATTTTTTAATACTCCAGTACAATCTGTACATTTGTCAATTTCCTTTTAGAGCTGCCAGAGGAAGCTGCAGAGATAGGTACACAGCAGTTAGGGATATTTAGACAAGTAAATGGACAGAAAAGGTTTAGAGCAGAGGGTTCCTGGAATGTATGGATTATTTCTTTTATAGCAACACGTATTGATCTGCTACCTGCACTTGTGCTGTTGACTACGCATGTGCATTGTTCTCTCTCTCATTGCAGTGTGGGAACACCAGTTAAAGCCATCTCCCTCGTGCACTCTTAGTTAATTGATATGTAGTTGTGCACAGACACAACAAATTGGCGACAACTACGAACCTGAATGTCAGAGAATATCATCATCTGCACTGACAGTTATGGGACGAAACAGCAAGAGTTAAACAGCGCGAGAAGGCCGTCACAGACGCTAACAAACGTGCAAGTACAGTGCATAGTAACAGTGAAAGATGTGCTGAATTTGAAGTGAAAATAACTTGGTGATGGCTTCAGTTGGGAAAGTTGACTAATAAAGGCTGGGAGTCATATATCGGGAGGGTTGAACCGTACTGTAATGCGAACAATGCGGAGGAGCAAAAGAAATCCCCTATGTTTCTTAGCTTAATGGGTCCAAGGGCATACATACAGTCTCTTACGCAATGTAGTAACCCTCACAAAGCCAGCAAGCAAGACGTTCAATAAAATTGTTACAATTTTACAAAATCGCTTGAGCCTTAAACCGCCAGCAATAGCTGAGAGATTTCGATTTTACAAAAAGGAACCAGTCAAAAGATGAAAGCATTTCTAAATTCATTGCAGAACTGCACAAACTTTAGAGATGGACTTTCTGATACATTAAGGGACAGTCTTGTATGTGGCAGACATAGTCAAAGCATTCAAAAGAGGCTACTGTCCAAAAATGGAGTCAGACAAAGGTGAACTATCATACCCAGAACTGCACAGTATAACTGAAGCAGATCACACAATCATCTGGATCATACTAGATGAGAACGGTGTAGAAGTGAAAATGGAGCTGGATACAGGGTCAGCTTTGCCCGTAATTCCAGAGGCTGACTACAGCAGACTGTTTTCTAAGATGCCGTTAGAGAAGACCTCGGTGATGCTAAAGACTTCCAGAGAAAGGCAAACTGAAAGTAAGTGTGATGCATGGAGGCCAAACACAGCAGTTTATAGCTTTATGTGTTGTAAAATAGAGGGCCAGCTCTTTTTGGACATGAACATTTGAGAAAAATCCAACTAGACTGGCACTCAATCAAAGCTCTCAGGGTGACATCAACAGGCAACAGCAGCCCAAATGGTAACAATAATGGCACAGTTACTTAATGCTAATGAGAAGATGTTTGAGAAGCAGATTGGTAAACTCAAAGGCACGAAGACCAGAATTGAACTGAATGAAACAACAACACCAAGATTCCATAAAGCATGTCCAGTTCTTTACGCACTGCATCCTAAAGTGGATGCTGAACCACAAAGCTTGGAGGTGTCTGGAATTCTCTCCAAGGTCGAGTGGAGCGATTGAGCCATGCCCGTTGTCCCAGTGATCAAGTAAGGGAAGGCCAGTGCCATTCACATGTGAGATTTCAAAGTGAGTATCAGCCCAGTGCTGCATTCCCTGACAAAAATAGAGGACATTTTTCGGTAGGCGGGGAAGGGGTTTTAAAGATTGACTTCTCACAAACCTATCTGCAAATGGAGATTGAGGAGTCGAGCAGGAAGTTCCTCACAATCAACACTCACAAGAGACTGTTTCAGTATAATTGTCTCATCTTTGGAGCAGCATCAGCTCCAGCAATTTGGCAAAGAGCAATGGACCTAACACTCCAAGATAATCCAGGAACACAATGTTACCTTGATACCTCATAGAGACTGGCAAAAATGATGAAGATTTGAATAGCTCAGCAGAAAGCCGTTGATTAGACAATCAAGATTTGAATAGCTCAGACTCAGCAGAAAGCAGCTGATTGGGCCATTGAGGCTTCGACGAGAAGAGGCTGAGGATGAGCTTCACTCCAAGTGAGGTAAGGCCGGGTAAGTTCCTTTCAAAGGAGAAAGTTTCAAAAGTTGAGGCAAGTATTGGGTAGGTCATGGCAGCTGAGATCAGCCCCGTGATTTGTTCATCCTGCAGCATGTGGGAAATCAGGGATACTTCCAGTGTCCCTGACGACTATGTGTGCAGGAAGTGTGTCCAACTGCAGCTTCTGGCAGACCGCATTGAGCGTCTGGAGCTGCGACTGGATTCATACTGGAGCATCCACGATGCTGAGAAAGTCGTGAATAGCACGTTCAGTGAGTTGGCCACACCACAGGTAAAGGCTACACAGGCAGAAAGGGAAGGGGTGGCCACTAGACAGCGTAGCAGTAGGCAGGTAGTGCAGGAGTCCCCTGAGGTCATCTCCCTCCTGAACAGATATACTGTTCTGGATACTGTTGGGGGAGATGTCTCATCAGGGGAAGGCAGCAGCAGCCGAGTTCATTGCACCATGGGTGGCTCTGCAGCACAGGAGGGAAGGAAAAGGAGTGGGAGAGCTATAGTGATAGGGGATTCGATTGTAAGGGGAATAGATAGGCGTTTCTGCGGCCGCAAACGAGACTCCAGGATGGTATGTTGCCTCCCTGGTGCAAGGGTCAAGGATGTCTCTGAGCGGCTGCAGGACATTCTGGAATGGGAGGGTGAACAGCCAGTGGTCGTGGTGCACATAGGTACCAACGATATAGGTAAAAAACAGGATGAGGTCCTACAAGGTGAATTTAGGGAGTTAGGAGATAAACTAAAAAGTAGGACCACAAAGGTAATAATCTCTGGATTACTACCAGTGCCACGTGCTAGTCAGGGTAGAAATAGGAGGATATTTCAGATGAATACATGGCTTGAAAAATGGTGCAAGGGGGAGGGATTCAAATTTCTGGGGCATTGGAACCAGTTCTGGGGGAGGTGGGACCGGTATAAACAGGACCAATGTCCAAGGGGGAGCGTTTGCTACTGCTGTTCAGGAGGCTTTAAGCTAATGTGGCAGGGGGATGGGAACAAGTGCAGAGAGACAGAGGGGTGTAAAATGAGGGTAGAAGCAAAAAGTAGTAAGGTGAAAAGTAAAAGTGACAGGCAGGCAAATCCAGGGCAAAAAGCAAAAAGGGCCACTTTTCAACATAATTGTATAAGGGCTAAGAGTGTTGTAAAAACAAGCCTGAAGGCTTTGTGTGTCAATGCGAGGAGCATTCGTAACAAGGTGGATGAATTGAATGTGCAGATAGTTATTAATGAATATGATATAGTTGGGATCACAGAGACATGGCTCCAGGGTGACCAAGGATGGGAGCTCAACATCCAGGGATATTCAATATTCAGGAGGGATAGACAGGAAAGAAAAGGAGGTGGGGTAGCATTGCTGGTTAGAGAGGAGATTAACGCAATAGAAAGGAAGGACATTAGCCTGGAGGATGTGGAATCGATATGGGTAGAGCTGCATAACACTAAGGGGCAGAAAACGCTGGTGGGAGTTGTGTACAGGCCACCAAACAGTAGTAGTGAGGTTGGGGATGGCATTAAATAGGAAATTAGAAATGTGTGCAATAAAGGAACAGTAGTTATAATGGGTGACTTCAATCTACATATAGATTGGGTGAACCAAATTGGTAAGGGTGCTGAGGAAGAGGATTTCTTGGAATGTATGCAGGATGGTTTTCTGAACCAACATGTCGAGGAACCAACTAGAGAGCAGGCCATTCTAGATTGGGTATTGAGCAATGAGGAAGGGTTAGTTAGCAACCTTGTCGTGCGAGGCACCTTGGGTAAGAGTGTCCATAATATGGTGGAATTCTTCATTAAGATGGAGAGTGATAGTTAATTCAGAAACAAAGGTTCTGAACTTAAAGAAGGGTAACTTTGAAAGTATGAGACATGAATTAGCTAAGATAGACTGGCAAATGATACTTAAAGGGTTGACGGTACATATATAAAAGGCAAGCATTTAAAGATTGCATGGATGAACTACAACAATTCTTCATCCCAGTTTGGCAAAAGAATAAACCAGGGAAGGTAGTGCACCCGTGGCTGACAAGGGAAATTAGGGATAGTATCAAGTCCAAAGAAGAAACATATAAATTAGCAAAAAAAAGCGGCACACCTGAGGACTGGGAGAAATTCAGAGATCAGCAGAGGAGGACAAAGGGCTTAATTAGGAAAGGAAAAAAAAGATTAAGAGAGAAAGCTGGCAGGGAACATAAAAACTGACTGTAAAAGCTTTTATAGATATGTGAAAAGAAAAAGATTGGTCAAAACAAATGTAGGTCCTTTACAGTCAAAAATAGGTGAATTGATTATAGGGAACAAAGACATGGCAGACCAATTGAATAACTACTTTGGTTCTGTCTTCATTAAGGAGGACATAAATAATCTTCCGGAAATAGTAAGGGACCGGGGGTCTAGAGAGATGGAGGAACTGAGGGAAATACATGTTAGTAGGGAAGTGGTGTTAGGTAAGTTGAAGGGATTAAAGGCAGATAAATCCCCAGGGCCAGATGGTCTGCATCACAGAGTGCTTAAGGAAGTAGCCCAAGAAACAGTGGATGCATTAGTGATAATTTTTCAAAACTCCTTAGATTCTGGATTAGTTCCTGAGGATTGGAGGGTGGCTAATGTAACCCCACTTTTTAAAAAAGGAGGGAGAGAGAAACCGGGGAATTATAGACCGGTTAGTCTGACATCGGTGGTGGGGAAAATGCTAGAGTTGGTTATCAAAGATGTGATAACAGCACATTTGGAAAGAGGTGAAATCATCGGACAATGTCAGCATGGATTTGTGAAAGGAAAATCAAGTCTGACGAATCTTATAGAATTTTTTGAAGATGTAACTAGTAGAGTGGATAGGGGAGAGCCAGTGGATGTGGTATATTTAGATTTTCAAAAGGCTTTTGACAAGGTCCCACACAGGAGATTAGTGTGTAAACTTAAAGCACACGGTATTGGGGGTATGGTATTGATGTGGATAGAGAATTGGTTGGCAGACAGGAAGCAAAGAGTGGGAGTAAATGGGACCTTTTCAGAATGGCAGGCAGTGACTAGTGGGGTACCGCAAGGCTCAGTGCTGGGACCCCAGTTGTTTACAATATATATTAATGATTTAGATGAGGGAATTAAATGCAGCATCTCCAAGTTTGCGGATGACACAAAGCTGGGCGGCGGTGTTAGCTGTGAGGAGGATGCTAAGAGAATGCAGGGTGACTTGGATAGGTTAGGTGAGTGGGCAAATTCATGGCAGATGCAATTTAATGTGGATAAATGTGAGGTTATCCACTTTGGTTGCAAGAACAGGAAAACAGATTATTATCTGAACGGTGGCCGATTAGGAAAAGGGGAGACGCAACGAGACCTGGGTGTCATTGTACACCAGTCATTGAAGGTGGGCATGCAGGTACAGCAGGCAGTGAAAAAGGCAAATGGTATGTTGGCATTCATAGCAAAAGGATTTGAGTACAGGAGCAGGGAGGTTCTACTGCAGTTGTACAAGGCCTTGGTGAGACCGCACCTAGAATATTGTGTGCAGTTTTGGTCCCCTAATCTGAGGAAAGACATTCTTGCCATAGAGGGAGTACAAAGAAGGTTCACCAGATTGATTCCTGCGATGGCAGGACTTTCATATGACGAAAGACTGGATCGACTAGGCTTATACTCACTGGAATTTAGAAGATTGAGGGGGGATCTTATTGAAATGTATAAAATTCTAAAGGGATTGGACAGGCTAGGTGCAGGAAGATTGTTTTCGATGTTGGGGAAGTCCAGAACGAGGGGTCACAGTTTAAGGATAAAGGGGAAGCCTTTTAGGTCCGAGATGAGGAGAAACTTCTTCACACAGAGAGTGGTGAATCTGTGGAATTCTCTGCCACAGGAAACAGTTGAGGCCGGTTCATTGGTTATAATTAAGAGGAAGTTAGATATGGCCCTTGTGAATAAAGGGATCAGGGGGTTTGGAGAAAAAGCAGGTACAGGGTTCTGAGTTGGATGATCAGCCATGATCATACTGAATGGCAGTGCAGGCTCGAAGGGCCGAATGGCCTACTCCTGCACCTATTTTCTATGTTTCTATGAAGAGCACCTCCAGGACCTCGGTAAAGTGCTTACCAGGCTGAGTGATTATAGTCTGCGCACAAAGAGAGAGAAATGTGAGTTTTTTAAGATTAAAATCTCATATTGTGGACGTCATTGACAAACAAAGCTTTCGTATGTCACAAGACTGAAGCACCTAAATCAGAAAATGTGTCACAACTCAGGTCATACTTGGTCCTCGTAAACTACTACCAGCAGTTTCTCCCAAACATTGCGACAGAGCTGCACCAATTGAACACGCTGTTTGCAGACAGGAGCAAAGTGGGAATGGTCAGAAAAAGCATTCAAGGAAACGAGACTAATAACATCTGATGAACTGCTCACCCATTATGACCCATCAGACTGGTGTTAGATACGTCCCCTATGGCATTGGAGCTGTTTTGTCACACATTATGAAGTATGGATCTGAACGCTTGATTGTGTTTGCTTCAAGATCACTGACGAGCGCAGAATGCAACTACACACAAATCAACCGAGAGGCCCTTAGACGAGTACAGGGAATAAAAAAGTTCCACCACTACCTTTGCGGACAAAAGTGTACTCTAGTGACAGATCACTGGTTCCTTGTATCTGTTTTCAATCGCAGGAAGGGAATCCCAGTGATGTCTGCTATCCAGTCACAGCGTTGGGCACTAATCCTCGGAGCCCACTCTTATGACATAGAGTTCAAGGGTACCAAACAACACAGCAACACAGAAGGCTTGTCATGTCTTCTAGTACCGTATTGGCAACTGAAGAAGAAAAGTCTTCTGACCCAACAGAAGTGTTCCACACAGCATTGGTAGACTAGTTGCCGGTAACAAATTCTGAAATACGAAGGGAAACAAGGAATGACCCGACATTCTCAAAAGTCCATGACATCACCATGCAAGGATGGCCAGCTCATGGAACCTTATGTTTCCAGAGTTCTCAGCAAGATGTGATGTCAAAGAATGTTGATGTGTGGATCTTGTGTTGTGGTTCCCTCTACACTGCGCACCAGACTGTTAGAGAACCTGTATGAAGGACATCTGAGTACAGTCAAGATGAAGAGTCTCGCCCGGAGCTACGTCTGGCCGGGATTAGATAAACAGATTGAAGGCTTGGTCAAAAGCTGATCGGGATGCCAAAAAGTTCAAGATGCACTGTTAAAACTGTGGGAGAAGCTGTTGTCACCATGGTAAAGAGTACATATTGAATTTGCTGCACCATTCATGAACTCCATGTTTCTGATTGCTGTGGATGTTCATTCAAAGTGGCCGAAGGTTACTCCAATGAAGTCAACCACGTCAGCAAAGACTGTCTCCACTTTGCCAGAAAATGCTTACCAGAACAAATTGCGAATGACAACAGACCACAACACGTCAGAAGAATTTCAACTGTTCATGAAGAAAAATGGCATCAGACATTTCATGTCAGCTCCTCACCACCCAGCAATGAATGGGTTAGCTGAAAGGTTTATGCAAACCTTCAAGAAGTCCATTAAAGTGATCGACAAGGAAGACTTTTCTCTACAGCACAAGGTGGACAACTTTCTGTTTGTGTATCGGAACTCTGTTCATGAGAGGACAAATCAATCACCTGCAATATTGTCCATGAGCAAGAATCAGATCTTGTATAGGCCTCCTGAAACCAGATCTACAAAGGGAAGTGCAGAATAAACAATTCAGCCTGTTGCCAACTGAAGCAGCAAGGAGCTTCAGGTTTGGATAGTAAGTCCTAGCGCACGACTACTGAGAAGACAAGTGGACACCCAGTAGGTTAGCTACAAGAACTGGACCACTGATGTACACAGTGGATGTTGGAGATCAGACATGGGGATGTCACGCGGACCAGATACTGCATGCTCAACTGAAGAACTCACCTGAGTCAACTGTATGCAACAAGATGGACACATTACAGTCAGCGGACTTACCTCTCACTGATGATGTCACAGTAACGTGATACTGGAAACTGAGAACGTTGTCATAGACAAGACATATATCAAACCTGATACAACTCCACAGATCCAGAGGCGCGAAGAGAACTTTATCATTGATAAGACACCTGATGCCACTCTACAGGTCCAGAGGCGCTATCCTGACAAAAACAGAGCGCCACCCAAAAGTCTGAACCTTTAGCACTGTGAAGTTAATTGTGGACTGTTATTATGAAATCACGTTTATTTGGAATATAGATCTGTGAAAGGGAAATTGAATGTTTTGTACACATACAGTTTAATGTTAATCTAAAGGGGGAGGACAACCGATCTGTTGTCTGCGCGTGCACATTGTGCTCTCGCTCTCTTGTTGCAATGTGAATACACCTGTTAAAGCCATCTCCCGTGTGCATGTTTTTATTTAGTTGATATGTAGATGTGCACAGACACAATTCCCAACCTGGGGTCCATGGACCCCTTGCTTCGTCATATTGGTCCATGGTGTACAAATAAAGGTTGTGAACCCTTGATTTAAAGAGATATGGACCAGTGTAAGCCAGTAGGTAAGTATCTTGCAAGAGCTGTACTGAAGGGACCCTTACTGTGCTGTACACCTCTGGCACCAGTTACTGTTTTACAATATTTGATCATTCAGCTGATGTTTCATCACGTTGTTCACATCCACCTATCTGATTGAAGTTTGAAATGATAAACAGCATGAATGAAATAACAAACTGCTTGAATGGCAATACTTAGTAACACTAGGTCATTAGTTTAGAAGGCACCTAAGATCTGATGCTCCCCCATTTCCCGAGAACTGGTTTTGAACCTGAACAGGCTTTGAAACAAAGGATGATCCACAACATACACACCCTTCATTTTGTTCCTCATGTTACATAATGTTTTACACCTAATGCATTTTTCTAATTTTGAATCATAAAAAAATTATCTGCTTCTAATCCAAATCATTGAAGGCTCTAGCTAAATGATTGATACTGTACTTAAAACATTAAACCTTGTGATAATTGTTGATACAATAGCATTTTACCTTTTCATTAAGTAACAAAAACTTGTCATGGTTACTAACAAGATTATGACTCATCACCCAATATATAATAAATATTATATTGTACAAAGGCTTATCTTTTAAGTGACTGAATTTTAATATTAATGGAATAAATTGTTTTTTTTAAAGTTACTGTATATTCACCAGCCATTGTGTTGGAGCTGCTAATATTAAATATGGGTTTCGAGGTTAGTGAAATACTGCCACCTAGTGATCAAAAACCAACCAACAAGGCAAGTAAAAATCTGTTTTCTAAACACTTTCCCTCTTTTCACCCGCTTTTGCTGTGCTCCCCTTCCTCAACTCCAGGGGGAAAAAAAGCCACACGTAAGATTATTCACTACAACAAACTACACCAAGATAATGTGCCTGTGGGGAAGATACCTTGGCAAGTTTTCTCCTACTGCATGGCAGGCAGCAGCTGTGGTAAGGTGGGACAATGTACTTGGACAGAAATATAAATGTGACTGTGCCTCATTCTGGTGTAACATATTTTTAACTGCAGACAGCCAGAAACGATTTTGAAGTACCATGGATTGATGATCGCTTTGCGGGGCACATGAATTAACTCTGTGCGCCTGTCCCTGAAATTCTAGTGACCTGTATGTCTGCACTGAACAGCGAAAGCCAAACTTGAGGCACATCTCCTCATCTGTTGCATGGGCACCTTCAAGTCACTTTCAGCTTCTGATCTTTCCTGCTCTTTCTGCCCTATACTGCATGTGCAACTGATGAAGGACAAAGTTCTAGGTATTAGATTATTGTTTACCACCCATTTTGACGTGCAGCTCCCAGGTTGTACATAGCAGGGGTACTGCGCCGGAGAATCACCTTTCAAAGGTTGATTGGACGAGGTGGTTTGCAGGCAAATAGCTCACAGGCCTGTGAGGTAGTGGGAGCTCAAGATCTCCATGATCCTGTTAGAGAAAGGCAAGGCAGCTAGGAGTAATGGAGCCTGGATAATGAGAGATTTAGGGACCCTGGCCAGGTTGACTCTGTGGTTAAGAAGGTATACAGTGCATTGGCCTTCATCAGCCGTGGGATTGAGTTTAGGAGCTGAGAGGTAATGTTGCAGCTATATAGGATCCTAGTCAGACCCCACTTGGAGTACTGTGCTCAGTTCTGATCACCTCACAATAGGAAGGATGTGGAAACCATAGAACAGGTGCAGAGGAGATTTACAAGGACGCTGCCTGGATTGGGGAGCATGCCTTATGAGAAAAGGTTGAGTGAACTCGGCCTTTTCTCCTTGGAGCGACGGAGGATGAGAGGTGAATAAGATGATGAGAGGCATTGATCATGTGGATAGTCAGAGGCTTTTTCCCCGGGGCTGAAATGGCTAGCACGAGAGGGCGCAGTTTTAAGGTGCTTGGAAGTAGGTACAGAGGTAGATGTCAGGGTTAAGTTTTTTACACAGAGAGTGGTGCGTGTGTGGAATGGGCTGCCGGCGATGGTGGTGGAGGCGGATACAATAGGGTCTTTCAAGAGACTCCTGGACAGGTACATGAAGCTTAGAAAGTAGAGGGCTATGGGTAACCCGAGGTAATTTCTAAGGTAAGGACATGTTCGGCACAGCCCTGTGGGCTGAAGGGCCTGTATTGTGCTGTAGGTTTTCTATGTTTCTATGAAAAAGGAGGCTTGGGTCAGGGAGAGGCAGCTGGGATCAAGCAAAACCCCAGAGGACTGTAGGGGATGGAGAAGTGGAGGAGTGTACTGAAGAAGAAATCAGGAGGACAAACGATAGGCATAAGACCATAAGGAATAGGAGCAGAAGTAGACCATTGTCTGTTTTGCTGCTCGATCACGGCGGATTTTATTATCTCCCTCAGCCCGGAGAGTGTTGCCAGAGAAGATAATGAAGAATACAAAGAGATTTTATAAATATTAAGGGGGAAGGAGTAACTAGGGAGCATATACAGCCCCTCAAAGGCTAAAGGAGATAGATTTGGAGCTGCAGTTGATAGGCGTGAAGATTTCAGAACCAATAAATTAAATAGGATTGGTCTAACCGGCAGTCTGGCATTACATCTGATACGGATCTGTATATTGGACTGGGCATGGGAAGGGGCAGGGAGAGGGGAATCATGTTTGAGAAAAGGGGAAGGGAGAGGGGAGGGAGAAGGAAGCACAAGACAGACATTCTGTAATGATCAATAAACCAATTGTTAAGAATCAAATAACCTTGTTTAATGTCTCAGGGCTGGGTGTGTCTGCACGTACACCACTCCCTGGTCCCGCACCCCTCCCGTGGCATTCCATCCTCACCATTCCCAACATCCTTTGCTCCCGCCAGATTTACTGAACCGCCCTCTGCTCCAAGTTGACAAAACAGTACTGTGCAAAGGTCTAGGGCACCCTCGCTATACGAGACTTTTGCACAGTCCTGTAGATAAGGTGAATTTCCATTCCCCTCCCAGAGTTGGGAAATCAAGAATTGGATGGCATTGGTTTAAAGTGAGAGGGGAAAGACTTCATGGGAACATTTTATGGAGGAAGAAAACACTTTTATCATTAAACCTTTTTAACTGAATAGTGGTATATATATGGTCTAAGCTGCCAGAGGAAGTGTGATTGAGGTAGATACAATAAGAACTTTTAAAAGACAGTTGGAGAAGTACATAGTTTGGCAAGGTTTAGAAGGTTTTGGGTCAAATTCTGATGAATGAGGGACGAGCTTGGATGGGACACTTTGGTCAAAAAGTACCAGTTGTGCTGAAGGACGTTTCTATGCTGTACAACTCGATATAAATTTAAAGCCAGTGACTGCTGAGATTGCATTGGCTTGTAATAATTGGGCCACTTTCAAGCACTAAGAGAAACATGCAATGTAGCCACAGGTAAAGCCAAGGGGGGGGGGGGGTTTGCAAATATGAAATTGAGGACGACAATTTCTGATGGCTGGATAAGTCCAGTGTGGATATTGTTGTCAAAGTCTTGGAGGCAGCACTGAGGAGTTTACAGCTGGACTGTAGGGGACTGAAGAAGGGGAGAAACAGAAGGACAAGGAGGAAGAAGATATGGAGGAACATGGAAAACTCAGACTTGATCCAGAAAAGGCAGAAATGGTCTGTCTTTGTCAAGAGTTATTACTCTCGGAGTCCACGCTAGAACTTGTGCCCAATGAAAGCTGTGAAAATTTTTGTATAAAGTTAATTTGCTGGCCATTCCCTTTCCAAAGACAAGGGGGAAAAGAAAACTTTAATTATTACATTCTTTAAAATGTGTAAGGAATATCAGGGATAGCAATAGCTTAAAAATGTACATCTGCACCAAGGAAATGTGTGAAATATTTAACAGTTTAAAAATCTGGAATATATTTGAAAGTGTCAGGAAATATTTTGAAATCTGTGTTATTTTCAAGAACTGCTGACAATGAGACACATGCAAACAATAATTGCAATAGTTTTAATTCTTTATATTTTTTCACTGTTAACACAAATTGTTGAAGAAATATAGAAATTGAAAGACTGACTTTAAAAAAATGATTTTCCTGCAATTGGAAACTGTCACTGCACAGCTACCAAAAAAGTTTCAAGTGAAAAAGGCTTAACACTAGTAATGTTAACCCAACATGGCAGCACACATTTAAACAACTGAACAGCAAGTTTATGACACAATTTAACAAACGTTAATAAAGAGCTTTCTAGTTTAAATGAGAACACATTAAGCCGAAAAGAATGTTTAAACAAGGTTTTTCACACACGCATACTTTTGATCTCCATATGACAACCCTTCTTTTAAAAGGGTAGATTAATATCCAGGTACAGCAAGCATCTCTTCCCTCCCCAACTCACAGCAGTGGTATGCGCTTTCCATAGATTCAAAGAAATCACTTGACGATTTGCTTTTCCTGATTTAAAAAAAAATCTTTAAAAACTCCATACAAGAAATGATTGCTAGAACCCTATAAAATAGTAACAGAGGAGAATCACGATAAACACATTTAGCAAAGGTAAAGGTTTGAATCAGGAGTTTGGACTATAATAATGTGCAATACTAAATTCATCTCAATTAGTCTTTCACTCAGCAACTGAATATAACTAAAATAAAACACTAGAGACTTGTTATCTGAAAACAACATTAAACAAAAATTAAGCTTTAATGAAATCTGTTTATGTAACTTGAGCTGCTGTTTTTAAGTGAAATCAGGCGACAGTTTGATAACGTCCAGTGTGTTGAGTGCCAAGAAAATCTTTGATAGTGGAAAAGTTTAGAAATGAACAAAAGCTTTGTGTGGGTAGTGCTATGACCTGGATCAGTTAGAGGAGTGAATGGGAAAGGATTTTAGAATTTGAATCTGTTGTTCCATCTGACTTTCACAGCTAAGTGACCTGCTTAATCTTATACTGAAAGAAAATCTGCTGTAACCACGTCAACCCCTCAAGGTCATGACGAGTTGCAATATCTAGTATTACAGCTCTTGTCTCCTGCATCATTCTCACTGGTAAGAAACTGCATTGATGTATCTGAAAATAAACCTGTTTGATTCATATGATCCACACGAGGTGAGTTCTTATACTAAAAAAAGATTATGACATAGAGGGTTTTTTTTTTGTTCAAGAAATGGGAGACACCTTGAGGAACAAATGATCTGAAGCCAAACTTTCCAACAAATAATACAAAAGGTTTTGTTCCTGAGATGAAGGGAAATGCTTCAAGCTACTTTTATTGAAACTCCACACCTAAGGCTACCATTTTCTGTCAATAGCACATTTCACTCTCTCTTATCACCTATCGAACACTTACTTCAAATTATAAGAAAAAATCTACCCAGTAAAACTTGTGATCAACAGATAAAAGATATGAAGAAACGTGACACACATTTATCAACAGGGACATTTCATCGGAAAACACACTTTGTAAAATACTTCTTAGTTTGTGTTGAGTCGAGGGAATTCTCTTGAGTTTAATGCAGTTTTCAGTCCCATCCTTAGATAACACTGACTTCTCGAGGCTGGTAGCTGTAGAGAGTACAAATTCCTAGAAGAGTTTCAAGTCTCAAATATCCTATAAATATTCCATTTTCATAATGATATTTTGGGTGTCTCTTGGTCCCAACCCTAAAACTGGATGAGCTCTGCATTGTGCTATTGCTCAGTGGTGTGCTCTCTGTCGCCTTCGTGTTTTGTGGGCTGACTGGGGGATGGAGTGTGTGACGGATGCACTACTGCGGGAAGGTTGTGGGAGACGGTCACTCCACCGGGAACCATTCCTTCCATGGACGCTGGGATTCCAGCAGACGGTACACCTACTATACCAGGAGGGTACCTACAAAGGAAGGCAGAATCGAGTGAGTATGCGACCATCAGAAGGAGCAGAGAAGACAGCCTCGGATCTTGATCCTGCTACAGATTAACCAGTCCTCTCTTTGTTCCACCGGCCAATCAGTGACCAAAAACATACCTCAAAGCCTAAAGCTGAGATTTTACTTTTGTGTAGCCTGTAAGTCATGCCAGGCTCTAAGCAGCGTTATGTTCAAGACAAACATTAAATCAGCAGCTGAACAAGGTTTGAAGAAACAGCAACCACAAAAAAAATGCAGGCTTGGAGCAGGAGGGTGGAGGTCAGTTAAGATGAACTTCACTATAATGTCCCACAGATGAAACTCTGCTGGCACACTATCTTTCATTGTCTATGAAAAATAGGCACCTTGTGAATGAGATTACACTTGAATAATCAGCACTGTCTACGGGCTGAATCAACAGCATGAACCAGTACCTTCGTGACTGAAGGCGAGGCAAGGAAACAGCAGGGATTTGGGGGGTGGGAAGGGGAGAGGATAGATAGAGAGACGCTTCACATCACTTCATCTATAAACATATACTTATTTTCCTTACCTTAATGCATTTTATCAGCAGATGATAGCAGCTGCTGGCTGAAATGGTAAACTTCAAATATCAATATAGGAGGGTTTTTGTGAATGAGGAGAGCTCACAACAATTAGTCTTTTCCCTATTGATTAAACAGAAAAGGAGTTTGTTTTCTATTAATGGGCAATGTGCATTCTGCTGCCAAGATGGAAATGCACCAAACTCCTTTTTTGCTGCGTTTAAGCCAGAAGCAGGTAGCCTCCTGTCCATCTCCCAATGACAAAAAACCTTTGACCAATTCTCCAAAAAACTTCAGACTATGAATCTAAAAGCAAATTTTAGTAATTTTAATAGCTATTATGTAAAACCCTCCTGAATCTTGGCTCAGCACCCTGCATTTCATTGGCAAGAAATTAAAACTTCACATGAATAATGACAGAAGTTGAACACATGACAGGAAGAGCATGGCTTAAATTGAAGAGGGGCAACGTTGCTGGGCAAAGTAAGTGAAGCCAACTGAATGCCTGAAGTTGGATATCCTATAACATTATCATTTTCATGACTTGCTAAAATTATATTGCATCACCAGTAATTTATATACAAACATTCAACCATATATGTATAAAATTATTTTGTCCATTGTTCTAACTTAACCATTGTGCAGTCGGTTAAAATACAGAATAACAAATTAATAAAGAGCACAATGTGAAACTTTTGGGCGATTTAGATATCCAGCAAAGGTCATAATATCCAGTGAATGCATCAGAATTTGAATTTGAAGAAAAGACCTTTCATAAGGGACTAGTCAATTAGCAATGGTTAACAGATAATATGTGGTCAATACATGTCTTTAATTATTACATTATAAAGCAATAGGCTTCAGCCTTCGTATAATCTGGTTTTCTAGATTTTAATGTAATCTGTTAGCAACGATACTAAGCAAAATCATAAAGTATCTTACAAATATTCCAACTGTACCTGTGAAATTATGTTAAATCGTAGGGTAAATTGGCATCATTCCACTTCTGCAAGCAATGGGTTTGCCTAACTATTAAAGACAATTTCTCCAGTTCATTGTGAATAATGTTAACTGTGTGACACTGGGACTAGATGATGTTTTGACTGTACTGCTGTGGTGAAGAGGACCTGGTTTTAAAATCTGTTCTGAGAGATGTTCAGGATCACGTGGATGTCTCGTATGTGAACTGAAGTCACAAACCTGTGGCTCATACAGCAGAAGTATTAACTGCCTGTGATGTCAGAGGGCTTAGCTTCTCTAATGATGGAACATTGCCAGGCCATCCTCTCCGGGGTCAAATAAAGATGAGGAAATTTCAGGATCACCTCGGATTAAATTAGGGGTTCACTGGGCAGCTTGGCTCAATGGACCAGAAGGGCCTATTCCATGCTGTATCTCAATAAAAAAAAAATTCATCTTTGGAGCTTAAAACTGCAAAGGTATTCTAAAGCTACAGGTAAAGCATTTCTCCTTCTCAGCAACACTGTTAGCTGGCAGCAGCACATAGAACAGTGTTTTGCTGATCAAGGATAATAAGGAAACTAGGAAGAAAAGTGGGATTGAAATCATCGGAAATCCATGACTCAAAGAGGCCATTCAGTCCGTCATATATAGGGCTGGAGAAGAAAGGGCTTTACCCTTCCCACCCACCTGGTTTCACCTATCACCTTCTAGCTGGCCTCCCTCAGCTCCTTCCACCCTTTTATTCTGACATCTTCTCCCTTCTTTTTCAGTCCTGAAGAAGGGTCTTGGCCCAAAACGTCAACTGCTCATTCATCTCCACAGACGCTGCCTGACCTGCTGACTTCTATCGGAATCTATGCGTGTTGCTTCACGTACGGAATACGTGTTGGCTACATGAGCTACAGATCCCTACCCTGCATTTGTAGCCTTCAGACCGTTCCTCTTCAAGCACACCCCTTAGTACTGTGGCTAAATGGGATCAATTAGAGTGACCTGTGAAACCAGCTATCCATCACAACTATTACCCTTTACTATCTGCCAGTGGGTCACGTTTACTACTCTCCCATGGATCTTAATGGTTTTCTTCTGCAGTGGATGGCCACAACGAGCTCTGAACTCCTGGCTTTAAAACACATGTAAATTGCTTTGTCCTTGTAAACATCATGCTCTTGAAATGTTCAATCTACTTAGCTACACTCAATCTTCTCTTTAAGAAACTGTGCTGACTCGCCATAATTAATCTGTGCTTTTCTGGAAAGTTTGTTGTCCCTTTGAATGCACTCCAATAACTTGTGCACACGCGTTAAACACATTTATCTGTACTTCCTTGCTTTATCCCTTCCTGTAGTTAAATTAGGCTTGAGTATTTACTGCATTAACTAACTTTACACATGCACAATGTGGTTAAATTACTGGACTAATACCCACACTCAAAAGTGTAATTTCTATCATGACTCTTAAGGAATTTAAATCAAGTACTTACAGTGTAAATGGTTATCAGGAACAGTGACTATGAAACTATTAAACGGCTGGAAAATTAGATAGGCTTTTGCATAGTAGGGGAATGAATGGTTATGGGGGAAAGACAGGTAGGTGGAGATGAGTCCATGGCCAGATCAGCCATGGTCTTATTGAATGGCGGAGCAGGCTCGACGGGTCGGGATGGCCTACTCCTGCTCCTATTTCTTAAATTCTTATGTAAATGCCACACCCTCCAGGGCAGGAATTCTGCAGTCTTCACTGTCCAAACCCACCAATGTGGTTGACCCTTGCAGCAAACGCAGGAAGCACTCAGTGGTTCAGAAGGATAGGGCAAAGAGTATCTAACCAGAAACGTTAACACTTTCTCCTTTCACCTCTGCTCTCTGACCCGTATCCAGTACTCTCTGCTTTTTCATTTCAGAGATTTCTATTATTTACATCTTGTTTTTGTTTTTGATTTTGGCTAACTCTTAAATTGCCCCCTGAAATGGCAGGCAAACCACTCACTTCAGGGATCAATTAGGGAGAGGTAATAAATGCAGTTCCTTCCCAATGTTGCCCGTATTCTGTGAATGAATGAAAAGATGATCTGATTTAAAAATGTGCACAAAACATCCTCTTACCTGTAGGTGGCTCCATTGAGCTCTGGGTGGACAGCCTGCTGGTCCATTGTTGGCCAGGCAGCAGTTGTAACAAAGTAATCCTTATTTACACAGTTTCTTAAACTGTCTGGGATTCGACCTGCAGCAATCAGGAAAAAAGGTAACAAAATTAATGAATTACAACCATGCATCCTTGAAGACAACTAACATGATAATTATTTTCCTCAAACTGTCACAGTCTAAGATTAAACAAAAAAAATTGACCAAAATCTGAAAACTGATGAAAATATTTACAATTTACATTGAAGAAGGATACATCATATAATTAGATATATGAGCACCATTATCATTATATTTTCTGAAATTATGGCTGTCAAGTGCTCTCACCTGTAATAGCTCTACGAATCTCAGTGGCAGCTGCTTCTCTCATCTCTAGGGATGCTTGCTCACTGTACCAGGATGTGTGTGGTGTGCAGATCAAGTTGGGCGCATCTTTCAATGGGCCTTGTGTGAAACTGCGTGGGAATAAAAATAAAGAGTCTGTCTGTGCATTCTTCTCACGAGTCCATTAATCCAGCAACTCAAGGCAAAGGTGATGCATGAAAGACAACTACCACATTGCCGCGAGGTTCCCAATGATCAGTGGCAAAGTCAACATAGTGGCTCCAGCAGCACTGATGTTAATGCACCTGTCTCCCTCATTCCCTCTCTCACACAGGGTATGCCAAAGTAGCAGAATATTTGATGGTGACTAATAAGAGAAAGCAAGAATGAGCCACAGGGAGGAAGTTAACTGCAGGGTTAGACCATATACAGAACAGTAAAGCATAGTGCTGGCCCTCTAACCCACTCCCGGATCAAACTAATCCTTCCCACGTAGCCCCCCATTTTCCTACTAAACTTACACTTCGGGTTCTGTTAAAGTCACACCCAAAATAAATACAGAGTGGAGCAGCTTAGGGGTCATGTTGCTGGACTAGCAGTTCATTGATTGTAGAGAAATTTTACTGGCTAATGGTACAGAAATATGTTCAAGTCTCATCAAAGTAGGTAGGGATTTAAATAGTTAAATTATCAAGAAACAGCATGAGTAATAGTGTTTGCATTTTGGTTAGAAAAGAAAGTCCCATCAACTTCACTAATTTGCCTGCATGGAGAAAATCATTTTCTTGCACGACTCGTCTCCATACCATTGATGTTGACTCAGCTGCCCTCTGAACTGGCAAGCACGTATCTCTTGGGCAAATTAGGGATGGGATTAAACTCTGGCTAGACTTCTTTAGGAGTTGGATGTTACCTAAAGATTCTGGCATACCTCTACAGATACACTGTGGGGTGCGTGCCGACTGTTTGCATCATCACCTGGTAACAGAGGCTCCAATCCCCAGGATCGATAAAAGCTGCAGAGGGTCATAGAGTCAACCAGCTCCATCACTTGCGCACTATCGAGGACATCCTCAATAAGGTGGCATCCATCATTAAGACCCTCAGCATCCTCCTCACTGCTGCCATCGGGGAGCAATGATGGCGTTCCCTCCTGCACTCTGACTGGGAAATTTCATCAGCGTTACAATGATAAACCAGCACCAGGGAGCGTTGGGTGAAATCTTCTGAGCCTGAAATGGATATTTCCGTGTCCTGGTAAGGGATCTCAGCCCCAAACATCGACTCTTTACCCTTTTCCATAGATGTTCCCTGACCTGCTGAGTTTCCCCAGCACTTTGTGTGTGTTGCTTAGCATTTTAGGATCAGCTTCTTCTGCTTTCCCATCAGATTTCTGAATGGCCCAGAAACCCTTCCCCACTATTCCTGCATTTTATTTTTATTGTAACTTAGCGTAATCTTTTTATGTCTGGTACTGCACTGCTGTCACCAAACACATTTCACAACATATGTCAGAGATAATAAACCTGATTCTGATTCTTCCCATGACATTCACATTCAAGGAATGAAAGATTAATACATCATATTGAAACTACTTTTTCTAGATTCTCTCACAGTCACATAATAGTGGCAACTCCTACCGCAGTGTACAACCAACAAACAAGTGATCTTTGATGGAAGAGCTGGGGCTGAGAACATCTATAAAATCCTGATTAAACCCATTTATTAGTGGTGCTGTGTAAGTGATATTCTATTCCTTCCCCCAGCGATGAAACACGGTAATAGAGACACGAGGAGATCTGCAGACGCTGGAAATCCTAAGCAACACACACAAAGTGCCGGGGAAACTCAGCAGGTCAGGGAACATCTATGGAAAAGGGTAAAGAGTCGATGTTTGGGGCTAAGATCCCTTACCAGGACACGAAAATATCCATTTCAGGCTCAGAAGATTTCACCCAACGCTCCCTGGTGCTGGTTTATCATTGTAACACTGATGAAATTTCCCAGTCAGAGTGCAGGAGGGAACGCCATGCCTTGTGGACCACTGCAGAGGAACTTCAGGACACCTGCTGTAGGGAATTCCTGGTTTGCGACTTGGTAAATTTGGAAGTTTGCAGAAAAAAAAACTCCATTCTTAGTTCCCAGACAACCCACGTCCTGATCTGTATCCCCCACTTGCCCTAAAGCTGAAAGTATTATGATTGAGGGTCTGAGATAAGACTATAAGCCACTGGTGCAGAATTGGGCCATCCAGCCTAATCATTGTGCTCCGCCATTTCATCAGGATTTATTTTCCTACCTCAATCCCATTCTCCAGCCTTCTCCCCATAACCTTTGATGCCCTTACCACTGAAGGACCTATCAACCTCTGCTTTAAACATACCCAATGACCTGGCCTCCAGAGCCATCCCAAGGACAATGAATCCCACAGATTCACCACATTCTGGATAAAGAAATTCCTCCTCATCTCCATTCTAAAGGGACATCCTATAACTCTAAGGCTATGCCCTCTAGTCCTAGACCCTCCCAATGACGCAAATGTCATCTCCATGTCCATTCTGTCTTGGCCTTTCAATATTTGGTTGGTATCAATGAGATTATCCCCCCCCCCCCCCCCATTTTTCTAAACTTCAGTGAGTATAAACCCAGAAACATCAAACACTCTTCGTAATGACCAAGTACATTAACTACTTGGTCAGCCATTCCCTGATCTTCTTCTGGACACGTTATACTTTATTTTCTTACAACTAACCTCCCTCCCTCCCCATCCCAAAGTTCTCCTAAGTACAGATCTTCCACACCCAACCATAAGGACAGCCCAGCACATAATGTCTTCCCAACAGGAATCGCATCAGTGTATATGTTACAAGTTAAAACTCCAACACAGCAACGTGTTAAATACCGTGTTCTGGCTCTAGCTATGCAAACGATTTCCATTTTGTTTTGAAAAAAATCTTTAAAGAAAACATCACCTGCTGATAATACTGTATGTTTAAACATTCTTGAAAGTTACCCCATAGCTAGGTCACTTGCTGAATGAAACTAAAATTATTTAATAGGGACAAAATACATTTTGAATAATTAAATGTTACCCTTGTCATAAATCATCTATATCATTGAACTTTGACCTCAAGCCATTAACATTACTGACAGTCATTTTGCATGGTAATAAAGCAGCTTATGTGTCCTTGTCTTGAATTTCAGCTTCATATAATTTGCCATATAGTTTCCGATTTTCAGTATCTGTAGCTTTTGAGATTGGTGAGTAGACAGGAAGCCCACATTGCTGTGGAAACTAATTGGACCTGCCACTGTGGCACATCACCACCTGAAAGTGATGTTAGCGATTTACACCATAAAGCTGAAAGGACAGCAGAGAGTTCTGGTCCTGACACTTACGTTCATTCACAAGGACATCAAAATTCAGGAACTACTTGGAAATCCAGCAAAACAAAATTAAGCTGCAGGTCACCAGACTAGATGCTATTCACCGAGATGTCACTAATATGGAAATTCTTGGGCAACAAATGGAATTTGTCTTTATGGGCATTATTTAGTCAATGTTGTCCTTAAGTCAAAATTTAAAAAACACTCACTATGGTAATCCTACCCTCACAACATTGTAATGAACGGCATCAAAAGCACACAAGACTGATAAGAAAGAACAAAAAGAGGAGGGAGAGGAAACTAGTTCTGCTATCCATAGGGAATATGAATGTATACAAGTCTAGTATTGTGGGAGCTTGCACACATGCAGGGGCATTCATCTGTAAACTGCCGACAGAGAAGCAAAGATATTTCAAAATTATTTCAACACAATAATCTGATTAAAGATTTCAGTTAACTCTGTAAGTGTCAAAAGCAGCTGTGCTCTATCACGTGAAGTTTTTGCATAGCAGAGCCAGGACAAAGTTATCTGGTCTTGGTTCAGTTGGGTAATACAGTTCTTTCAGCACAGTGAGGAGTCTGACTTGAAGGCCACAGTAAGGGAAATTATAGAGAACAGGAAAAATTTTTTTAAAATAGTGTTTCTACAATCTATGTCTGATTATGCTTGACTACTTATACCCAACATCACAATGTCTAGTAAGTGCAGTATAGGAACAGCTTCATTTTACTAACAATCTGATGTAATCTCAAAATGAAACCACTTCCTTTCTGGCAGTCCTCTTCTTCATCTTCTTCCTAGGCAGTCTTGGGATCAAGAGTGATTTGCTTCTACGTCCATAGTTTTGTGAGTGGCTGATAATGTCAATATGGAAAAGGCAGATGCTTGCACAGATGGGGCAGTAGGTGGCTGATGAGGTGAACAGGGTGCTGGGCTACTGTGGCACCCTGATATACATATTTACAAAAAAACTGTTACAAAAATTTACTTCCTTTCTATTTTCTCTTTTTTCATTAATTTTGCACAGCATCACCCAACAGACTAAGTGCTGGCAATGAATCACCAGATTATTAATTATTCACATGACATTATAATCTTACATTGGTAGGAATTTCCTATATAATATAATTTCACATGCTACTGTGTGTCGTGGTCAACCATTTCCCATCACAGTTTTACATGGTCACTCTTATAATGATATATAAGGTGGTCATTCAGCCCATCGGTCAATGCTATAAATGGAAGAGCCACCAATTAACAGAACTTCATACTGGATCCTAGCCTCAAACTGAAAATCCCTCCATGTCTTTCTCCTTCCCCATCCCTATAATGTCTGCTACACACAATATAAAAGTAAAGGTAAGATTTCTCTCCATGCCTTGTTTGGAGTATAGGGTGACAATCTTGCTGTTTCTTTAGCATTTGTTTTTTTACGAGGCTGAGTTGCTAGCTTGATGCTCAACCCAGCACAGGTGGAAAGCGTGCAAGGAGCTGGCTGGATTTGAACCTAGGACCTCTTCTGAAGTCTGGGTGCGGATACTACCGCACCAGTGGCACCAACTACATACAACGTACATCTACAGTAACGGGCAGATACTGTACTTACAATGCTAGATGAAGTAAAGGTATGAATTTAGATATGCTTAACCCTTAAAACTGCCGGACAACGAAGAACGTTCATTCTGCA
The DNA here is from genome assembly GCF_048418815.1 of Hemitrygon akajei. NCBI lineage: Eukaryota > Metazoa > Chordata > Chondrichthyes > Myliobatiformes > Dasyatidae > Hemitrygon > Hemitrygon akajei. Next base: position 50,851,078 of record NC_133146.1, on the reverse strand, counting down.
AAAAATCTGGAACCCGGGTGAACAGCAAAATGTCTGACTCAGGTACTTTGACAGAGTTTCAATAATATCTTAAGTTTTGGTTAGGTGCTACTGAGAATCATAAATGAAATAATAGGTAAAAATACTACAGTCAATGTATATGCTATTCTGCGGATGATACTATGTACCACAAATCAATGCCAGGTTATAACATGTCAGGAACAGTACAGCTGTATGAAACAAGAGTTCTAAGCAATCTCTAAAGCTCATATGCAGGTTAAATTGGCATCTTACCTCAAGTCAGAAAAAACGATTGGAAATCACTGAGGATGAGGGAGCACTACCTTTACTGTCCGCTGCCCTTCACTTCCTTTGCAGGGAATAGGATTAAGTAGAAGCTGCTGTGTGTATCAAGTGCCTGCTCTGATCCTCCTGCTTTAAAGGTTATTTATTTATTTATCTATCCTTTTTTTTTATTGAGATAGAGCACGGAATGGGCCCTCCCAGCCCTTTGAGCTGTGCCACCTTGCAGTCCTCAGAATTATCTATTGCTTCATCACGAGACAAGTTCCAATGACTAATTGACCTACCGACCTGTACATCTTTGGAAACTGGAGCACCTGGAGGAACCCCACGCAGCCACGGAGGAGAAGGTAGAAACTCCTTACAAGGAGTGACGGGAATTGAACCAACGTCACCAGTGTGCCTACCACTACAGCATCACTGGTGTGCTAACCACTACGCTACCATGCCACCCCCATTACATTTTAAATGATGTAAAACCAGAGAGTGGAGACAGGGTTAAGTAGTAGGTACTTACAGCTAATAAAATTTCTGAATTTCACCTTGCTTATTATATAATTTTGATTGAGTTGGAAAGTTTAGTTTGGAGTTCTTTTTCGAATTCAGCTACTGGAGTAAGGAATGTTTCTACTCAAGATGTTTACTTGCTTGAATAATTAAACAAGGGTGATTCTTAATGTTAATATTTTTCAGTTGTATTTAGTTATTATCCACAAAATGCAAAGTAAAACACTTCAACTTTTGTGTATACAACACTGATAAAGAAAGGCACATTTGGCATTCTTCAATTGAGAAATAGCTAATTACACTCAATTTGTAACAGCTGTTCTGCTCCCAAAAAAAAAAGCTGCACTATTTTTAATCTCATCCTTATCATGGTTGACATATATCGAAGAAGATGGCAAAAAAAAGCTCCATTATTGCGGGGGGGGGGGGAGCAGACAAAGCACATTAACCATTGTCCATATTTAAAATCGTCACTCAACTTCATTTGCCCCATTGTTGAAATGTTCCCATGGACTATGGACTCACTTTCAAAGACTCTTCATCTCACATTCTTGATATTTATTGCTTATTGAGCGGTATGGTAATGTAGTGGTTAGCATAGCACTTTAAAATACCAGTGACCCACTTTCATTTCCTGCCGCTGCCTGTAAGGAGTTTGTATGTTCTCTCCATGACAGCTAGGGTTTCACCCCACAGTCCAAAGACGTACCACTTGGTAGTTTAATTGGTCATTATAAATTGTCCTGTGATTTAGCTAGGATTAAACTGGCGGGCTCGAAGGGCCAGAAGGGCCTACTCTGCACTGTATCTCAACAATTAATTAATAAATAGTTGTTATTATTTTCCTCTTTTTGTATTTTTCTTGTACAATTTGTTTCTTTTGCACACTGTTTGAATGCCTAAGTTGGTGCAGTCTTTCATTGATGGTTATTATTCTATTATGCATTCACTGAGTATGCCTGCAAGAAAACTTATCTCAGGGTTGTAATGGTGACATATGTGTACTCTGATAATAAATTTACCTTGAACTTTAATCCTTTCAAACTGGAAAATATTACAGAAGGAAATGAATCTGCACATCCCAACTGATGGATATTATTTATCCAATGTATTCTAAAAGTGATGATGCCTCCATTACAGAAAGGTACTTTCAAGATCCTATCGTAATCAAACAGCATTGCCCAGGAATTCTGGTGTGATCTGACAATGGTCTGGACAGTGCTGCGTTTATACTAGGACTTTGGGAACAGGGATTATAAATGAAATGAACAAATAAAGGTGAGAGGTGTGTTGCTCCTGGTGATGGGTCAGTGATCAGGTGAAGGAAAGTCAATCTGGGCATTGGGGAAGTGTTCAAAGCACTCTGCAAAGATCGGAGAGATGTTGGGTCAGTGAGCAGGTGAAGGAAAGTGAACGTGGCCATTAAGTGTTCAGGGCTCTTTACACAGATCGGAGAGAACAGCTACTGAATTGGGAGTGGAAGTTAAGAGGCAGAGCCATTTTGGTGGGTGAAGGAAGGAGGCAGAGGTTTGGGCTAATCAGGGCATTGAGAGTAACAAGTCCGACAAGGGGTTAGGGCAGGGGATTCAAAAGGGATCTTTTTATACCATTAACCGTGGGGTCTGTGAACCCCAGGTTGGTAATTCCTGAGCTAGAGGCTGAAGGATGAAAAGCAATAGTGGTCTTCATTTGACAGGGCTAGAGTTTACCACTGGTTGTGAGGAGGCATCTGATCCCATAGGTTGCTACAATGTCATCCACAAAACAATGTCCTTACAGTCATCAGAAGGAGCAGTGTGTGGGGAATGGGTGTTTGACATCAATGCAGAAAGTATTCTACTAGGATACTGGAGTGGTGCAGAATGGCTATATCACATATCATATTTTGGTATGCGGTAAGAACCACTTTGACGCTAACCCTACTCTGGTAAGTTTTCCCCACACTTTCCATCAGCTCTTCGCCTTCCCTGTAGAAAGGGTGTTTGATGGTCAGCACGGACTCGATGGGCTGCATGGCCTGTTTTCATGCTGCATTTCCCAAGGACTCTACTGCTCCCCAACCAAGCTGCACGTCCGTAGGCTACGGTGTAAATAACACCTAAAGGAGAGCCACACAAAACCCCACTCTGCAAATTCCACTCGCGCTCAACACCGCAGGTCTGGTTTGAACCCAAGTCAGGGGAGCGGTGCCGCTCTGTCTCCGGCACGACCTGATTAGTTTTACATCTAGCGTCGATGTCTCACCTGAAAGGTTCACTCTCATGGACATCAAGAGCAGCTCCTCGTATCCTTCCCTCTTTCAGGCCCTGAGCTAATGCCTTCTCATCGACCAATCCGCCTCGCGCTGTGTTAACCAAGAACGCGCCCTGTCTCATCTGAGGACCAAGCACAGCAAGAGTTTACTCCAGGAGATGATTACCAGAGTCTATAATGAGAAAACAATTACCATGGTGTCTGCTCCCACGATGCACAGTATGTCTGGTTTGTGCATAAATCCAATGCAGTGTGGCTTTATCGTGTGTAATGTTGTTTAAGCGTAAGGAGAATGAAATAATTGTGACTCTGGCAGTGAGCCCCCAATAAAATAAGAACACTTGGTCAAATAATGAATAGATTTTTAGATGGTGTCAGTAGTGCTCTATTTAAGAGTAATTTTACAAAAATTTCAGTTGTTGCATGTCCACTTTTGTGGCAACTTTATTTCTGAAGTTCTGATGGAACCACATCACTGGGGTCACGTTAGTCACCAACAGGATGATCTTCCTTGCATTATTTCAGAAAGAAATCCATTTGTGTCACACTCTATCACACCCAAAGGTTAAACCTTGTCTAACTGCTTGCATTTGTTGGTTTTCAGGCAACTTATGTGCAAAAACAGACTTTTTGATTTGTTCTATTTTTTGCCTTAAGTTAACCATTTTCTCCAGAGGACAGTAAGTCATATTGCCTGTGGTTTCACTGCTAAGTGAAACGTACTAATGTAGAAATTATTATGTACCTTCTTACTTCTCACACTGGTTATCAGACCAGAGTTGGTAAACCTGAACCTCCCTGGACAGAAATACAAAACATTGTATTCCTCACAGAGTATTGTTTTTTAACTACATGTCCTGAAGACTGCATTGTAATTATTTAAGCCGAAAAAATAAACAAACTAAATATCAAAAAGCAGCAAAGATGATAACCCTAAAGGACACAAAACAATAGATAAGTGTATTCACATAATGCTGACCTTCATCCGTATTTTGGAAGGTTTCTTTTCAGAGTCTTCATGAACTGACTGACGCCGAAGCTGATTAGACAGCTCCTTCCCGGAATACCAATCACTGGGAACCAGCAGGAGCAACATCCGAGTCATTCAAGAGGACTGACCTGCTGATTTTACCTCCAATCCTAAAAGCTGCCACCTTGCTGCATCAGCAGGATCTAGCCAAGGTTATGAACCTGCCTTGTAGACAGTTACCACTGTGTCCTTTTACATTACACAGGAGCTGTACGCCACATGGAGCAGGCCAGTGGGCTACCCGCTCACTAGCTGTCTATCAGATACAGCACAGCAGTGTAATTGTAATACCATGGCCACAAATTCCACTAGACAGAGCATGCATTGCTCTCACTCTCCAACCACTTCGACCATGAGAGATAGGAGCACAATTAGGCCATTCGGCCCACTAAGTTTGCTTCACCATTCAATAATGGCTGATTCTTTTTCCCCCAACACCATTCTCCTGCCTTCTCCCCCTAAAAGATAATTCCCATTTCTTAGACAAAATGTTCTACGACAAAGCAAGGAATACCAGCCATTTTGGCTCTGTGCGTACACAGGATGTTTGCTTTCTCTTATTAACGACATTTTACTGTATTATTGTTAAAAGCTACAATTGGAACCGATATCTTAAACATTCTAAGAACACTCCAGCACTTGTGAGCCAGCCTGCCATGAGGATTACCTGTTTGATGGTGAAGTCATTAATAAGATGGTGGTTATGTTCGTTCAGGTTGCAGTGCAATGAGACACAGTCACTCTGGTACAGCAGGTCCTGCAGAGTATAAACGCGCTGAACGCCCAGTGCTCTCTCAATTCCGTCCGGCAAATATGGATCGTAAAATATGATATTAAACCCAAAGATTCTAGCTCGAACAGCAACGGCCTGGCCAACGCGACCTACAAAACACCAAAGTTTTTCAATAAGTGGGGCTTGGAGCAAGTACCTATAACTGAGGTTATCAAAGCCACCATTTCAGTACACTTATGTAATCATTTTTAACAAAATGAATTATCCCAAAGAACTTCACCCCAGTGATTGTGGGCAAAACTGTTATAGCATAAACTTTGCACAAAGACATTTCAAAAGAGACTTAACAAAAGGGAGATAGAAAGGGTGCTCTTCTTTCACAGTAAAATATCAACTGTGCGACTCACACAATTAAATGCAGAAAAAGGCTCTATTTTGCCAGGAGTGGCAAGCATGATTGCTAGTCTCTATGCAAGACTCACAGGATTCCTGCAGAGAGAACGCTTTGCTATGTTCTCAGCGGCCTTGCCTGGGTTAAGAGCAGGAATATGGCAAACTGGCTCTCCGTCAATTAACAGAAGAACAGCATCTGCAGAGTCTCTGAAGGTGCTAGTGGCTGGCATTTGCCAGTGTTAACACAGGATAACAGGAAAATGGGACTGCAGAGGGAAATGAAAAGTGAAGTTAAAACAAACGATTCCTTATACCTGAAAATTAAAAAAACCATGCCCGTTATGCTTGGTGTATGAAATAGTGAATGAAAACGTATTACTGACTGTGTTCTTCCACCACTCGGCTCTGTCTTTGAATTCTGAAAGGAACAAGTTTAATTTAAAAATTACCTCCTTTATCTCAGTATACAATTTGTGCTCATCTCTCTGTTTATGGTTATGCAAATTTGGTGTTAAAAAACCTTCCCTGAATCTATAACGCTTTAAGAATTTTTGAAGTGTCTGGAATTCAGGTGACTCCATTTTCTTCCTTCGAGCTGTTGATCTTGGGGGCCTTTATTTACGTCATCGTGAATCCCAAGAGGTATTTTCCTTTTAACGCCAGGATTTCATAGCCAAACTTTGGTATTATTATAGAGCTGTGACCACTGATGACCTACGAAAGATAGTGGCAAACAATGTACTTCTGGCAAACAACAATGTACTTCTGGTCGAAAACTGTAAGATGTTCCCAACTACAGATCAAATTACGTTGCCTTAAAAGGATGTTTTTTTTCCCCAATTTGGTGTAATAAGTTGTTTAATAACGGTCTCATTTGCAACTTGTTGTCATGGCAATTCCTGGTGAAATGGATTTTTAATTGGGCATGACTAGGACAACTGTCATGGCCAGGGCTAAGGGGCCTTGACAAATACATAATGAAGAGTTTCTGATAAAGAAGAACAGCTGCAGCATAATCACTAGGTCATTAAACAAACGGCTTAGAAATTGGATCCAATTTCACGCCCATTGGGAAACTGGCCTGCGCACTGTTGTCACTTAATGCGAATGGCATTTCCCCTCAATATCCGTCGTGCACCTTATGACATAACAAGTTGCCCACCATTTGTTTACTCCTTACTACAGCCACTAGAAAGAACACTGTGCAAATATTTCCGATAAGGTATTAAGTAATAGGTCTCTATTTGACATTGATAATCTGTGAGCCTGTATTTTCATTGCTTTGGATGTGTGAAACCTACCGTAATCACTGGTTGTCCCATTATTGACTGCAGCCTTATTTATTAAATGCACAGTGGAATCAGATACTATGGTGACCGTCTCACTGACTCTCCCTTCCCTCAGAGTGATGTGAGGCCACTAGCAGATGGGACTCATTCTAGCCTTGGGATGGCATGGTGAGGGAGGCAATGCTAACTCACAGGAATTCCGAAGTGTCTCCACTCCGCCACCCTCTCCTCACCTTGTAATTTCTGTCACCTTCACAGTAACCTGTCATGCAGTTGTGTTGTGGATGCCACGGGGAGTGGCCTTTAAAATGTAGCCCCCCCCCCCCCCCCACTTCGGTTAACAGTATGGCAAAGATGGCGCTGTGGGTAGGTTTTCATTCGGGTAGTGCAGGAAAAGTACACGTCTTGCTTTGGTATACATTTTAAAATGTAAACCAACTTCACAGAGTTTTGAAGGGATCTAATGGCATGTTACTAAACATAGAATACAGTACAACACAAGAACAAGCCCTTTGGCCCACAATGTTGTACTGAACTAATTATGCCAGTGACACAGAATCCCTTCTGCCTGTGCAAGGTTCATTTTGCTTCATTCTCTACAAATTCACGTACCCATCTAAGAACCTCTGAAATGCCTCGATCTGCCTTCACCTCTGGCAGTGCTCCTGGGCACTCACCACTTGCTGTGTAATAAAACTTGCCCTGCACACCTTCTATGAACTGCACCCCTCCCCCATACCGTAAATGTATGCCTTCTAGTATGAGACATTTCAACCCTGGGAGAAAGATATCTACCTATGCCTTTCGGAATTCTATAAACCTCTCCCCTCAATCTCTGCTGCTCCCGGAGAAAACAGCCCTAGTTTGCCTAACTTTTCTTCCTAGCTCATGTCCTCTAATGTGGGCAGTGTTCTGGTAAACCTCTCCCGGAGCATCTCCTTGCGATAGTCCAGGTGCCACCTAACCAGAGCTTTATAAAGTTGCAACATAACTTCCTGACTCTTGAACAATGCCTTGACTGACAAAATCAAGCACGTTGTATGTCTTCTTTACCACCCTATTGACAAGTGCGGCCACTTTCAGAAAGCTGTGGATTTCGACCCCAGCACCTTCACTGTTAAAGGTCACAGTGCTAAGGATCATGCCAGTAATTGTGTTTTTGTCATATATGTTTGATCTCCCAAGATGCAATACTACACAAGGTTTAAACTCCACTGCCATTTCTCTACCCACATCTATAACTGAGCTATATTCCACTATATATCCCTTGGCAAACCCTCTGCACCAGGGGTTTGGTTAATGGTAGGGTTCCACAGCATAAAAAAGGTGGGGAACTCCTGCTGTACACTATCCACAATGCATCAATTTTCTTATCATCAGCAGATCTACTAACCCACCCATCAATGTTTCCATCCAGCTCATTTATGCCATATACAATATGTGTTCAGTGCACCAAAATGTGCTCTCTCCAACGTCTTGGCAAATATCATCCCATCCAGTATCACAGGGGCTTAAGCTGTTGAGAGACAAACTGTAATTCATTTGTACATCCCTGGAAACTGAAGGCCAGTGGATTTGCAGGCTTGCATATGATGACAAATAATCAAGTGAACATCTTCGTCAGTGGGAAATCAGCTTATTTATATTCTGAAAAATATAGCTGGACACTCCACTTAATGCCAGTGTTAAGTAGTTTATTTAAAAACCAGCATGAAAGTACCACTGTTGATAAAATGCAGCTTTACTAAGACTAAGTGTACCAGCCTAGTCATTTCCTGCAGCCTTGGTGACTCTGCATTGGGCATGGTTCGTGCAGGTTTATCAGCCAGCCTGACCACTAATGGCAGGCCAACTTGCCTTGCGACCCCGGCCACATATACTTGGAAAGTTGAACAGCATTAGGAAAGCTAACTCAACTCTCAGGCCAATGGAGACATTTCTAACGCTGACCGGTCTATGATCAGTTCAAATTGGACATAGCCCTCACAGTTTCTGAAGTCCATGTAAAATTCTATATTCATTGAATAAACTCACTAAGCACCGGCTGCCATCATGTGCAACCGATTATTGTCACTCATTTTCTGTTCTCCAATCATACGTGACCGGAATATATTGATGTGCAAGATATTCAGTGTAGACTTATTTACAACTTCTTGTAACATTAATTTTGTTCAGCACTTGAATGCAGTGGTAAGTAACTCAGCAGAGCTGAACTTGTTTAGTTAGCCCCCGGAAATTCTGCCAACTTTTATGGTTGAAAGAAGGAACATTTCCAGGCAAGAAGGCAATTGCAAAGTAGATATGCCATACTCGTTTCCCTTGACCTTTCCTTCAGTGTTAATGATTGGCCAAGTGCATTCAACTTGCATTTAAACATTTTCACTGTTAATGCAGTAGAACACAGGAACGCAGTCACTTTAGTAAAATAACAGAACGGTTGAACAGAGATTCCCAGTCAATAGCAGGGCTCTGCGACAAGAACAATATATCATGTGTTGTACACGTTGTCGGTTCACAGCTCTGAGAAAACTCGGAGTGCCTGGAGTTTTTGTCCTCTGACTTGCCGACTCTCCCACACCACTAATTGGCATGGGGGGCCCAGAGGTTTCATATGTGCATTCTCTCTTCCAGCTTCTGCAATCAAAACAGGTCAAGAAATAAAAAAGGCACTAAAACAGTTCATTTAAAAATAAGAAGAATTCTCTTGAATCCACTGTAAAGCAGAACAAGTTAAATACTTTTTGGATAAAACAAGTTACTTTCGTATGAAAGCGTCTCCATGCATTCCTTGAACTGTAGAGAAGTTGGAAGAGCATTAACCAGTATGTTAAATTTAAATCGTCTCGGTTACTGAATCAGAGTTCATTTGCCTCATTTCCTGTTTTCAGATGAAGAAATTAGTATCTGGCCAATACTTGACTAGAGTGTCACTTCCTTTTTATTCATGAACATTTACAGAAATAAAGTTTGTTATTAAAAGTAGTTACAGTAAATCATTTCATACTCCTTAGGAGAGCAAATGAGCTTCCTGGAACACCTTCTAGAGGGAGGCAAACAAAACAAATTCAGCTAGACTGTGACCATCAGAATGACCAACACATTACACTTTCTTTTGTTAAAATTGAATACCTAACTACAAGTTCAAACATCAACACGCTGCCAACCCATAATGCTTCAAATGCACTAAATGTCCAGAGCTCATCAATAAACATTTTAAAATATAGCCAACAAGGTGTTTTGAACAAGATGTATTTAGATTACTTGCTTGTTTGAGGTTTAGCCAACTTGGACCAACATGTCAACATCAAGACAGACATCGATCCTTATAACGTAAGGACTGCACTACCTAGAGCATATTTCATGCAAATTATAGAATACATGCATATTGATAGAATGGGGTGAGATTAGTAATACTTCAATTGGGAAATCATGGTTATTAAACCTTAGTTTTCCATCTTTTTCACATTAATTGACAAAGGTTGAGAATCCTCATGTCTTGACTACTGTTTCTGTCTGATACACTGTAGATCGGATCTAGTTGATGTTAGGCTCTGAGGCAGACTGACTGAAACCTAATTATTTGAATCACTCCTCTCTCCTTTCCTCTCCTCTCCCTTATTTTTGCACCAAGTTTCAATTGTAGGAAAATTCTAGTTAAACTTCAGTCCATCAGACAATCCCCATTTATTGTCAATGATTTTGCTCTATCAGCTCATTCACTCCCTTCAAAATTTTCTTCAGCAAAAAAACATTTCTGAGAAGTAATTTGTACTCAACCTCTAGTGTGGCATTTCAAAATTAATGAACTGTCACTGTGATAAGCTTCCAATCAGCTGTAGTAATCTTAAATCTTCCTGATACTGCCTAGAGATTATTTTAACCAAAGCGACACTGTTATTTACGTCAGTAGCATCTCATGCTGCAAGGGAAGAGAATGGTGCTAACCACCACTACTTGTCAGAAAGGAACGGGAGAATTACCCGCTGGTATCCCATGGAAGCTGTCCGAATGATACCACTGCGAGATCCGACCACAATTCAAACCTAGTACATCTCCTCTGTTAGGCCAAACTTAGTGGGAATAGGTGCCACCTGGGAAAAGTGCATGGAAATAAGTCAGTCCAGAGACAAGTTAGAGAAGACTCTGGAAAATTCCTTAAGCCCAGGAGTTAATTAGCTCATCAAGGTTAAGGCCCTGGAAGTGATTAAATGGCATTAAAATCTACCCATGACACTTGCACAGTAACACACAACTACCTTATATAGGAATCAACTTTAACTTGTCTGTTCTTCCCTGTTGCTTACCAAAACCGATGAGTCCAAGTGTTTCGCCCCGGATTCTGGCAGCTCCTGATGCCACCTCTCTGATCTGCTCGACACTCTGTACTCGGGTCCCCTCACGCAGCGCCTGATACAGCCACGTGTTCCTTCGGTATAAGTTAAGAATGTGACAGAGGGTGGAATCGGCTGTCTCCTCCACAGCTGCAGCCGGGATGTTACACACGGCAATCCCTGTGCAAGACATGGCAGAACATAAAGTTCAAAGTAAAGTTATTATCAACGTACACATACACTATAGAGTAACAAATTGTTACGCTATAATATTAATAATACTAAGAACATGAGTTGTAGAGTCCCTGAAAGTGAGTCTATGAGTTGTGGAAGCAGTTCAGTGTTGGACTGAGTGAAGTTATCCACTCCAGTCCAGGAGACTGATTGTTGAACGCTACTAACTGTTGCTGAACGTGGAGGTGGGGAACCCACGGCTCCTGTACCTCCTTCCCAATGGCAGCAGTGAGAACAGAGTGTGGCCCGGATGCTGGGATCCTTGACGATGGATGCTGCTTTCCTGGGTCAGTGCTCCTTGCAGAAGTGCCTAGTGGTGGGGAGGGCTTCTCCTGTGTTGGACTTGTGGTATCCATCAATCTTTGTGGGCTTTTTCATTCTTGGTCAAAGGTCTTTCCATACTAGGCTGTGGCTGTGGATGGGGGGAGTTGTTGCAATCTGAAATCAAATGGTTTCTTCGTCCACAAATGAGGAATATGGAATCAAAGTAAAAATCAAATGTTTAATGGTGCCTTTCGGGGGCACACGCACAGAGAACTGAGTGATAAAACTCAAAAACAAAAAGCGTGATTTGTGCCCCAGTTCCCAAGGCACTGGCAGGCACTTCCCACCAGTGGCTTTGTGGCGGAAGGCAGTGGCCAGCTTGGGGTCACAGAGGGGGCAGCAGCTAGTCTGCGTACACAGATTGGGGGCAGTGCTTGGAATAGGGACTGGTGGCAGGTTTGGGGTCCTGGAGAGAGAGAGGCCCCTGTCACTTATGCTGCTTGAAGGCATTGCAAGGATACTGGGGTTGGGATAGGTGGGATTTTAAAGATGGAAAGTGGAATTCGACTGGAGGCAAAGGTTGTAGGTTATGCAAAGAATTAGGAGACTCAACTTGTCTCAAGGTTGGAAGCACAAACTTTAGACAACTGTTTTAAATATATACTTTTTTAATGGCCAGCATGACCCACAGTTCAGTTGCGCTGAGAAAACCCAACATCAGGAGGAACTACTACAGACCAATTCATTGAATCATTTTTGGTTCTTTTATTTTAATTTTGTTTTCACATGGTTTACGAACTATACTCTGCTAAAGATACCTTCGACATCAGTTTTACAGTCCCATGGTTAAACAGGCTTTCTTGAATGAAGCCCAGGAGTACTAATCCATTTGATTTTTCAACACATGCTGTAACTTCACCACATTTTGCCTGAGGATGTAGATTTAACCTAGGACATGGTTATTCTCCTACACAGGTTCATATTCTTCAGCCTAAATCAAGACATCTACTGCTGCCAGTCACAGGAAGAATCACAGCATGGACTGACTGTATCCTCACTCAATGACAAAACTCTTCACTTTTCTGTCAATGCGCAGGAAAACAGTGACTTATTTCATGACCTGCACTAGCTGGCTGAAGGTGAGATTGTCATTAAATTGAAGATTTTGCTGTGAGTTACTGTAGAGCCGTTCACTTTATTCATTGAGCCACCATAGGAATGACTAAACATAGTTTTAAAAATCTGATGTAACATCATAACTGGCTTCTAGTCTCCCTGTGAGATGGGTTACATCTCTCTGTCTCATGTTACTGAGAGAGCACGCGCGCGCCTGTGGCATATTGGACTGTTGGGTAAACAAGTTTTTTGTTGACTGCAGATCATGGCCTCCCTTTGGGTGCTTTGCTTTTGCTTGGTGGGTGGTGGACTCCGATGCTTTTTTACTGAAATGGATAGCGGGGAGGGAGGAGGCTGATGCTTTTGCTGCTGCTTACTTGGGGCGGCGAAGGGGGCTTTGGTGCTCTAACGTTTTTCTGTCGTTCATTCTTTTGCGGTTGTTTTTTATGGATGTCTGTGAAGACTAAGTATTTCAAATTGTATACTGTATACATTCTCTGATAATAAATGGAACCATTTGATTTGATATGCACTTCTTGTCTCGTTTTCCCAATTAGAAATTCCCACGGTTGCGTTTATAATAGGATCTGCTTAGGAGCTCAATACCACCACATGTGCTTTACACCAGCAACTAGATGCTGTACTTGGCTTCAAAACTCATTCCATTCAGAGCTACTGTACAACACGATCAATACGACAATTTGGAGTGCTCAGTATGTGCAACTGGAGATAAACTTCTGGAAAACGGACAACTTCACTGCAGATGAACCCTGCGTTGGCTCTTACAGAAGGGCACAATTGCATTGTGAGTGACACACCTGGCCAGAGTAATTATAAATATCAACTCAAAAGTATGTGATATAAATAGAAATGTCAAAGTCCCGGATTACATCATTATTCAAATTGCGCCTAGGTGTTAAAGCTGCAACACAACTGAAGACAATTGATTTTGGCTCAGTCTGTGCACTGCAATTGTGAACTGATTATTTTTTTATTTAATGTCATCTTACAACAACTATCATTAGGTAGAAGGACTGGGAATGTAATCTGCTTCTATACACTCACCAATAAAACTCACCACATGGATGAACGGAAATGACAATCTAATCACCGTGCTTTTAGCAACGCATATCCTACTCTCTGGATGCTGACTTTCTCCTATGGTTTATGAAACCAGGAAGAATGTCTCCATCAGTCAGATACTACATCCTGGCTGTCTAGATGCCCAAGCATGGGCAGTAGAATATGGAGAGCAAGGTGCTGCCCATGTAGCAAGCTCCCCCTCTCCATGCACCTGATGAACCCAGAAGAACATCAGAGACCGATTCCATTTGGTCTCAGCAGCATTGCAGGATGTTGCCAGTCAGTGTTAAGCTCTATGTAGGAGGTTTGAGATCTTGAAACCAAACACCTGGAAAATCTTTTGTTTAAACTCTTAATCTCTCCCTCAGTGGCATAATATTCACTCTCAGTGTGAATCAAGAATCAAATATGAATAATGGACACTTGGACAAACCTTCAGAGGCCCTCAGTGACCCACGTAAGATCAAAAGACGAAGGAACAGATTTAGGCCATTTGGCCTGTAGGATTTGCTCTGCAATTCCATCATGGCTGATTCATTACCCCTTCCAATTCCTTTCTAACTTCTCCCCATAACATGTGGCGTTGTTACTAATCAAGAACCTATCAACCTCCACTTTAAATATCATGTCTAAAGAATCATTCAGTGCCTTCATGAGAGTCAACAAAAAAGGTTTTGAAACATCGTTGAGGGAGTGAACTTGAGGCATTCTTACCAATCTCTAAAGTATCTCTGTGGTAGTTTAGAAAGTTAAAATGAAATTTATCTCAATATTTCCATAGGAAATAACTATTCAAGCTACAGCTGAACCTTCATTTCCAAGCCAATAGCAGAATAGTTCTATTAGGATAGATATGAAGTTCCTTGATGCTTGCAAGTTGAAAATCCATACAGGAGTTCAGCATTCATTGGTGTATCGTCATGCACAAATCCCTCTGTATCTTCTTTCACGTAGCAGCATTCTCCCTGAGTCAGATGAGTTACTCATAGGTTCCCTGCTTTCCTCCCACGTTACAAAGATGAGCAGGTTAGTAGAATACCTTTCTGTGAATTGTAGTATGTAGATGACTGGGAGTTGTGGAATATGAGGAGAATAACAAAGGGATCTTTTTAGATGTAAATCCTTTTAAATGTAAATATTTTATGATTGGCATGCACTTGCTGCACTAAAGGGTCTTGCTGGATCACTGCATAACACCATGACTTTTATCAGTTTCTTTCTTAACCAGGCACAACCTGAGCAACTAAATATTTATTTATTTCGCTATTGAGATACAACAGCAATAGGCCCTTCCGGCCCTTCAAGACACCCTGCCCAGCAACCACCAATTTAATCCTAGCCTAATCACAGGACAACTGACGATGACCAATTAATCTCTCAACTGGTATATCTTTTGACTGTGGGAGGACACCGGAGCTCCCAGAGGAAACCCACGCGGTCACGGGGAGAAAGTACAAACTCCTTACAGGCAGCGGCGGGAAATGAACCCCATCACCTGTACCATAAAGCATAGTGCTAACCACTATGCTACCATGCCACCCTACGGGAAGGACCTGCGGGAGATCCTTCTTTCCTTTTGGGAAAAGGTTTATAAAATGTGTTTAAGAAAATTAATCCACAAACTCTGGTGTTCCTAAAGGGAAAAAAAATCACTGTTTGTTGCTTATAAAAATGAGTAAGAAAGTAGCCGAATATTTAACACCATAACCGCATTGGATGAAGCATAGACTAATTGTGTTGAAGGCCCTTTTGGCTTGTACGATTTTTTTTACCCTTTTACTATTCTATCCTGGATAAATATTCTAAAATTACTCCATATTTCCTGAAATGGGCAGATGGAGAGCTTGTTCCCCAGAGTAGCTTCTAGTCTCAAATCAGCAGTCTGGAGTGGCCAGACTTCTAAAGATTCCCGCCTTTCACAAGAAAGTCTTCAACAGAGTATAAACTCGTGCACCCTTCTCCCGGCACCGTATGGTGCATTGAGTCAAAAAAGTCCAAAAGAAAAAGCCTACAAAGTTGAGCTGCCAGGCACTGAATAGAGCCATAAATAAATGGAACAACTGCAGATGTTAAGAGTATTAGTTAGAAAATATAAAATGCCCCATTGAGAATAATGTTTAGCAAGTGCTTAGTTCAGTATCAATATTTAAAAGCCACAATTCTGTTAATGCTGTTTTTGTTGTTGAGGCGGAATGTAATGGCAACAGAAATGCAATATAAATATCACATCGGCAGCAGTCTCCCTGCTAGTCCTAGAAAGCATTACTATCCATCACTGTCACTTGAAAGTAGAACTGGCAGGCTGATGCTTGCAGTTGTAGCCGCAGTTTGTAACTAACAGTGTTAAGTGGTAAATGCTTCGACCTCTGAAGAAAGAGTGCTCCTTAGGGGATATTTACACTCTTCCAATCTGTCAGACACTGTACATCTGTCGTATATACGTACGCTGGAATTTAGCAGAATTACAAGGTTAGCCACATACAGTTAACCAACAGTGAATAAACAATTCTCCGGACTACTTATAGACTGTATTGAATAGAAAGAACAGCTATGGGAGAAAGGCGGATTTAACATTTCTTCAATGCCCTTCTTCTTCTCCTGGGTTGATGCTTACAAGTTGGTTATTGCTCCCATTTCCCTTTGCTGCTTTTAGCAGACAGGTACCCATAGCATTTAATGTTTAGGTAGGTTTTGATGACTCACAACAAGCACGATTAAAAATATCTTGACTGGTTAATGACAAAGCAATGTAACAAGTATAGAAAGTTCTAGGTCCTTCTCAGGTGAAAAAAAAAAGATAAAATAGTGAATAGTATTAACTTAGATAATAAAAATAGAAGATGCAAGGAAAATGCAGCAGTTCAGGCAACATCTGTAGAAAGTGTAACAGATAATTAACATTTCAGGACTGGGACCCATTATATTTACAGTTTTTTTTTTAGCAGCTGTGGCTTTATTGACATGCATTAACTCAGACAGCGGTTTTAACCTCACAGTCTTACTCTGTGTGCTTCTATGGAGTGGAATCAAACAGCCTCGACAAGTCAGTGTTCCTGATGTGTGCTGAATTAACTGCTCTTTCGGTCAGGTCAGAGTTGGTTGTTCCCCAACTGCAGCCTTGGGCTAGAAAAAGAGAATTGCTTTTCACTTGAGAAAAGCTCAAGCGTGGAGGCAAGATCGGGCTCCCATTGCTCACTGTCACTCACTGTAGTGATTCAAGGATGTACAATCAACATTCGGGTTAAGATACAGCAGTGTTGCCAATATTTTCATTGGCGTCACTATCTCATGGAAAGAATAAATGGGAGAACTAGAATTGCTTTGCTTAAAACATGTGTGGAATGGTCAATAATAACTTGAAACATTTTGTGGGCCTTTGTGTGTGGTGCATTAATGGAACTAATAGGATCAATTACACAGTTAATGGTAAGGCTTCACAGAATAAAAAAGGTTGGGAACCACTAATTTATAGGCATATAATGCAGCTTTAAAGGCGGCAGAGTGGAGATTCATCCTGGTTACGTGACCACTGATGCCAGGCAGACAATCTCTGAAGGGTATTGATAATGGCTGGGGTCACCCGTCTTGTAAAGAAGCTGCACAGAAGAAGGCAATGGCAAACCACTTCTGTAGAAAAATATGCCAAGGACAATTATGGTCACCATGACTGCCTAAGTCTTGCAACACAGCACATAAGATGATGATGAACACAACTTTTAAAACTCAAGCTATTAGCAATGGGAAGGTGTATCTGTGACAAAGATAGCAAGTAAGTGGATCGTTGCTTCAGTTAACATCAATGCATCTGAAAATGGGTATTGAGTATGACAGGTCTTTTCTCCACACGCATCTGAACTGTGTTATTACAAAAATGATATTGTATTTGTAGAGCATTTTTAAAACAGAAATATTTTCCAAAGCAAAATAAGATGTTCAGCCAATAGAGGAAGTATCATAATCTTGCCTTGTCTAAGGAAGCAGAAATCTGAATAAAGACATGTTTTTCCTAGAATTGAGAAAATTATATTTTATTTCTAATAATGAAGGGTTAAAATAGATGGAAACAGTTTAAAGGATGAGTGACTGTGATAGGTTACAAGATTAAATATAACATACTTAGGATAATGTTATTTTTTATATGAGTGGTTGGGGCACTGTCAAATGCTAGTGTTTGGTGAAGCAGGTATGTCAGATTTTTAATATGTTATACAACTCATTGAAGGGAAAGGAGATTAATGGGAAGGAAGCATGCGATTATGTCTAATGTTTGCAAAGAAGATACAGCTACATGGAATTTTTGGACAAAGTGGTTTGACATTATGTTATAACTTATGTTTAATTATGAAGTATCTTGGAGAAGGAGACTGAGGTGAAGAAGTGATAGGGATTGGAGCCAAAATTCTGAAATGTATGCCATTGATGGCATTAAGTTCCAGCTACCAGAGGGGATGAAAAGACGTCAGAGATGGCAAATGGAGGGGTGGGGAAAAAGACTTCAGGTCTGAAAAAGACCCTAAGAAATTGGTGAGGCATCACACAGTGATCAGTTTTGAGTAGACAGTGTGGTGAAAGTACCAGATATGAGAGCAATTACACAAAGCCTGACTGAGTGTCAGGAGAGGGGTAGAAATAGGACTAGAAAGATTAAAAATTTAAAAAAAGGATGTTATGAAAACTAAAAAGATTACAGTTAGAGAGGGCATAACAATCATTCACTTGTCGCAGAATATGCTTACTTCAATTTCAAGAAACTTGTAACTTAGCTAGACATTATATTAATTAAAAAAACAGAAAATGCTAGAAACATGCAGCAGGTTAGGCAGCATCAGTGGAAAGCGATTTGATTCAGATACCCAATCACAAACAAGAGAAAATCTGCAGATGCCGGAAGTCCAAGCAACACACACACACACAATGCTGGAGGAACTCAGCAGACCAGGCAGCATCTACAGAAAAGGGTACAGTCCGAGTTTCAGGCAGAGACCCTTCATCAGGACTTCCAGCATCTTTGATTTTCTCATTATATTTGTGAGCAATTTGATTCTCAGTGACTGCTTTGAGGTATACTTTGATATATCTGTTTCCCTACGCCCATATTTTGATGGGATTTCACAATGCTGGGTTTTACTTTCTACTAAGTTGTGCTTTCAGATAGTGAGAAGCGAATGTTTGAATTGCTACATATGCTGGGCTGTTTGCACAATGGGATATTTAACAAAAACCTCAGCAACCAGCAGCCCAGAATACCTGGTAACAGCTCCATCTCTGCGGAGCCACCTGCATCGCTGTCTGACCTGACAGCTTATGCTATCAAAGACTTGTTTCACAATTTTTGTCTCCAAAACCAGATATTTAAGAAGACTGACATAGATTTGCTTCAATATTAATAGAATTTTAGAAAGTGAAACTTATAACAACGTAAAATTGCAGAGAAGTGAAATGAACAAAGTTCAACTAAACGAGTGATTAGCGCAATGCTTCATAGCTAGGCGATCACCAATCAGGGTTCAACTCTCGCCGCTGCCTGTAAAGCGTTTGTGTGTTCTCTCCATGACTGTGTGGGCTCTTTTGAGCGCTCTGGTTTCCTCCCACATTCCAAAGGTGTGTAGTTAGGGTTAGAGTTAGTGGGTTGCTGGCAATCTAGGTTGCCGTTATAAGCATGACAATCCATGAGCACCATCACCGGCACAATCTCGATGCTTCACACCGCGTGTTTCAATGTACATGCGACAAATAAATAATCTTTCATATTTCTCTTTCTACTTAATTAGGCCTTTGGGCCCATCGAGTCTGCTCCTTCGTTTCATCATGGCTGATCCATTTTCCCTCTTAGCCTCAATCTCCTGGCCTTTTCCCCAATTCCCTTCATGCCTTGACCAATCAAAAATCTATCAGCCTCTGCCGTAAATATACATAAAGACTGGGCACCAACAGCTGCCCGTTCCCTGAATTCCACAGCTTCGCCACTCTTTGGCTAAAGAAATTCCTCCTTACCTCCATGCTAAAAGGAAGCCCCTCTATCTGAGACTGTGTCCTCTGGTCCTAGATCATCAAATATTAAGTTTGATACGCCAGTCGTATAAAGGTAAAAGACCAGACACAAAGAGTAACCAGGTCCTCAGCTCAGAACATTATGGAATGATTAAAGACTCAGAGCTGAAGACCCAAACTGATCTTGCCTGTGTTCTGCATCCGTGTCCTGTAGTGTGCAGGCTGGGATGATGTTCGTATTGCAGTATGGCAATGGCTCTGTACAAACCGCCCATCAGCTGCCAAAGCCATCAAAGCAAGACGATGCATAGCTGCATTTCTGGTGCAATGCTAATCTTCAAAGAAATGTGCTCAAAAGAATTACGAATTATTTCTTTTATAGCTTGCTGTTGCTTATCTACCATTTGCATCTTTGAATCTAATTTCCCCAAAGCAATGTGGCCTTCAACCGTCTTGTGTTGATCTGTTGAAATTTAAGATCCTCGTTTCAAGCTCAAGTTCAAAATGAAATTCCATGTTATGAGCACTCTTCCCCAGAGAATCCATTACTGTAAGATTACTAATCTATCCTGCTTCATTACATAAAGTGCTCTGTTCCCTAGCTGATTCCTTGACATCTGTTTGCAGAAAATGGTCTCAGATGTATTGCATGAATTGTCCTACTTTTACTAATTTGGTTTGCACACTGTTTAGGAAGATTAAGGTCCCCAATGATTATTGCTTATCCTTGTTTCATGCTCGTTTAATCCAACAAAGTATACTTCACCCAACACTATGATTACAGTCCCACACTTGGTCACCTTGCATTCCTATAATGATCATTAGATAAAGTCCACATACCTCTACTTATGTCATTAATTCATCTACCTTGTTTAAACATTTTCCACAGTCATACATGTCACTGCTAACTTTAGTGCTTTACTATTTCTCACTGTTTGTGTGGATGGGAGGGAAATAAGCTGCAGAGAGCTGTAAACCTAGTCAGCTCCATCATGGAAACTGGTCTCTGTTGTATCCAGGACACCTTCAAGGAGCGATGTTTTAAAGAGGAGGCATCCATCGCCCAGGTCGTGCCTTGTTCTCATTACTACCATTGGGAAGGATGTACAGGAGCCTGAAGGCACTCACTCAACGATTCAGGAACAGCTTCTTCCCCTCTGCCATCTGATTCCTGAACAGACATTACACCCACTAGCTCACTTCTTTTTATTTTCCCCCTATTATTATGTATTGCATTGTATTGTTGCCACAAAGACAACAAATTTCACAACATATGCTGGTGATAGTAAACCTGATCCTGATGTGGCATAGTCACCGTGCGCACCACCTCCATTATTATAATGTACCTTCTCCTGATGCAATCTGCTTATTTTTACCCATATCACTACTTTTCTCTACAGCTTTGGCTTCTCAGAATTATTATTATTTGCCTGCTTCTTCCCTCCAACCATCTTATTTGTCTCCAATTATTAATTATCCTAATAGGTTGATTTGTTATGATGGAGGTTCCAGTTAGAGTTGAGTCTGTTCTAGTTTGCTTTCTCCATCAATGGCAACAGTAAACTTGTGGCATCTTCTGCTCTAATTACACAGTCATGCACTTAAACCTCTAATTTCCTTGACAAAATGCTAATTTGCATGTAGTTCAGGACAAAAAAAAACAGAGATCACCACCTTCCACAAATGTGAGATGTTTTTTGAACACTAACTAGAGCTTTTCATTTCCTCAATGGAACCTCAGTTTCATATCATCCCATGTTGTTGGTTATTGTAGAGGTCAAAGTTGAACCTCTCCCCAACACCCAATCTCCTTGTTTCTTTTCCCCACAAATTTTATTCTCCAATCAATTTTATTTCCTTCTACACCATCACTCCCTCAGTACTGATCAACAAGCTTCAAAACCTGGGCCTCTGTACCTCCCTCTGCAACTGAATTCTTGACTTCCTTATCAGGAGAACACAGTCAGTGTACACTGGTAAACCGACCCCTACTCGCTGACAACCAACATTGGCAGACCTCAAAGATGCATGCTTAACCTACTACTCTACTCTCACTACACTTACGACTTCCAGTCAAGAAGATGTCCATAATTAAGAACCCTCACCATCCAAGTCATACCGGCTTCTCATTGCTACCATGAGGGAGGAGGTAAAGCAGCCTGAAGATGCACACTCAGCATGTTCGAGCCTTGATTTGTCAGGGTATGAAGGATTTTGGGGAAAAGGCAGGAGATTGGAACTGAGAGGGAAATGGATGAGCCATGATGAAATAACAGCAAATTCAATAGACCAAATGGCCTAATCCTGCTCCTATAACTCATGATCTTATGGTCTTCCACTCCACCATCAAATATCTGAATGATGAATCCCTGAACACTACCTCACTATTTTATCTCTTTTTGCACCACTTATATTTCTCATTGTAAGTTACAGCAATTTTTAAATATTTTGCTCTGTACTGCTGCCTCAAAACAACAAATTTCACGACATATGTCAGTGATAATAGACCTGATTCTAATTCTAATAAATCCAATGTTCTTCTTTTTAAAAAAAAAATTACACCAGTATACAATCAAAATCAATGAACTGTATCTTGTTCATCTCGTCTCTGCATATAGCACTGCTCTACAAGACTTCGCTTGCTAGAGTTACATTTTTTGAAGTGTGGCTATGTTGTTAAACAGACACACCAGCTGGCTAACGGTGTAAATGCAAGCATCTACAGAGATGAAGAACCAGTTAATCTTGTTTTGGATTGAAGGACCCTCTGCAATTGGTGCTATGTTCAGTGAACAGACAACAGAAGTAAAATAAGACATTGCAAATATAAATAGTGCAGAATACCAACAGTGCTAATATTTGCACTCTTCATTACTGTTCACTAAGCCCAGTAGGTAAGTAGTCATTGAAGCTGGGGAAGTTACTTCCACATTGCATCCACAAAACCATGCTTGAATAGTATTTTAACAAAAGAATGTAACTGTAGGGAAACTGACTGTTTAAGGAGTGTCAAGAGAAATCCACAGCACATATAGTGTAAGTCAAACAAATTCCTCTCAATGTGGTTTACTGAAGATGTAGCAAATCACGGGTCCAGGTACTTCTACGCTCCTTCAAAAGGACCAAAACCTTGTTGTAGTTTGGGAGCTTGTGTGCCTCATATGACCCAGAGATCTATGATGGCCGGAATCAGGGCTTTATGCTTTGGCCTCTGGTAGGGTCACCCATACCAAACAGATCAAAGGACGGAGGCCAGTTTAAGAGTGGTCCACTGATCCTCCAGGTTTGGGGGGGGGGGGGGGGGCGGGTTCAGCTCAGGGCTAACAACCCTGACTGGTCAAGCAAAACTGTTATGGAAACAGCAATGAAGAATCCTTCTGCATCTGAGTGTGACGGTATTCCTGAGTCTCCACCCAGGACCTGCATGATTGACAGTAAACCGAGAGGAAGCGACTGACATGACGAAGGAAGCCATGAATGCCTCCAGAGATGGAGCACATTCATTGTTGCACTAAAAGCCAGCGGTGGAACATGCAAAAGAAAGAAGAAGAAATACTTCTACAGATGTACTGTTGCAAGTTTCCTGACTGGTTGCATCAAGGCCTGGTATGGCAATTGAGTGCAGAAATGAAAGAAACTGCAGAGAGTAGTGGGCTCACCCAATATATCAGGGGCACATCTCAGCCCATCATTGGTAGCATCCACATGAGGCGCTGCTTTAAGAAGGCAACATCTATGATCAAAGGTCTCCACCATCTGGGCCATGACACCTTCTCGCAGCTGTATGAGATACAGAAGCCAAGTCCCGCATAACCAGGTTCAGGAACAGCTACCATTCAACCATTTCATTCTTGAACCAACAACCACAACCCTAATCATTATTTCAGTATAGCTGTATCATGACTATTTTGGTCACTTTACAGTACAATGGGCTTATTTTTGGTTTCAATTGTTGCCTTTCATACAAAAATTATGTATAGTATATACTTTTTCTTGTAAAAGCTGCTTATCTGATTCTAAATGTCCGTGATGCTGCTGCAGGAAAGTTTTTCATTGCAATTGGGCATGCATGTACTTGTGCATATGACAATGAACTCAACTTTGACTTTGGCAATCATATGAAGTTCATGGAAAGGGAATCATGTTTGACTAACTCACTGGAGTTCTTTAAAGAATTAACATATTGTGGATGAAGGGGAAAAGGGAGGTACTTCTGTGGATGTACCATGGAGAGCATTCTGACAGGCTGCATCACTGTCTGGTATGGAGTGACTACTGCACAGGACCGAAAGAAGTTGCAGAGAGTTGTGGATTTAGTTGGCTCCATCTTAGGTACTAGCCTACAAGGTGCTCAAGACATCTTCAAGGTGCGATGTCTCAGAAAGGCAGCATCCATTATTAAGGACCCAGCACCCAGGGCATGCTCTTTTCTCACTGTTACCATGAGGTAAGAGGTACAGAAGCCTGAAGGCACACACTCAGCAATTCAGGAACAGCTTCTTCCCCTCTGCCATCCGATTCCTAAATGGACATTGAACCCTTGAATACTACCTCACTTTTTTAATATACATTATTTTTGTTTTTTGCACAATTTTAATCTATTCAATATATGTTAACTGTAATTGATTGATTACTTGATTTATTATTATATATTACATTGAACTGCTGCTAAGTTAACAAATTTCATGACACATGCCGGTGATAATAAACCTGATTCTAACATTCTGATTATGCTTACATATTAGAGTAAAGTGCCATTCGTTCATACATGCCATGTCATATGCTCTACGAAGTCATGGTCTTTCCATGACCCAGATTGTTCTTGGCAAATTTTTCTCCAGAAGTGGGTTGTCATTGCCTTCTTCTGGGAAGTGTCTTTACAACAGAGGTGACCTCAGCCACTATCAATACTCTTCAGAGATTGTCTGCCTGGCATCAGTGGTTGCATCACCAGGACGTGATAAATATCAGCTGCTCATAAGACCATCCACCACCATCTGGTTCCATGGCTTTATGTAACCCTTATCGGTGGAGAGGTGTCGGGGGGGGGGGGTCCTAAGTGGGTGTTACACCTTATCCAAAGGTGATTTGCAGGCTAGTGAAGGGAAGGAGCGCCTTATACCTCCTTTGGTAGAGATGTATCTCCACTCCACCACCCAAAGGTACCACATTACTGTTATTACAAAAAATGAAAGCTCAATGTATAGAAGTTACCAAGTTGGAAAAGAGATTGGCTGCCTAACAGGAAAGAGGAAATACGGGTTTTTGGAAAGATGTAGCAAGTGGCATCTCTACTTTCAATAGTTTATATAGATGACTTGGATGAAGGCATTAAAGGTTGTTAAATCTGCTGATAACACATAGAAAAGCAGGAATTAAGCTGTAAAGATGACATAATGATATAACAAAAGGACGTAGATAGATGAAGTGAGTCATCAAGGTTCAGGCAAGTGGAGTAGAATGTAGTGAAAGCTAAAATTGCCAAATTTGTTAGAATAAAAGCCCATTATTTAAATGGTAAGAGATTGCAGATCTCTGAAATGCAGAGAGATTTCATTACCTTTGTGCATGATTTGCAGAAGGTTAATATGCAGGTAAAGCAAGTAATCAGCAAAGCTACCGGACTGTTGTTGTTTATTATTAAAGTAATTCATTATTTAGAGTAGGGAGGTGTTGCTTCAGATACATGGCACAACAACCAGATCACATCTCAAGTTCTGTGCCTGTACTGTTCTCCTAATACAAGAAAGGATACAAATACATTGGAAGCAGTTCAGAGTAGGTTTACTAGAATAGCATCTGGCATAGGTAGGTTGTCCTAGGAGGTAAGGCTGGAGAGGCTAGCGTTGTATCTACTGGAGTTTAGAAACATTAGATATTATTTGATTGGAACATACATTATCCTGACAGGATGACATCATCAAGACAGGATGGAAGTGGAGAAGATGTTTTCTCTTGTGGGTGAAATTAGAACTAGGGACACTGTATAAAATAAGGGATTGACCACTTCAGAGAGAGGTGATTTTTTTTCATATCTCATTGGGTCTCGCCTTTTACTCAGTTGTATGAAGAGCATCTGAATAATGTTAAGGCAGAGATAAATAGGCAGTGATGTTACTGGGAGGAGTTAGGAATGCAGAGTTTTGGTCCTAATTAGATCAGCCATGATCTTACTGATCGGAGGAGGTAAGTTTGAGGGGCAGAGTGGCTTAATTCTTATGTTTAGATCTTCATACACGAGCCCTTTATTAAAAAAATGGTTCAGCATGAAGAAATCCTTTTGACCTCACTGTTTATAGTCATTCTTCATGGAAACAGGCTCTTTAGCCCAACTGATCCACGTTGACCAAGACTGGCATCTAAATTAGTCTCATTTCCCTATGTTTAGCCCGCATCCCTCGCAACCTTTCCTATTCATGAACTGTCTATGTTCCTTTTAAATGTTGCTAATGTACCTACCTCAGCCATCCTGTGGCAGCTTATTCCAAATATCAATACCCTCTGGGTGAAAGAGTTGTCGCTTAGGTTCCCATTAAATCTCTCTTACCTCGTCCTAAGCCCATGTCCACTATGTCTCAATTTCCCAACCCTGGGAAAAAGCACTGCACATTAACCTCTGTTCCTCATGATTTTTGTTTCACCTCTGTAACACAACCCTTCATTCTCTTGTGCTCAAACAAGAACAGCCCCAACCTCCTCAACATCTCTTATAACTCAGCCCTCGAATCCCAGTGACATCTTCATGACTCACCTCTGTACTCTTCCCAGCCTCATTAAAACTGAACACAATACAGTATTCCAGTTCAACTCCAACAATATACAACTGCAATCTTACATCCCAGCTTCTATATTCAATGCCTTGAATGAAAGCTAACACGTCAATTTTTATAGGAGTACCATTGAGAGTGTCCTGACCAGCTGGATCACTGTCTGGTGTGGGAATTGAAAGGCATCTGACCACACGTCCCCAAAAAGGACTGCGAGGACTGCTGAGAGAATCAGCAGGGTCTCTTTTTCACCTATTAGAGATATTTATCAGGAGTGCTGCATACACAGGGCCTTAGCATTGTCAATGATCTTTTCCATCCATCCAACAGACTCTTTGACACCAACCCCCAACCATCAGGCAGGAGGTACTGTAGCATTAGGACAAGAATTGTCCAGGCCATAAGATACTGAACAACCTGCCACAACCCAGGTCTCAACACATGTGAAGTGCCAATAATGTTATACTGTTTACTTATTAACTTGTATCGTCTATGCACCTTATTATTTGTTAATTGATTTGTGGTAATATTACTTTATGTGTTATGTATGTGAGTTATATGTACACCGTGTTTTGTACACTGGTGTGGAGGAATTTTGTCTCGTTTGGCAGTGTATATATGTATGGTTGAGTGTCAATAAACTTCAACTTGAACTTGACATCTTCACCACACTGTCTACTGTGACAGCACTCTCAGAGAATCATCTACTTGCATTCCTCAATCTCTCCATTTTACAATACTCTGCAAGGTCCTACAGTTGACTGTCAAAAGTTATTACCCTGATTTGTTGCCTTTCCAAAAGCAACACTTAGCTAAAGTAAATTCCATTTGGAATTCCTTACTTATCAAGTAAAACAGAGTTCATAGTTCCACTAACGTGCCTAACTCTGTAGGTCTAATTCCTTTATCCAACACATATAATTGTTCTTATTCTCAAAGTACCACATTGTCTTGACCCTCTGAGCAACCCAGAATCTAAATGGGAATAAACTGTTAAAGATTTCAGTTCCAGGAACTGTGTGTTCTGAATTAGCTTGCTCCACTATCACAGCAAACATATTAAGCAAAATATTTAGGTAATAACCAATTAAAATGCATCTTTACATTCAACATTGTATCCCATTTAAAACAAATCAGACATTACAACTTGGTTCTTTGTTCAGTTTTTAATCTGGCATACACTTAAATTAGCATCCTTTAATCATCAACATTAGTCAGGGCTGTTTTAGAGAGCGCAGTTTATTAAGGGCACACTGCCAAATCACTCTTATGACCTTCAGTTTGGTGCAAGTCTTCTTTACAAATAGTATTGAAGACAAAATAACGACATGATTCCACGAGTTGGATTCTTTCAAAGTACTAATGGTAAAAATACCAAACTTTCTTTTCTTGATCAAATGCACTGCTGCTCTTCCATTAGAAAAGGAAGAATATTTTCTAAAGGAATTCAGAAATTGTATTATCCTCGTGCTAAACTGGTGTCCATCATAGGGTTATAGAAAAATACAGCACAGAAACTGGCCCTTCAGCCCATTTAGTCTATGCTGAGCCATTTAAACTGCTTACTCCCATCAACCTGCACCAGGACCATAGCTGTCTATGACCTACCATCTATGTACCTCTCCAAACTTCTCTTAAATGTTGAAACCAAACTTGCATGCTCCACTTGTGCTGGCAGCTCATTCTATACTCGCATGACCCTCTGAGTGAACAAGTTTCCCCTCATGCTCCCCTTAAACTTTTCACCATTCACCTTTAACCTACGGCCTCTGTAGTCCTACCCAACCTCCGTGGAAAAAGCTTGCTTGTATTTACCCTCTCTATACCCATCATAATTTTGTATACCTCTATCAAATCTCCTCTCAATCTACTATGTTCCAAGGAATAAAGTCCTAACTTATTCAATCTTTTCTTATAATTCAGGTCCTCCAAACCTCACAACATCCTTGTAAATTTTCTCTGTACTCTTTCAACCTTATTTACATTTTACCTATAAGGTAGGTGACCAAAACTACATACTATACTCCAAATTAGGCCTCACCAACATCTTATACAACTTCAACATAACATCCCATCTTCTGTACTCAATACTTTGATCTATGAAAGCTGAGGTGCCAAAAGATTTCTTTAGAACCCTATTGGTCAGTGATGCTACTTTCAATGATCTATGGACCTGTATTCCCAGATCCCTTTGATTTACCACAGTCCTCAGTGTCCTACCACTCACTGTTTAAGACCTCCCTGATTGGTTCTACCGAAGTGTAACACCTTGCACTTGAATGCATTAAATCTAGATTTGGGTTGTCTCAAGTTACTCTTTGTACTTGTTTAGAAACTACCTTATCCTGCATTACAACAATTACCTAACTCAGCTGGACAGCTGTGCTTTCTGTCAGACTCCTCTGATATTTATTTAATATTGATTTAGAGACACATAGTGAAACAGGTCCTACTGGCCCACCAAGCCACGCTGCCCAGCAACCCACCAATTTAACCCTAGCCTAATCACAGGATGATTTACAATGACCAATCAACCTACTAACCATTATGTCTTTAGACTGTGAGAGGAAACCTATGCATTCACGGGAAGGATGTACAAACTTTCTTACAGATGCCCTGAACTGTAATAGCGTTTAAAAACGCCAGATTTTTTTGTAAAAAAGCAATTGTACAAATGAAATACATCATTTTTTATACTGTATATATGTTTGAAATCGCCCAAGGAATTTCTCCAACAGACACTTAGAAGGAAAATTTAGCAGCAAGACTTGAATCTCCCAGTGGGTACGTTTGGACACATGGAGTAAGACATGTATACTCTATGAGGTCATTGCTTAAACTCTGGAACTCATAATTCCATAAGATTTTTAATTGCTTTGGTAAACCACAATCTAGCACAGGTAACTTTTGCTCACAAATTTTCCATGCAATGGCGCCAGTATAAAGTTATAAAGACTTTTACATCTGTAATTCACATTTGTTATTCTGATGAACACAGTGTTGTGTTTTAAATGGTGTAAACATGACAAAAAATCTTTAGCTTCCATCAGCTGCAATTTGGAACAAGAAATGACCCATGGCAGCCCATTCTTTCAAAAAAAAGCAGTGATTTGTGGCTAACGTGCCAAGATACAGGCAGACCCAATGAATGCGAGACCATGTCTCTTGTCTGAGCATATTCAGTGAATGTGGAAGGATAGATGACTAGGAGTGGTAATTGCAATGATCCTTTATCTTCCTCAGACACAGAGAGACGCACGGGCAAATTGCAGCAGCACCACCATCTTCTGAGCGATAAATTATCAATTGCTTCATCTAACGTGGCTGACGCACTGGGAAAAACACAATTGTGGCGATTCCAGACAAGGAGTGGCAGCACAGCACACGTTCAGTTACTTTTCTCAAAACAATTCTCACTTGGGTACCGCAGAGCCTTGCCAAATTGTTTCTACTCATTAGATTGCCTGTGCTTATAATTCATGCAAGACATTACTTGCTCCTTTAATGAATTATAGACGCTCTTTATTGATGTTTTGCATCTGTTCCATTGCAGACTCATAAATGACTTTGCAAATCACATATTACAAATATATATGAAAAGGTAGTGTTGAAAATTATTGCTTGGACTTGACTCACCGAGCTCTCCTGCAGTCTTCACATCAATGTTGTCATATCCACTGCCTATCCGTACAATTATTCGCAGGGCTTTGAACTTTTCCAGATCTTCTCTGGTCAGGGTAATATTGTGGTACATTAATGCACCTACGGCTTCATTTAAAACCTATACAGAGAGAAGAAATATTAACCACTGTTAATATAAAGAGACGTGATGGTTGATTCAGTGCCAACTTTAGCCCCACGAGCTTTGAATAAACCATCTGCAAAGATGCACACATCTGAAGCTCTAAAATGATAGAAGAGGCTTATTGGTTTCATATGTATAAACTTTGTTTGTTGAACTCCAATGCTACATTTAACTACAAAAGCATTTATAGGCAGCAAAGCTCCCCAGTTTCCACCAATGCATAAATTCAAAGTATAGCAACACACACAAAATGCTGGAGGAACTCAGCAGGCCAGGCAACATCATGGAAGAAAGTACAGTCGACATTTCGGGCTGAGACCCTTCAGCAGGACTGAAGAAAAGAAGTTGAGGAGTCAGAGTAAGAAGGTGATGGGAGGGGAGGAAGAAACACAAGATGATAGGAGGGGTAGGAGGGCAGGGTGAAGTAAAAATCTGGGAAGTTGATTGGTGAAAGTGGGCTGGAGAAATGGGAATCTGACAGGAGAGGGCAGAAGGCCATGGAAGAAAGGGAAGGGGGTGGAGCAGCAGAAGGTGGTGATGGGTGGGTAAGGAGATAATGTGAGAGAGGGAAATGAGAATGGGGAATGGTAAAGGAAAGGGGAGGCGTTACCAGAAGTTTGAGAAATCTATGTCCATGCCATCAAGCTGGTGGCTACCCAGATGGAATTTAAGGTGTTTCTCCAACCTGAGTGTGGCCGTGCACTGACATGTCAGAATGGGAATGGGAAGTGGAATTAAAATGGGTGGTCACTGGGAGATCCTGCTTTTTCTGGTGAACAGAGCATAGGAGCTCAGTGAAGCGGTCTCCCAATCTACATTGGGTCTCACTGATATACAGGAGGCCACACTGGCACCACCAGATACAGTACAATAGGTGACCACAACAGACTCAGGTGAAGTGTCAACTCACCTGGGGAGAACTGTTTGGGGCCCTGAATGGTAGTGAGGGAGGAGGTGTAGGGGCAGGAGTAGCACTTGTTCTGCTTGTAAGGATTAGTGCCAGGAGGGAAATCAGTGGGGAGGGATGAATGGACAAGGGAATTCCATGGGAGTGATCCCCACGGAAAGCAGAAAGTGGGGGGGGGGGGTAGTTGTGTTTGGTGGTGGGATCCCATTAGAGATGGCGGAACTTACGGAGAATTATGTGCTGGACATGGAGCTTGGTGGGGTGGTAGATGAGGATAAGAGGAACCCTACTCCTGGTGGGCTGGTGGGCAGACGTGTGCGAAATGGAAGAGATGTGATTGAGGGCAGCATTAATGGTAGATTTAAAGTACACTTTGCTATCAGATGTGTGTAAATGACAGCTTGGTACAAATTCCTGTAGTTTTTAAATCTGCAAAAATATTCAGTGAGAAGGAAATGTGCTGTTTCAAATCTGAAAAGGATTTGAGGTTCCCTGTCAGGTCTGTCCCGGTTCCTTTCCTTGGTAGCAGCAAAATGCACCGATGTCGGCCCATGGTCTCCTCTTGTGTCAAGATGAGGCCACCAATGGGGTGAACGAGAACATCATGTTGTCCATTTGGGTAGCCAGCAACCCAATGGTATAAATTCCACCCCTCAATCCCCCCCTGACATTTACCTCTTCTCACCTGCCTATTACTTCACCCTGGGTACCCTCTTCATTCCCTTTCTCCTGTAGTCCTCTCTCCTCTCCTATCAGATTCTTTCTTCTCCAGCCCTTGACCTTTCCTACCCACCAGGTTTCACCAGCTAACCTCCTTCTCCTCCCTCCAGCCTTTTATTCTGGCATCTTCCCCCTTCCTTCTCAGTCCTGAAGAAAGATCTCAACTGAAATGACGACTATCGGTTCATTTCCACAGATGCTGCCTGGCCTGCTGAGTTCCTCCAGTATTTTGCGTGCATTGCTGAATAATGAATCTATGGTGATTTAACTTCAGGGCAGCCACAGAAAGTACAAGATATTCTAAAGTTTGATGTTATAGAGAAATTAGTCGGCACTTATTACACAACACTAATTGTTCATGAAAACGGAGTGATACTTGTGCTACTAACAGTTTGCAGAATTCCTCCATGTGGTTACAGCTCATATGAAAGTAACAGAAAACCTGGCTGAAATTATTTGTTCTGCAACGCCTTGTTGAAACACTGTTGTTCACAAATTGTGATAGGCTGCAGTGTTTTTACCTCCAAGAGGACCACAACTTGTTGTTGGGTTTGGAGGCCTGCGTGCCTCAAAGACCTGGAGAGGTATATTGGCTGGAGTCAGGGTCTTGTGCTTTGGCTCTTGGTAGGGTCACCCATGCTAAACAGGTCAAAGGGCAGAGGCCAGACTAAGAGTGGCCCACCAGTCCTCCAGGTTTGGGGGTTCAGCTCAGGGCTAACAACCCTGACTGGTCAAAAAGCAGTTGTTATGGAAACAGCAATGAAGAATATTTCTATACCGACAGAGATGGAGGACATTCATTAAGTAAGCAGTCTTTCTAGGGCTTCAGCAGGATAGCTTATCTATCCTCATCATAAAAGTTGGTACTACACAAGCCGCAGAGTGACTTGAAATGCATAATATCTGAGTCCTGAGTCAAACACAAACACTGTATTTACCTCACCGAAATGAAACCACAACATTTTCCTTCTCCCAAACTTCAATTAACTAAGGAGTAAACATGCTGTGACTCAAGTTACAAACTATGAATCAGATTTATTAAAAATTGCCTTTGGGCAAGAGCAGGAAATGAATACTGTGATTACGGAGCTTAAAAACCTGAAAATAACAAAATAATACCACGCACTTTACTATCTTCTTAGTAATCTGCTCATTAAACAGAACAGATGTGTGAGGTTTGTCTACTAGAGAAAAAATCCTTAGTCTCTATCATAACTGGCGCAACTAGAAATGAGTGCAGTTTCAGAGAGGGCAATCAGTGCCTTTAAAACTGGATGCTGGAATGTAGGGAAGAAAATAATGTTTTCTAAACTATGACCCAAAGAAATCAAGGAAGGAGGATAGCAGCAGTTTCTGGAATTCAAACACGAATTTAGTTCAAACTAAATTTCACTTGCCATTTCACTAGAGAGGTATGTAGACATGCGTGTTAAAAGGAAAATGTGGAAAGGATACAGTATATAAATTATACAGTCAACTTTTTAAAAGCCATGCACGATCAGGGAGAACTAGCAGTTCACAAAAAAGAACCTTTGAACATGGCAAACAGTTTGATGGAACTGTTTGGAATGAGCATTAGGTTTCTTCTAAAGAGGCACAGAATACAAAAACAAAGAAGTTATACTGAGCGTTAACATTTTAACTCTGGTTAGGCCTGAGCAGCAAAACTGTGTTCAGTTCTTAATGTGGGAGTTGAATGGCAAGGAGAAGGGCCAATTAAGTGGGAAAACACAGGGAGCTAGGATCACTCGCCTTCAATCACAGAAGATGGAGAGGAAGTTATGGGCAGTAACTGGTTCTAACAGAGAAGGAACAAGATGCTTCCACGGGCAGTAAGATCAGTAACCAAGAGACGGAAATTTAAGAAAATCAGAATCGTAAGGGAGATATGAAATAATTTTACACAACAATTTGTTTGCCCCTGTAATTAATTAAATCTGTTTCATCAACAGTTTTGCCGGACATTTCCAAAGGGATTTGGGCATATGCTTAAAAAATAAATTTTTGCAAGCCTTTCTAGAAGCAGCAGGAGAGATAATTGCTACAAAATGCTTGCACACTTGTGCTGAATGGCTCACTTCAGTGCGTCTGAAGTTTTCTGCATCGAAATTCATTTGCCCCAGACTAGGAATCTTTTCAATAACAAGCTCACTTTTGATCACTTTTTTATTCCATGGACCCCTACCATTAGCCGAAGGTTACGTGGACTCCAGGTTGGCAACCCCTGCTTTAGAAGAAAGGTGGTCTTCATGGGATTTACAAAACTGATTTATTTCTTAGTTAAAGGCCAGGGTCAGGGCACAGGCAGTGGAAGAAGTGAGGTTTCGAGAGTAAAATCAGATGGCAGTCAATCCCAGCCTCTGTGATTTGTCATGAGGCTGCAGGGCGTATCTGAACAAAATTCAGTCAGAAGTATTCTCGGTGCGTTTCATGGAAATGTGCCACGAGATGGTTACAACCTGGCCAAAAGCATAGGGTGGCCCCAGGAAAATAGAATAAGCCCAACATCCTAGGTGTGAAGAGATCAGGATCTTAATCCAGCCTAATGCATTCCTTATTAAACAAAATAATTTATAGCGCAGTAAGTGGACGGTGATCTGCTCCTGGCAGAATAACCTCGCTCACGTCACCACATAGAACTTGCTTTCCACCAGCCTCATCTGCTCTGACAGTCTGAGAGGAAGCTGCATGATACACCTTTCAGCAGGAATACTATGCAGTGACACTAACTTCACAGCTGTTTCACTTCCGCAGTCATTTCTTTCCTTTGCGCACTTCAGAAACTACCTCCCTGGCGTGCAGTTTCTCCACCGACGGATGAACGAGTGCCACAGGTCCACCATGAGCATCACTTTAAATTTAAAGACGTCATTTCTTCCCTCCGATGCTAACTATCACGGGCGAAGTTTTTCTGCGCCCAGGCTGCACACACCGCCAAATGCTCCATCCAGATGGCAGGAACTATTTCAAGCCCGGTGGGGCCAGTGCCAGAGGCGAATGACAAGCGATTAAGAATTTCATCCCGGACTTCTGAAGAGAGTGATGACGAAGTGTTCTGATATGAAACATGAACTCTACTCCTCTGTCCACAGATGCTTCAACCGGCTGAGGGTTCTTAGCATTGTCTGCTTTTCAGTTGTTGTGCGTACAGTACTGTGCAAAAGTCTTAGGCCCATATAGGGTGTCCAAGACTTTTGCTCACTACTGTATGTTGGTTAAAATAGGAAGGTTCAGAAATAAGAGTACTTAGCTTTGTATTAGCTCACTGGAAAGACATAATACACCGTATATAACAGAAGTAGACTCATCGGCCCACCTGATCACTAAATATCCAGAATAATTCCATTTACCAGCACCTGGCCCACAGTCTTCTTTGTACCATGGCGAGTGAAAGGTTCTGCCTCTTCCACCTAAGGACAGAGCTGTTCAGATCCAACATTCCTCAGGTGAAAAAGATTTTCCTCAGACCCCTTTCTAAACTCCTGATCTTAAACTTTTGTCCCCCTGGGTTTTAGATACCTCCGCAATGGCAAGAAAGCTTTTACTAACTACCCTGTCTCTGCCCCTCCATCTTGTGTACCTCATTAATGTTCCCCTCTCTAAGCAAACAGCAAACTCAATCTCTCTTTATAACTGATGCACCCTAACCCAGGCAGTGTTTTCCCTGTCTCCTTCCTATTGTGTGGTGACCAGAACTGCATACAGTCCTCTCTGTGGCCCAGTCAATGCTTTATAAAATTGTACCAGAACCTCTCTACACTTTCATTCTTTTGTTTTGGATTTCCGGTACCTGCATCTTTTTAATACATTAATCAAATGGCTGGTTTGAAAACCAAGTGGTACATTTCAAACAAATAATCGTTTATGCACAGAAATCCTAGATTGTTAGATGAGCACAATGAAGGCAAGTGACTGCTTTGGCATTGCTAAGCCCATTGTACCCAAGACATACAACTTGAACGGGTGCTGCCATCAGTAGCTTCAGGAGGGATTGCGAGGGGGCATACCCAAAGATGTAGGTACTTCGATCAGAAATTATAGCTGTGTACTTGGGTGCGCCGTGCAGCTGACTAAGGGTGACAGGCAGATTTGAGAATGTGAAGTTGGGAAATGGAGATGGTCGTGATGGGTTCTGGAACTGGAGCTGGATGAGAGCCGTGGAGGCGGAGGCCCAAAGCAGGCAGATTTTGGAAATGGGTGCATAAAGTGAGCAATTTCAGGAAGGTTGGAGGAGAAGCTCTGGTGTTATCTGCCAGACACTGCTATGGCCACACCATAACACGATATAGTCTCGACTCCACAGCAGTGGTGCGAAAGGAAGGCCAATTGAAGAATGACGACAATGCCTTGGGGCTGTGAGAGTGATTATAGCCGGGGAGCGGTCAGTTCAATTTACAGAGAAATACAAAAATGGCCTAGAAATGTTAGATACCTTGTTTCACTCTTGAAAAATTAGTTTTTGATTTCAGGTGCCTATGCATTGGCAGCTCCTTACAAACTTATTTCCTGCGTCAAAGCTACTACAGCAAGCCAATATTTCCTTCCATCAGCAGAAAGTTAAACACATTCCAGCGATTTATTTTGAGCCAACTTTACGAAGCAAAATATCAGTTAACCAGTGGAGGCTCAGACTCTAATGGACACAGAAAATGCCTGTGGAAAGAGAAACAGCTAACGTACTAGGTTGAAAGGTCTAGGACTTGAAGCATAAGTGCTTCTTGTTCCACAGACGCTGCTGCGTCTGCAGAAAGTTCCTAACATTTTCTGTTTTTGTTTCAGATTTGCAGCAACTTAAGTTTAGTTTTTATTTTCAATAGCTCAAACTATTCAGCACTTAGAAGCCTAGAAATTAACTTGCACAAAGCCCCATTCCCAGTAAAGAATCCATTTGGTGAGACAAAAAATAAGTTCACAAAATATCATTCAACATTCTGTGCATTTCTGAATGATTCCATCCCAGTTGAGCGGACATCTTATTGTGAAAAATTTGTTGACCCTGTTTTAGTCAAAAATAACAACGGTCATGAACAGCCCAAGAGTCATTACTGGTGAGATTGTTCCGAACTATGACTGGCAAGAAAATAATAACTGCTTTGAAAAATGTTAGTTAAAAGGTCGGGTACATTTGTTAGTAAGCGGCAATAAGTAGACTGCTGCGTAACTCACTGCCCAATAACTATGTTGTCTGATGCAAACCAGAATCCCAATCACCACACACACCTCCAACGGTTTTCAAGCAAATCTCTCTCAAAATTAAGCGGCCAGAATTAAGAGAAAACTAGCAAAAAGAGAGATTGCTAATTATACCTGCAATGAGACTAAACATCATGAAAAAGAAACCTAACCAAAGAGGTGGCCTGCTAAGTCCGTCCCACCACCCATCTCCTATCATTGTAGCAGACATTCATTCTCCAGCCAGCTGCTCCCACCAGCTGCAAGAGCAAGGTGCACTGTGGTGAGACCCTCTGAGGGGATACTTCCTGAGGTCAGAGTGATTAGGAAGGATGAAACCAATAGAGGAAATCGATCACTAGCATCTGCTCTCCCTGATATGGAGTAATGCCATGGAATCTTAGAGATTAACATGATGCTGCCACAGCTCGGAGAGTCAGAGTCCAGACTTCAATCCCAGCAACCTCTGTAAGGAGTCTGTACATCTTCCCCTGTGGAATGTGTGGGTGTTCTCCAGTTTCCTCCCACAGTCCAAAGACATACCAGGTAGGTTAACTGGTCCTTGTAAATTGTGCCGTGATTCGATTAGGATGAAAGTGGGATCGTAGGGGCTGGCTGGGCAGTGCAGCTCCAAGGGATGGAAGGGTTTATTCTGCACAGTATCGCTAAATAAATAAATAACTGAGCCCACCTACGTGCTTTTGGAATTAACGCTAATGAATTTCACTATTTCTTTAAACAGCTTTTTGCGACACCATCAAGTAGATTGCCAACATTGTTTGTACACCCAAAAAATCTCTAGGCCAATGCTTTTAAATTTTGCCAAAATACATGCCTCTATCTACATGACAGATTTCTTTTGAATCACATTAAATTTTGTGTAGAAGTGGTGTAAAAAACATAAGGAAAGCTTGTTATTATTTTCAACCAACTGAAAGTCAGAGACCTTCATCTACATGAACTAATTATAATTTATCAAATTCTGACAAGAAATATTTTTATCACAGTGCAGTATCTACTTTCCTGAATCTAATTAGGTTCTTAAATCAAATTACTAGAAATACAGGTTGAGCACCCCTTATCTGAAATGCTTGGGGCCAGAAGTTTTTTGTATTTTGAATAATAGAGATAGTTGGTTGGGATCACCACTGTTTCCAACTCTGAATTTATGTACCACCGGTAAACTTTCTTTGTTTTACACTTGTTCATCACACATTACATATGCACTTAACAGTAAAAATTACTACATAACATTAAAATAATGAAGATAGAATGTGTAACAAAAGCAGCTCAGAAGCATCAGGAAAATACCTGAATCAGCTGTTGAACAACAACAAATAAATGCAGACTTTCCGTCTCCACCTACAATGTCGTGTTTTGATTAAAAGGTTACCATACACTGTATTTGTATTTCACATTTTTTAAAGGTTTTATGTATAGTATAAAAACAATCAACGGTGTAGACTTGTTCTGGTGTTAGATTTTCATCAGTGACAATCTTGGCAAACTCTTCAATGACACTTTCTGTTGCTTCATCATCAGCTGATGCTTTATCACCACAAATCTTTAAAAAAAATTAATGCTGCGCCTTTTCTTAAATTTCTGCCACCAGCCTGCTGAATATTTACAGCTACCTTCAATTTTCAGTTCGGGGTTGTGATATATCTTTGCTTGTTTTATGATCAGCATATCGTTCAACAGCATATGTTCACTCTGACGCTGACCAATCCACTCTTTCAATGCACGAGCGATATCTTCAGTTTTCGCTTAACGCAATCTTTCTATTTTTCATTAACTTGTGTATATTACATATGTGAAGTCACTTCTCAGAACTGCCTGTGGTGTGCCAAGACCTGCCCAACCTTCCCAGTGTCTTGTGAAATTTTCCATCTGTGACATTGTGTCAAAAGGTGACCATTCGTGAGGCCCTGTGGGACTTCACAGTAGCAGAATTCCTTTCCACCACATGGTCTGTAGCCACATGGCTCCATAACCAACAATCACAGGAACAGGCCTTTTCAGATCATCAAATTTAGACTAGCTCAATGTACTTGCAGTTGGCAAGAGTAATGGCTCCAGTGAAAACACTTCTCTATCAACTTGCTCATTATAGCTATACTTATCCATGACAGCACTGGCAGGGCTGATCATCTTCACAGTCCTTGTGAAGATATTGTCCTACCTTCACACTGAGGACTCCCCCTCCTATTATTGCGTGAGTCTACCAAAGTACCACATGGTACAGATTCAAAGCAGATCCATCCAGCAGCTCAAAAGGTGACCATTCACGAGGCCCTGTGGGACTTCGCAGTAGCAGAATTCCTTTCCACCACATGGTCTGTAGCCACATGGCTCCATAACCAACAATCACATGAACAGGCCTTTTCAGATCATCAAATTTAGACTAGCTCAATGTGTAACCAGCTCACTTCTCTCCCTCCCCACATTTTTGCAAATCCTTTCTCCTCTGATATTTATCCCACTCCCTTTTGTATGCTACAACTGAATCTACATCACTGCTCCGCAGCACATTCCAGACCCATAACAAATCCTATAAAAAACTACTTTCCTCATGTCACTTCTAAATCTTGAGTTGGCCACTCTCCTTGCCCCCTCCTCACCCCCCCCCCCCCCCCCAGTTCTTGACTCCTTCGCAAATGAGAATCGTTTCACTGTATCTACTGTCTGTACTTTAATGACTTTAAGATCATGGCACAAACTCCTCTGTTCCAAGGAGTATCGCACTTTCTCCAGTCTAACCACATTCCTCATCGTGGGAATAATTTTTGTGAAACCCTCCTGCATGCTCGCCAAAGTGAAGCAAAGAATGTAAGATTTTGGGAATCTGAAACCCCTGGATAGAGGTGCACATGATGATAAGAGGTAAATATCCAGTGGATAGCCAGAGACTTTTTCCCAGAGCAGAAATAGCTAATATGAGGGAGCATAATTTTAAGGTGGTTGGAGGAAAGTATAGGGGGTTGTCAGTGGTAAGTTTTTTTTTTACACAGGGAATGGTGGGTGTGTGAAGTACACTGCCAGAGATGGTGGTAGAGGCAGGTACATTAGAGGCATTTAAGAAACTTAGGTAGGTACACGGATGATAGAAAAATTGAGGATTATGTAGGAGGGAAGTATTAGATTGATCCTAGAGTAGATTAAAAGATAGGTACAACATTGTGGGCCGAAGGGCCTGTATTGTGCTGTAATGTTCTATTTTCTATGTTCTATGTTAAAACCACAGAATGCCAGCAACACTCATCAAGTGTAGTGAGAAATCTAGATGATATTCCAGGGCATCAAGAGGGATCACTGACCTAACATGTTGCCTGTTACTCTCACCACACACAAACTGTCTGATCTGCTAATTTTTTTTCAGTGCTCTCCTTATGATGAAGATTAGAAATAATGCAAAACAACATCCCAGGGATAGTACTAGGTACAAAATTGAAGTGCCAACCTAGAGAAACTGAGGTAATATGTAGATATTTGTGTGCAAAAGTAACATGGCTGAGATTGACACAAGTAACCTCACAGCTAATGGACCAGCTCAAAGCACTCAGTGTCAAATAGTGATGGACAAAAGAGATGAGGGAACTGCAGACATCTTTACAGTTGCAAGAAAAGTTTGTGAACCCTTTGAAATTACCTGGTTTACTGCATTAATTACTCATAAAATGTGGTCTGATTTTCATCTAAGTCACAATAATAGACAAACACAATACTAACACACGAACAATTGTACTTTTCATGTCTTTACTGAACACTTTATTTAACCATCCACAGTCCAGGCTGGAAAAAGTATGTGAACCCTTGTATTTAATAACTGGTAGAACCTCCTTAAGCAGCAACAACCTCCACCAAACATTTCCTGTAGCTGCTGATCAGACTTGCACAACAGTGAGGAGGAATTTTAGACCATTCCTCTATGTTTCAGTTCATCAATATTACTAGAATTTCTTGCATGAACAGCCCTCTTCAGGTCATGCCACAGCATCTCAATTGGGATAAGGCCTGGATTCTGACTTGGCCATTCCAAAACCCAAATTTTCTTCTTTTTAAGCCATTCTGTTGTTGATTTACTCTTGGTGTTTTGGACCATTGTCTTGTTGCAATATCCAACTTCTATTAAGCTTTAGGTGATGGACCACTACCTTGACATTCTCCTGGAACACATCTTGATACAATTTTGAATTCTTTGCACCTTCAACGATCGCAAGCTGTCCAGGCTCTGAGGCCCCAAACCGTGATCCATCGTGCTTCATAATTGGGATGAGGTTTTGGTGTTGGTGTGCAGTGTCCTATGTCAGGATGCTGTTCATTGACTATAGCTCAGCATTTAATACCATCATTCCCACACTGAGAAGTTGCAGAACCTGGGCCTCTGTACCTCCCTCTGTAATTAGATCCTCGACTTCCTAACCGGAAGGCCACAATCTGTGCAGATTGGTGATAATGTAACCTCCTCGCTGATGATCAACAATGGTGCACCTCAGGGGTGTGTGCTTAGCCCACTGCTCTACTCTATATATACAAATGACTGTGAGGCTAGGCATAGCTCAAATACCATCTATAAATTTGCTGATGATACAACTATTGTTGGTGGAATCTTAGGTGGTGACAAGAGGGTGTACAGGAGTGAGATATGCCAACTAGTGGAGTGGTGTTGCAGCAACAACCTGGCACTCAACGTAAGATGAAAGAGCTGACTGTGGACTTCAGGAAGGGTAATACGAAGGAACACATACCAATCCTCATAGAGGGATCAGAAGTGGAGAGAGTGAGCAGCTTCAAGTTCCTGTGTACTGATGCACCATCAATAACTCTTAGAGACGGGAGGCAAACAATAGGCTTTTATTAGCAGCAAAAGAGACCACAACATCTTGGAGACTGAGGGAGGAGCAGTGCCTCCAATCACCTTTATACAGGGGTCTGTGGGAGGAGCCACAGGATCAGCCAGCAGAGGGGCGTGTCCAGACAGGTATACATAGTTTACCACATGTACCAAGATCTCTGAGGATCTAACCTGATCCCAACATATCGATGTAGTCATATAGAAGGGAAGACAGCCACTGTACTTTATTAGGAGTTTGAAGAGATTTGGTATGTCAACAAATACACTCAAAAACTTCTATAGTTGTACAGTGGACAGCAGTCTGACAAGCTGCATCACTGTCTGGTATGGAGGGGTTACTCCACAGGACCGAAAGAAGCTGCAGAAGGTTGTAAATCTAGTCAGCTCCATCTTGGGTACTAGCCTACAAAGTACCCAGGACATTTTCATGGGGCGGTATCTCAGAAAGGCAGTGTCCATTATTAAGGATGTCCAGCACCCAGGGCATGCCCTTTTCTCATTGTTACCATCAGGTAGGAGGTACAGAAGCCTGTAGGCACATGCTCAGCGATTCAGGAACAGCTTCTTCCCCTCTGCCATCCGATTCCTAAATAGACATTGAACCCTT
The DNA here is from genome assembly GCF_048418815.1 of Hemitrygon akajei. NCBI lineage: Eukaryota > Metazoa > Chordata > Chondrichthyes > Myliobatiformes > Dasyatidae > Hemitrygon > Hemitrygon akajei. Next base: position 50,808,739 of record NC_133146.1, on the reverse strand, counting down.
GGACACTACCTCACTTTTTTTTTAATATACAGTATTTCTGTTTTAGCATGTTTTAAAAAAATCTATTCAATACACATAATTGATTTGAATGCAGCAGGCCAGGCAGCATCTATAAAAAGAAGTACAGTTGACATTTCGGGCCAAGACCTCTCGGCCCGAAATGTCAACTGTACTTCTTTCTATAGATGCTGCCTGGCCTGCTGCGTTCCACCATCTTTTTGTGTGTGTTGCTTGAATTTCCAACATCTGCAGATTTCCTCAGGTTTGCGTATGTAATTGATTTACTTGTTTATTTATTGTTATTATTACTTTATTTATTTTTTTCTCTCTCTCTGCTGGATCATGTATTGCATTGAACTGCTGCAGCTGAGTTAACAAATTTCACGTCACATGCCAGTGATAATAAGCCTGATTCTGATTCGAACTCTGATTCCCTTTTTACCTCCAAACATAGCAGTGTGCATTTCTGCCAAAATGTTCAACTTTTGTCTCATCTGTCCTCAGAACAATGTCCCAGAAGTGCTGTGGAACATCCAGTTGGTCTTTGCAAACTTGAGATGTGCAGCAATGTTTTTTCCTGGAGAATGGTGATTTTCTTTTTGGTGTCCCTCCATGAACACCATTCTTGTTCAGTGTTTTTCTTATAGCGGACACAAGAATAGAGACTTTAGCAAGTTTTAGAGATTTCTGCAGGTCTTTTTGCTAATACCCTTGGGTTCTTTTTCACCTCCTTCAGCAATTATCGATTGGAACACCAAATCGCTTTTGTAGAAGGCATTACCCGAGAGGTTCATGTACTTCTTTGAACCAAATCTGTGATTGCTTAAATGGTGTATTCAGTATCGATGAGAAGAAGTACAATTGTTTGTGTGTTATTACTTTAGGCTACTCGCCTGCCACCTGGGAGGCCCGGGTTCATTTCCTGGCCAATTTATCAGTGTGTCAAGTGGCTGTTGTGACGCGTCTGGTGTGGTAGTGTAGTGGGTAGTGCTTGTCGCTCTCACTTTCAGCTTCCACTGCCAGCTAGCAGTCTCAGGAAAAGAAGAGCTGAATGCATAAGTCTTCCCTGTCGATACAGAGTCTCTCCAACAGCAAGCCTCATGTAGTGCCTCCTCACTGGTGACACCTGGAAAAAGACTCCAAGTCAGGCTTTTGTACTTGGGCTGAACCTCAGAGGATGGGGAGGAGGTCTGGCCCCTGAATATGTAGCGTTCAGGCCCATCAGCATGTGAACATGCCCGGCTGCTCGTGAACCAGATCCCAAGCTATGGGTGATGAGCCCCACTGCCTCGTTGGCAGCTTCAGGAGAGTCAAAGGATACGGGAGTAAACCCAGACAGAATATCTGGAGTGGAGCCCCTAAGATGGCCGGACGTCACTGAACATCCTCCCGGCAGTTCCTGCAGCCAAGCTGGTGCTAAATGTATTGTTTCACTTTCCTTTGGGCTACACTGGTGAAGCCCAGAGGGGGATCTTGACGCCTGGGCATCCCAGGATCTCCATACCTACCGCATAGGATTGTGCCACCCATAGCGCACATTCTATTGCCCGTCGAGACAGACGGATACCATCCATCAATCAATCAATTACGTTAGGCACATTGTGTTCGTCTGTTATCGTGACTTAGATGAAGATCAGGCCACATTTTATGAGTAATTACTGCAAAGCAAACAGGTAATTGCAAAGGGTTCACAGACTCTTTTTTTGCAACTGAGCATCTTCAACAATGGCAGAGCCTAGTTTAATGTTAAAGGCAACAGTGTTCAGTCATCTGCACTTGTCATTGGCCAGAAGTGTCACCATGGCCGTCCTTGAGTGGCCAGTATCACAGAAGCCAATCTTCATCAAATTCAATTATCTCCTCAGGGTATCAAATAACTGCAGAAGATATTGAGTACAGCGAAAGCTCGGTGAAACCCACGGGATGCTTCGGAGTTCACAGCTACTTTAGCCAATCTGCTCCAGTGCCTCTAAAAGGTGTTCTACTCACCAATAACATGCACAGTGATTCTAAGATTTAGTTTTGTCAGATACATTTGACTCCAAACCTCATTACAACTTCGGACAAAAAAGCTGAGTTCTGGAGATGAAATGACAGGAATTTCCCTTAACTACTGACAGAATATAACCTAGCAAAATAAAAACCACTCTGAAGTAAGAGTAACTTCTCCTTTGGAGGTGTCATACTTCGAGATAGAAAGATGATACAAAGACAATAATCTCCGCTTAAAGCAACATTTTAGGGAATTCATCAAGAAAACGCCAGGCACTCAACCATCTTAGACCAAGCCAGGTTCAGGAATAACCTTCCCTCATCTTATGAATGACTTTTCTTCCACTTTAAGAAAGAAGTGGGGATGCCTACTGCCAATTCCACTGTGTTTAAATCCATTGCTAGTTTCTCAGATCAGTCAACAGTTACTGGTCAGCGACAATTAACAATCGCACCGACATTTGACAGTGACCATTTTCAGAGTGAGTTTGACCACTTCCCCTTGATATTCAGTGGCACTGTCAAATCCACCATGATTAATGCCCTGGTGGCTACCGTGAAATAGAAGCTTAACCGGGCCAATAAAAGAGCAGATCAGAGCCAAGTTATCAAACGACTCAGTTCCTGATTTCACAAAACTCAATTCAAGAAATTGAAGGATTACTCTCGACTTGCCTGGAAGAGTGCTGCTCCAGCAACAATTAAGAAGCCCAATCCAAGGATAAAGTAGCCTGTTTAATGGGCAGCCCGTTTACCACCTTAAGTTTTCATTCCTTTGACCCAAGGCTGCACTGAGTACCATCTCTACAAGATGTAATGCAGCAATGAGGCAGGGATTCCCAACTATTTTTAGGCCATGAACCAAAACTATTAAGCAGGGGGTCCGTGGACCCCAGCTTGGCAATCCTGCACCAAGGCTTCTATAACTGCAGCTGGTAAAACCATTCTCACTGTCTAAAGCAGGGGTTCCCAACCTGAGTCCCACAGACCCCTCAGTTAATGGCAAGGCACCATTGCATAAACAAGGTTAGGAACCCCCGGTCTAAGAGGGTAAAAGGAGCAGGTAACTAGATACATTAAATCACACCTCACCCTCAAATGGGAAAATATCATCATCTAAATTACAGAGATACCACATGGAAACAGCCCATTTGACTCACCGATTTTGTGTCAGACATCAAAGCTCTATTTACACTGAAGCTGCCTTGATCCATTCTACTTTCCCCAATTTCTCATCAACTTCCTCCAGTTTCTATTACTCACCCCGAAACAGAGGCAGTTAACCTAATACCCTGAAAGTCTCTGGAACGTGTGAGGAAACTGGGGAGACCCACATGGTCATAGTGGGAACGTGAATTTATGGTGAGGGGGGCAAGTTCAAAGGAGATGTTCAAAGGAGCTGAGGGGCAAAGTGGATCAGCCATGATGAAATGCTGGAGCAGGCTCGATGGGCCAAATGGCCTAATTCTGCTCCTATACCTTATGGTCTTACGTGCGGGGCCAATTGTTTTTGTTCTACTCAGAGGGTGATGGGTGCCTGGAATGTGCTCCCTTGGGTGGTGGTGGAAGCAAATACAATAGTAATCAAGAGGTTTTTATACAGGCACATAAACATGCATGAAATGGAAGGGTATGGGCATTGTGTAGGCAGAAAGCATTAATGGGCATTTGATTATTAATTTAATCAGTTTGGCACAATATTATGGGCCACAGAGTCTATTTTGTAATGTACTCTTCTATGTTCTATGTGCAAACTCCACCCAGGCACAAGCGGAGATCAATATTGAACTGGGGTTGCTGAATCATCAGGCAGCAGTTCTGTATCAGCCAGAGGGCAAAATTAATGGAGATCTATTGTAACAACACGGTGGGCAGCTCACCACGGCTGCAGCTGAGGCCAGCGGCTCACCATCACCTTCCGAGCAAAAATATGGGGTGAATCGTTAAACGCTGACTTCGGCAACAGCACTCGCAATCCAGGAAAGGAGCACATTCGTTGTTTAAGCTGTCACAGGGTAGTGTGTCGCAGATACACTGATATACTGAGAGATACGGTCAGATCAGGCTGCTCGCATACAGCAAGTCAACAAGGGATATTGTATCCATATCGCAGTTAGCTGTAAATATGCACATAAGTATCATCACCTGGTCTAATAAACTTAACAAAATGCATCAGTAGAAAGTTAGTACAGGTAGTTCATGGCATTACATCATCAACAAATGCTGTGTTGCTCGGATTTCCAACATCTACAGATTTTCACTCGTCTGTGCATCAATGAGGCCAGTTTTTGTTTTTAAAAAAATATATATTGTTGAAAGGCTAAGGATTTTTAAATTTGCTCTCAGAATTTGAAAACTATGACAAGAATCCAAGAGTCACAAACACGACAAAATCTGCAGATGCTGGAAATTCAAAGCAACACCCACAAAATGCTGGAGGAGCTCAGCAGGTCAGGCAGCATCTATGGAAAAGCAGTCTCGAAGAAGGGTCTCGGCCCGAAGTGCGGACTGTTTACTCTTGCCTGGTCTGCTGAGTTCCTTCAGCATTTTGTGTGTGTTGCTTAGGAATCCAGAAGTACTGCCAAGCAGAGGAGAATTTCAGAGCTTTGTAACAAGGCGAGAACAAAACCACTTCAGTGGGTAGACGGGAAAATGGAGAGAACATGAGCTGGACAAAATCAGAACCACATTACTTGATGTTAAAACTGAATGCTACCTTTTCATGAATCTCCTGAGTAGATTGTGCGTCACAGAAAGCAACAGTTGCCATGTCCTTCAGGATTGGCATCTCCACGGTACAGTCTCTGCCATCCAGCAGTGCCACCAGAGGGCGCGGATGCATTGGTCCATTCATAATTTGAGGACGGATACCTGGAAAGAACAAATGAATGTGAACTATTATTAAAGGCTAGCATAAACAGGGACATGCATTCATCCTCAGCAGACTGAAATCCAGCAGAGAAAAGGAATGTAACCTGTAAATCTGAAAGCGCTCCCATTGAAGTAAAACCCTGTATTAACATCCAGGGCACCAGTGTGTGCTTTCCTTGTGAAATACGGTAATTTCAAATTCTGAAGTTCCATACTTGGAATGAAAATCTGTCCTCTGTCTCCTCATTATTCTTGACTATTATTAGCAATCAATTTCATTTTTAACGAATAAAAGGTGCCCATGAAAGTCAAGTTGGTAAATTCGGTTTGTCCCCATCCTGTGCTGTCAACAGTTGTCAACCATGCAGAATGTATAGATTCATTCATACTGTTTTAAGAATATTGTATTTATTTGTGGGATGTGCTGGTCAATGGGTGTGATTTGGTACAAAATGGTTATCATTAGCACTAATATGGCTTTAGTTATGTGTGCGTGATATTACTGTTACCGATTTCAGTTGATGTTCTAAAGCAGGGGCTCCCAGCTTTTTATTATGCCAATGAGCCTTACCATTAATCGAGGGGTCCATAGACCCCAGGTTGGCAATCCCTGCTCTAAAGAGACAGAGAGATAATACATACATCTTCTGACTGACATTCAACTAATGACTGAAAACATCTTACTTTGCTGAACATTAATAACACGTACACAACTGAAACATGCCACACATAATCCATGCCCAACTATCACACTTCCCCTTACAGGAAAACTACTTTACTCCATACACACCACATTCAACGTAAACAGTTTTATGTAACCTCTCTATTGAAGCTGCTCCTACTATAAGAATAAATAAACAATATTAAAATTGAAATTCATTACACAGCTATATCTATCTGCAACTCAGCTCCAGCAGCTGAAAAACGAGGGCAGCAATATGGGAACACGAACACGTTAATCAGACTAACTGTACTGAACTTCTAAAGAGCTGGCAGAGAATCAAAGGGCAGAATGGCCTCCTCTGTTGTTATATTTCTTCTAAAATCAATGATAAGTTAAAGGAGCAAGAAACTAGATTCTTAACTGAATTTTATACTAAAGACCATAAAGAAGTAGTTTCACACGGAGTTTCTTAATCCAAATTTCATCCTCTCTGCTACTGAGGCATTGTGTTAAAGGGCTTCATTTTGGTTTACAAGCACACTTGAGAGAAGATGTCAAAAGCATTTAACCTTGAAGACTATTGGCAGATGCAGAGAGATTCACACATGTAATAACTTAATCTGACTCTTCCCTCTTCTCTGCTCCACCATTCCACTAACTGGAGGAGAACTGAAGGAGCAGACAAGAATCTAAATCTGAAACACTTCTAACAAATTTATTTATCTGAAATACTGGAAAGAGTGAGGTTTTGACTTTGACCTCTGCTGAAGGAAGAACATCGTGCCCGTGCTGTGCAAGCAGAAAATGCAAACTCGGAACAAAATTTTCCTTTGCACTGTGGAAGGGGAAAAACTTCCCGAATCAGGTCCCGTTTGGTCATGGGCTGATGGAAACAGGCAAAAATTGAAGGTTACCTTCAACATTCTGGCACCCACATGAACAAACTTCACATTTTAAAATGTTGAATCACTGACTTCTTTTATCCAGGAGAGCACAGTGCCAGGATAAATGGTGACCAAGTGAAATTTTAACTGTGGTCATGTTTTTCTTAATGTGTGCACTTGAATACATTGAGAATAAATGCTGGCATTCTAAGCTTGGCTTGCACCTGGACAAAACTTTGGGCTAAACCACTGAGGATGAAAAATGATGAAACCATTTTAGACCATAAGACCATAAGTTATATGAGCAAAATGAGGCCACTTGGCCCATCGAGTCGGCTTTACCATTTCATCATGGCTGATCCATTTTCTCTCTCAGCCCCAATCTCCTGCTTTCTCCCCTACCCGTTCATGCTCTGACTAATCAAGAGTCTATCAACCTCTGCTTTAAACACAGCCAGTGACTGGGCCTCCACAGTGGCAACAAGTTCCACAAATTCACCCCCCACTGGCTAAAGAAAATCCTCCTCATCTCTGAAATGGACGTCCCTCTATTCTGAGGCAGTGTCCTCTGGCCTTAGGACTCTCCCACTATTTTGAGGTGGTTTTGTACAAAACCCAGCCACAGAAGGTTTCCCAACACCTGCACAAGATCGCAGTGCTAAGAGCTGTTGCCATTAGGCAAGATATCAGAATAGCTTCAAAGCAGACAACAGGTACGTACATTTGTAGTAGTTAAGTTTGATTTTTTTCTAAAGTCTATTGGCAAAAATATCCCCAGTGAGCCCGGGGACAGCTATGAACAGTGTTTCACACTATCAAATATTCATGAAGGCAAATCAATCAATTTACAGCTTGGTTTCACATCAGTAATTATATTCTGGGTTTGCTGGGGGGGGGGGGGGGACATGTAGAGGGAGAGGCATGAGGGGCACTTCTCTGAAATATGAGCCAGCAACAGAATTATTTCTGGGTAAGCACATGTAACGGGGCCGCTGGTATTTTAATAAAATTTAATAGTGGATGGAGGGGGGATGGTGTGGGGGAGGAGAATCTTAACTAGCCTCCCACATGCTCTAGTTCCCTGTGGAATACCTCACCTCAGCTTCAGCCTCTTGGGCAGGGGGAAGTGAAGATAAATGGTCAAAATGTCGCGCTGCCAATTACTGTAACTGCATCGTGAAACGCAGAGCTTTTTGTTTTCAAACAGGCACATTTATAAGCTAGAATAATTTGAAATGGAAACAAATTAATATCTGATCCTAAAATTATACTGCGAATGCAGCAGAAATCAGACACCAGTGAACCAAATCCAATGGAGTTCGGCATGGTGCAATTCTTCTTCTGGTAGCAGCACTTCATGCTGAGTCTCTGCTGTCTATTTAATTCTAGTTGTACCAAGATGAGTTTAAAGAAAATCTTCAGCAATGTCTTAACACCATGGCCACTTACTTATATCTACTACATCAGCAAAGTTAAAAGCACCTCGGGCTGGAACACATGTTTGCATTCTTTAGTGCTATTCCACTCAATACTGAGAAACCAGAAAACCTGCTCAATCTGCCTGACAAGAAAATATCAAAAATATCAAATACAAAAGCTAATCCAGCAGCTGAACAGGTTTCAAACTGCTAAGTCGCTATAATAATACAAGGATCTCACCACAACAGGGCACAGCTTTAAACGTGATTAACGGGGGCTATCAAAATCCGAATAAGGTTTAATATTGCAAAATTTGTAAACATTGCGGCAGCAGTACAGTGCAATACATAATAGAGAAAAAAACTCGATTCCAAAATATATATATGAAATAGTTAAATTAAATAAGTAGTGCAAATTATAGAAATAAATAAATAGTGAGGTAGTGTTCATGGGTTCAATGTCCATTCAGAAATTGAGTGGCCGAGGGGAAAAAGCTGTTCCTGAATCATCGAGTGGGTGTCTTCAGACTTCTGTACCTCCTTCCTGATGGTAGCAATGAGAACAGGGCATGGCCTGGGCGATGGGGGTCCTTAATGATGGACGCTGCCTTTTTGAGGCACCGCTCCTTGAAGATGTCTGGATACTCTGGAGGCCAGCGCCAATGACAGAGCTGACAAGTTTACAGAGACCATTTTCTGCTGCTAATTTAAAATTAAACAATATGAATCAAAGTGATCACTGCGCCATTTGCTCAGCTTCGTTGACTATCTGTGAGTAGCTGGAAAATCACGTGTGCAAATTGCAAACTTGATCATTACGAAGGGAAATAAAGAAAATATCACACAATCAAAGCAACAGAACATGCAATATAGTCCAAGCTTAACACATTCTGCCATTTCCTCTATCTGTCCCTGCAAGGCAGTGAAGTTGTGAATGTCCCTTTGATTTGGTTAACAGAGACGCACAGAATTTTGCCGATGATACTCCATCTGGTAAACTGGCAAACCACAGATGATAAGGTTGAGCAGGTCGTGGGTCTGCAGCTATTGGGCATTCCTGTCAGGAACTGCTTGCAAAGTTTAACGGGTTAAAAGGCATCATCTCTCCAACAGAAAGAATGAAAACCAATAAACATCACATTGACCCAAATCCGTACGATGTAATTCAGAGGCACTCCCATGACGCTGCGGTATTCTTTTCAAACAACTTTGGCTCTCAGAAGATGAGGAACTGGCAAGAGGAGTGCAGAGACAGCAGGTTGGCAGAACATCTGTTCCTTCTACGACTCTATCCAAACATTCAGTCATCCTGCATCTCCGCTAATTATTTAAAATGCTGTCACTGCACATGTCATTTTTCTTCATCATGCTAAATACCATTTTAACTTATGAATGACTGTGGCAGCTGCAGACAAGATTGGCAGCGAAAATGCATTGCACGAAGACATGAATAATGCAGTGAAAATTGCATTTGTGCCAATGTCAATATCGCATGTTTTTTTAGATAAAGTAAAATTCAATTACTTTAATCACAAATATTATTTCTCCCCCCTCCTCCTGAAACATATTCCCAAGACTAGTTACCTACTAATGGATAATAACTCCTTCAACAGAAGGTGAAAGGTTAACAAACCATAGAGTTATTTCCAGAAAAGCTGCATACTTGCCCATGCTTTTTAATCACTCTACTGACACCACCTCAGAATGTGCTGGGAATCTGCCATTTTGTAAAGGGCAGGCCTTGACCTTTTCCCTGATCCTATTCAAAAACTCTAACAGTACATAATTTCCAGTTAGTTCGTTCACGTTTCACTTTTTAATTTTGAAAATATTTCCATTAAATGGCTCTGTTGTTGGTACATTTCTTTCGTGGGGCCTCAGGCAGTGTACCATTTTATTATCACAGCGTAAACAGAGATAGTGGTTAATGTTATTCGGCTGGGCTGAAAGTGGATGGGGGAGGAAGAAAGGAGGCTGCTCATATTGAATGCATAATGAATGCTTTATCAGGCCAATGAGAAAGGTCAAACTAGAAACTCCTGAAAACCCACAAACCCCTCAATGTAAAAATTTATAATAATCCAAACACCTTTATGATCAATGGCAGAAACAAAGGGCCATTTTAAAGGATCTTCTTCATGGGTAGGGTTCCTCTTGACTTAATACACTTTCTCTTTCAAGGAACATAAAGGAAAAAATGTTGCTTCCTCGTTTGAAAATAATGTTCCCTGTTGTGGCTTGGCAAGTGTAGCCCCTCGCAAAGATCAGCAGCCTCTCTGTATGATCAATATTTGAAATGAAAAGGATATGGGGAAAAAATAAAAGTTATTGAGTTGAGTTATATAAAAAATAAGAATTGAAAATGGCTTCAAAGCCAATGATTATCCAAACTAGCTTCAGTTTGGTGTTTGTCTTGCAAATCAGAAAGACACATCAATCTTAAGTTATGAAGAAAGAATATAATTAAAAACTAAACTCTTGTTTATCCCCTATATCCTTTTCATTTGAAATATTAATCTTATGGAGGGGATGCTGATCTTTGCGAGGGGCTACACATGCAAAGCCACAACAGGGAATATATTTTCAACAGAAGAAACATTTTCCCTTATCTTCCTTGAAAGAGAAAGCGCTCAGTAGTGTGGGCAGGCTACTGCATTGCACTATAGTAAATTAAATGAGGTAACTCGCACCTCTGCCGTTCTGTTATTTTGCTGCCAGATTCATCTTTCCATTCAGTTTAATCTTTTAATGCAAGCTACTGTATTACTGTCTAGATTGCAAACACACATAATTATTCAACAGGTTAAGGGTCAGATATCACTTCAACTAAATGAATTTCAATTACACCACGTCCTACTCAAAACCATGTCCAGGGAAGGAATTTTAAATTGGGGGTTTGCAAACTCTCAGATACCGGAGAGTGTCCGAGGATCTGCACTCAGCTCTGGAATGAAGTGCAGTGGGAAAAAAAAGACAGGAGGAAAATCACTTTGGAGTCAATAATAGACACATCAAGAATGTGTCCTGAGCTGGGCTGTCCTCATTACACACTCTGATGTGTTTGTTGTGAGGGGCTTGAATCAGGAGGGACAAAACTAATTCTTTATCAACACTTGTTTCAGGTCAGTATTAAAAAATAATTAGTTCCAGATCAACTGCTCCGAAATTAGGAAGTTTTGGGAAGTTTAAGTTTATATGTTGGGAATTCTGGGGTACAACACATAACTTAGTAAATGGATGCAAGGATCAATTTCTCCTTCAATTATATGTCTTTAGTCGCAAACACAGCTCTTAATTTCAGTTGTTTACTGGGAAGCAAGGCTGTATTTTATTCTGAGGAGGGTTCCGAGTTTCCACTGTCTACAGCACAGAGAACTCCACCTCCCCCTCAAATGAAAAGCTGAACAGCTTGTTGCATGGAGCACACTGTATAAAGTGTCTTTGTTTTACTGCTGATGCACAAAGACTGCTTGTCCTTGCTCACGTCTCTTGCTCTTTGCCACCCAGTCATATCCTATTCCAATGCCACCCTGCCAAGTAAATTAGAGCTTACTCCTTGTTAAATAGCCGCCTTTGTATTACTGTAATGTCCCTGGTACGATCTCACAGAAAAAACAAAAGGGAAGCCATTTCTCTAATTCTCATTAATCTCCATTGCATGCACCACAACAGAGCTTAGATGGTTTAAATGTGTTAAACTGCAGCATATGAAGTGCGCATAAACAGGCTACAGGCTCATCAAACACACACACACACACACTCTCTCTCTCTCTCTCTCTCACACACACACACACACACACACACACACACACACACACACACACACACACACACACACACACACACACACACACTCATATACTCAAATGGAAGGATTAATTCACTAGTATAAACCAAACGTTTACAGTTTGAAAAGATGGTGCACAATTATTAAACAAAGAGAAAAGAAACAGGAAGTTTTCCTTGCCTGGAAAATGTTGCTTCCACATTCTTCACATTAATACATTGATAAGAGTCACACATGGTACATGGCAGCGGAGGAAAACAGAAATTAAAAAAAAACACAACAGGCAGACACTCAGTGTTCAGGGTCTAGTTCGTAGCCTCCGTCAGTACAACTACAAGGGATGTCTTCGATCAAGCAGTTCCCCCCCCCCCCCCCCCCCACAGCTGCAACATCTCGAGACAAATGTCTCTTTGAACACAAATAGAAAAGAAAAGGCTTTTGTCCTGGGCGCTGAGGAAAGGTCCAGGCTCCCCTAACACGGATACAGTCACCTTCACACCACTGTAAACTCCACAGTACTCACGCCGCACTGTGCTGAAGCTTTTAACTAATCACAATTTATTCCAACCCCTTGAAAAATCATGTGAGCCAGCCTAAAAAAAACACTTAGAAACCAGACACGCTGAATGTGCTTTTTAAAGTTATTATTTGATTTTAGTTTTTAATAGCCTGTTGTTTTTCCTGCAGTTCTGATTTACTCAATTTTATTTCACACAACAGTTAATTCCAAGTAGGAATTTGAAGGCTTTGGTAACTCTTCAGTTTTTGTATAAATTTCTGTTTCCTTCAACCTACTCCCTTCATGACCCCCTCCCCCACATTCATTTCCAACCTCTTGTCTTCATACGGCCTATCAACTGGGAGGGTGAGGATTCCAGGGTCTTGGAAGTGTCTTTAACAATATAAGCAATGGGCAGATGGCAGGACACGGTATCTATCTACCACACCCACCAATACGCCCCTCATCCCTTAAGTGAGATGCCGCCGAGATGGCAGGGCAGTAAGGCAGCAAGATATCCAAGCAGATGGTGGCAAGTTGAATATGAGAATCAAAAACCTGAAGCAGAATTATTTAAAAACCCTGATTCAGTACTTTTGATTGCAATCCTAGCTGATACAGATGCTGCTAGTGCAACGTCACTGACAGCCAACGACTCAAGTTGCTGCACATCCTAAACCATTCCAGAAAGCTTACAAAAACACACGCAAAAGACAAAGTAGAGTCCCTGACGGGATGCTGCCCAATTGGGACCATCTCTAGCAGCATGTTATTAGTTAGAATCTGTGCCGACCGTCTCCAGTTCCCAGGTGTGTAACAGTGGCAGATGAAGAGGAAATTGGAGATTTATTTTAGTGGGAGTATCATTACGTTTATGTTTGGATTTATTTTAGAAGCATTTGTAAGGCAGGCAAGTACAGCGCGTTAACTGTAAATTTCCCGAGTGTGAGGTAGAATTTAGACAGGGTAAGAGTAGGGTAGTGGCTTGTTAATGGGAATATGGCGAGAATAATATAGGACTATGTTTAGTTTAGTGGTTCGATTTATTTATTTAATGCCCTTTGAGCCGCCCAGTAATTCCCCGATTTAATCCTAGTCTAATCACGGTACAATTCACAATGACCAATTAACCTACCAAACGGTAGGTCTTTGGGAGGAAACTGGAGCACCAGGAGGAAACCCACACTGTCATGGGAAGAATGTACAAATTCCTTACAGGCGGTGGTGGGAATTGAACTCCGGTCGCTGATACCATTCTGCTAACCACTATGCTACCGTATTATTAGGTGCTTGATGGCTAGAGCAGATTCAGAGGTTAAAAAGCATGTATCCATGCTGTATGGCTGACTGTAACATTTACCTTAAAACAAAGCCAATATATTTACTGTAGTAATAGCAGGGTATAGATTTAACTCAATGATAGAAGAATTTAAAGATATCCATTTTGAGTACAGATAAAGAGCCAAGGCTTGTGCTCCCTTTGTTCCAGTAGGTTCAGATCAGCCCATCATGGGAGAAGAAATGGGAAAGTGACATGCACAAAACGCTGCAAGAACTCAGCAAGTCAGGCAGCATCTCCGGAAATGAACAGACGGTCAACGTTTCGAGCCCAGAACCTTCTTCAGGACTGGGAAGGAAGGGGAAGACGCCAGCATCTGCAGAACTTCTTGTGTTCAGAAGAAAACGGGAATGAGCCGAATCTAGTCCGTCCTGCCATTCACAAAGCGATGGGGGATTGATCACTCAGCCTTTGCTATTGTATTCTTCAGGTACATTACTACTGATTTTTATTATTTTGGGTTAATTTCTTGACACCTTCGCCCATCAGAGATCTATTCATGTCAATCTCAAAATTCAATAGCACACACCAGCTCGATCTTTACACCTTCTGATTCCACTAAGATTATGGCATTCAGATCAAGAATGTAGAATGAGCCACCTCAGCCTTAAAATGAGGCTAGTTAGGAATTAACCCAGCAAGCATTATTTTTCAGGTAATGAATACATCAAGCTCGCTTTCCCGAAGAGATGGTGGATGCCGGATCGCCTGAGAATTCTGAGATTGACATGAATGGATCTCTGATGGGCGAAGGTGTCAATAAATTAACTCAAAATAATAAAAATCAGTAGTAATGTACCTGAAGAATACAATAGCAAAGGCTGAGTGATCTCTTCCTGTTCCTAAAGGTTTGCTCCAACTCCAGTGCAAACTCATTTGTTAACACCAAAAACTTAATGCAAATTCTTCAGCTTCTCGGCAATACCATCAGAAGATCTGTGTGAAGTGAGTGTGTGACAGATTTATCAGAGAGGGTGGAGCGACGCGGCGGGGGAGTGACGCAGAACGGGGTGCAACGCAGGGAGAGTGGGAGTGACACTGAGAGGGGAGAGCAATGCAGGGAGAGGGGGAACAATGCATTCAGAGAAGGAGCAAAGCAGAGAGAGCGCCATGGAGAGAGGAAGCGCAATGGAAAGCAGAAGTGCATCAGCGAGAGAGCACACGACAGGCTGAGAGAGTGCGACAGAGAGGGGGAGCAAGCGCGGCAGAGGAGGGAGCGAGCGCAGCGGGGGGAGCGAGTGCGGCAGAGGGGGGAGTGAGTGCGGCTGAGGGAGGGAGTGCGTGGCAGAGAGGGGGAGCGAGCGTGACAGAGAGAGGGAGCGAGGGAGACAGAGGAAAGGAGCGAGCACAACAAAGAGAAAGCAAGCTCGACAGACAGAGAGTGTGTGTGACAGTGAGTGCGGCAGAGAGGGTTTAATGTGTATTGTCTTTTAGTAGTGTAGTAATTGTTTTAGTCACTGGTTGTATATATAGCACTGAATTTGTAATAAAGATATTTTGTATATAAAAAAAGAGTGAGCGTGACAGAGAGGGAGTATGTGTGACAGAGAGAGGGAACAAACGTAACAGAGATGGAGTGCACAGCAGAGAGGGAGAGAAACAAACCTGTTGAGCAGGTTTTGCTATAAACAGACATCAACCTAATAGATTTAGAACAATTCATATTTTTGTTGTGAGGAACGTTGATCCCTTCCTGAGTTTAGCAGAAATGTTGCAATGATGATGAGGTGGCCAAGAGTTACTGGAGCCTGCAGTTGCCTCCAGCTGTGCTCACGTCTGACAGCACTGTACTCGGTCAAAACTGAAGTTGTTCTGACGAGCACTTTCTCTTTCCTCATATGTAAACAAATCGTGAGAAGTGCCTCACTAAGGACTTTTCCTTACACATGAGGTCTTAGTAAAATGATGCAAGTCCACCTTTTACAAACCCCATGGGCAAAGTCACTGCTTTCAACACATGGAAATATAGAAATCACATTTACACATTTTTACACACCATGTAAAGAGCCAGTACACTTTTAAGGGCAAGACCCTCAACACCGTTGATGAGCAGAGGGAACATAACCCCCTGAAAGTGGCTACAGGGGTTGATAGGCGGTTGAGAAGGCAGATGGCATGCTTGTCGAGGTACTGAGTTCAAAATCGAGGAAGTAATGTTCCAGCTTTATAGAACTCTAGTTAAGTCACAGCTGGAGAATGGCATACAGTTCTGGTCGTCCCATTATCAGAACAATGTTGAGGCTTTAGAGAGGTTGATCAAACTTATGTTGATTTCTCTGCAGAGGCTGAGGGGAGATCTAATAGAGGTTTATTAGGATTATGAGAGGCATAAATAGAGCTGACAGACAGTATCTTTTTCCCAGGGTTGAAATGTCTAATACCAGACCGGCATGCTTTTAAGGTGAGAGGGGGGTACTTTCAAAGAAGTTGTGAGGGGCAAGTTTTTCACCACATGGGAAGTAGTGGATGCCTGGAAAATGCTCCTGGGATGGTGGTAGAGGCAGGAATTGTCCATTTCAGATACAGGCACATGAATGTGAGGAAAATGGAAGGATATGGGCATTGTGTAGGCAGAAGAGATTAGTTTAGTCAAGTCATATACTTGGGAAAACATTGTGGGCGATACCTTTCTCTTCCTCGTTAGTGAGAGAGAGGGCCTGTTGAGATGTCAAAGTGCTGGGTCGGACAGTAGTTTCTGATGGACTCTGTGGGCTTGATATTGCATGGGGGGTGGTGGGAGGAGCTGGAGTAAGCGGGGGAGGGGTGATGCTTTTGCTGCTGCTTGTAAGTGGCGGGGGAGAGATGGCCTTCAGGTTCTGACGTTTTACTGTCATTTATTCTTCGGGTTATTTATTTTTCTCTCACTCTGTTTCATGGATTTCTGCAAAGAGTAAGGATTTCAGTTTGTATACTGTACACATTCCTTGATATTAAATGGAGCCATTGACCCACACTGAAGGACCATTTTCTATGTTGTACTGTTTCATGTTCTATAATGGTACAGGAGGAAACCAATTGCCCCATTATACACTATGCCAGCTTCCTGGCGAACATTCCAATAACGACATTCCTCTTTTCCTGCAGCTTTCCGTCATACAAGCCCAACAACTGCACTTTCGTTCCATTTTGCCATAGGGGTAACTTGCCATAGGAGTAACAAGCATGGATTAGGGAAATGTGAGGAAACCAATAGACCCGGAGAGAACTTGCACTGTAGTGGAGAGAATGTGCAGAGCCAGCAGCTGATACAAAGCCTGAAACTAGGTCCCAGAAGCTGTGAAGCTGTCGTGCAACCAGGCCTCAGATTATCCAGAACTCTCAACTAAGTTTAAACTCTCAAAGTACCTCAGGTAACTCTACTAAGTGAGCACAAGAGTTTCTGCAGAGGCTGGGAATCTTAAGCAACACAAACAAAATGCTGTAGGAACTCAGTAAGTCAGTTAGCACCTATAGAGGGAAATGATTCTTAGTCTGGCTTGTGTCCTCTTCCTTTCCAGTCCTGATAAGGGTCTCAGCCTGAAATGTTAACTCTAACAAGTGAGCACTGAATTGTTGCCACACGACCCAGTTAAACAACACACAGAGTCTTTATATCAAGGGTAAAATATTGAACTAAATTACAATCACAACACAGATGCTAGAAAGCTGGAATAAAACCAGGTATAGTAAACACTGATCAGGTCAGACAACATATGTTGAAAAAGACACAGAATTAACTCTTCAGGTCAAAGAACTGGGAATGTGGCATCGTTAGCATTTGTTGGTATAATTTTAAAATGCAGCAGATGTTTCAAAGCTGTGCCATCATTCCTGTTGGACTAACATACTTCCTTGAGGACTGGGAGTATTAAAATCTTCTTGAATAAATTGCTGGATATTGTTCACTAGGTGGCTGTGCAGGTCAAGTCTTTGGATATATTTAACGTGGAGGTTGATAAATTCTTGATTAGTCAGGGCATGATGGACTACGGGGAAAAACCAATAGATTGGGCTGAGAAGGAAAATGGATCAGCCATGATGAAATGGCGGAGAAGACTCAATTGGCCAAGTGGCTTAATTCTACTCCTATATCTTACGGTCTTATATCTCTGCAAAAGGTGGAGACTTTTACTTGCTTCAATTAAGGCTGCCAAGAGATAGACAGAGTCTGTGAATTAGAAGAATTCACATGGAGAATTCTTCCATGGAGAGCTGCTTGCTGCTTGTTGAGTACTCGAAGCACTTGAACGGTCATCATGGAAGATCCAAAGACTGGTGACACAAAACCCCACTATCATAACATCAAAAACAGAGAAGAACACATGTCAGCTGCAACTTTAATAACAAGCTCTCAACATTTTCCAACCTTTTTTTTTGATTAACACCACCTTGTAAATCCAAATGCCCCTGGATTGGCAAGTTTTTTTTTCACAAGTTGCCTTGCTATTTATCACATGATCTATGGGCAATGGTTTAGCATCTTGGTAAAAAAAAAATGGCTGCTGGCACAAAATACACTAACCTGCTCTTTTATCAGAAAGAAATTTAGAGATTAAGTTTGTCAGAAATACATGTTTATTGAACTCAGAGAATGGAGATCACCAGAATCCGAGCCCTCTCAGTTGTCTCCTCCAATATATGGTGGGGAATGCTGGAGGAACTCAGAAGGTCAAGCAGCATCTCTGGAGAGGAATAAACAGTTGACTGTTCAGGATTGATGAGAGGTCTGGGCCTGAAATATCCACTATATATTCCTCAAGATCAGGGGTTCCCAACCTTTATTATGCCATGGGCCCCTACCATTAACCAAGGTATCTGTGGACACCAGGTTGGGAACCCCTGCTCTAGATGTTGCCTGTCCTGCTGAAACCCTCCAGCACTTTGTGCGTGTGTTGTTCAAGGCTCCCAGCATCTGCAAAATCTCTCGTGTGTTATGGTGGGGTATGAAGTACTTTGAGGGGATCCATTTGCCAGAAGAGTGACAAACCAGAAAAATGGAAGAGTAGACCAACAGCTTGCAAATGAGATTTAAGGCAATGATTTGCCATAACTGAGCCAAGGTGTACTCAATACTGCATCAGCAAATGTGGTAAGAAGTGTGAGATTGGTTTTGCTATTTAGTTTGATAAGCTGTTAATCTGGTTATTAATCACGATCACTTTTCTTGTTAACTCTCTCACTGACCTTAACTTTACTTCAAAATTCAATCTTGCATTCTATAATCTACAAAAACACAACGATGAAACTATTAGAAAATGAAATAATAAAAAATCTTGGAAATAGCAACGAAGGAGTCATGCACAGAGAACAAAAAAAGAGTTAATTCTGAGGTCATTCAGAACATATTCATTGACCCTTGTTGCTGAGCTCCACAAATCACTGATATTATATTAGTTTTCCACTTCTCTGAAACTCCTCGTGTACCAGCTCACAACTTCTCTCAACTAGTTCACATTGGTGCTCTTCCCACAGACATCCACCATTAATGCATCAAGGGAAATAGCCTTACCGTTCATCACATGGGAAATATATTCTTTCAAGGTACTTTGTCATTCATCACTCCCCAATCTGCAGAAATCTAGCTGCCGATGTCTCCTGCTTCAACCCTGCCCTACCTTGGCTTCATTGTGTCTTTGGTTCACCTCCTGCTTTTCAATCTCATCCAGCCTCAGATGTACCTGCCCTTCGCCTTCACTTCCACCTCCCAACTCTTGATGAAGAGTCTTAACCTTCTTAATATCACAATGAACTCTTACCCTATTCTGACTGAGCTACTATAGGAAAAATCCTGTCTACATCTACTCTATCCAAACCTTTCGTTATTCAACATGCTTCAAAGATATGCCCCCCACCCCATTCTTCTAAATTCCAGTACAGGCCCCAGAGCTATCCAATGCTCTTCATACATTAATTTTTTCATTCCTGGAATCTTTCTCATCAACCTCCAATGGACACTCTCCAATGCCAGCACAACTTTTCTTCAATAACGGGCCCAAAACTGCTCACATTACTTCAAGCACGGTCTGAGCAATGCCTTATAAAGCCTCAGCATCACATCCTTGCTGTTCTATTTTAGTCCTCTCAAAATTAATGCCAACATTGCATTTGCCTTCCTTACCACTGCCTCATCCCTATGGGGAATCCTGCTCAGGAATCCCAAGTCCATTTGCACCAATGATTTCTGAATTTTCTCTGTGTTTAGAAAATAGTCTATGCCTATATTCCTGCTACCAAAATACATGACCATACACTTCGCTACACTATATTCCACCTGTCACTTCTTTGCCCATTCTGCCAATCTAAGTCCTTCTGCAGACTCCGTTTCCTCAAAACTACCTGCCACTGCACCTATCTTCGTATTGTCTGCAAAATTGGCCAGAAAGCCATCAATTCCATCATCCAAATCACTCACACGTGACAAGGAAAGAAGTGATCCCAACACCGAACAGTGCGGAAAACCACTAGTCACCAGCATCCAACCAGGAAAGGCCCCCTTGATTCCTACTCTTTGCTTCCTGCCAGTTAGCTAATCTCCTATCCATGCTAGTATCTTTCCTCTAATACCATGGGCTCTTATCTTGTTAAGCAGCTTCATATGTGGCGCCTTGTCGAAGGCCTTCTGAAAATGCAAGTAAACAACATCCATTGACTCTTCTTTGTCTATTTCGCCTGCTATTTTCCTCAAAGAATTCCAACAGATTTGTCAGGCAAGATTTCCCATTAGGAAAACCATGCTGACTTTGGCCTATTTTATCATGTGCCTCCAAGTACCCTGAAACCTCACCCTTAATAATGGACCCCAATGTAAGTTAAGATTTAGAGAAATTGTTTGAAGCATAGGAACTTTACAGCCAAACTAACATTCTCAGATCATGAAGGCAATTTCTATCTCATAAGAATCTGCATGTAAGAAGTTACACTTTTTTAATATAGGAGTTGAACCGATTATATAAATTGTTCAGGTATTTAAATAATTGTGAAGAAACAGGCCAAATTTTACCAGTCTTTCTGATATTCTATACGTCCACTAATGAGAATGTTGGCTCTGTGCAACCATATGTTTTCCATTAGTTAGATTATGCCTATAAATTCTGACATATTCTAAAAGCATTTAGCATCAATCTTGAAGAAATTATATTGAATAACAATAGCACAGAACATGTGTGGAAGTATCAGAAAACAGAACACATTTGGAAAAGCAGCCTGGCATCTTACGTTTGCTCAAGAGGGTGATAAAATGCATTCATATTAGGAATTAAGTGTTACATGTTGCTGTCGTACTAACTGCTGTAAGATAACGTAAAGACAGACCTGCACTCCGCAGGTGGGGTCCACATGTGCAGCTCAGTAGGTGGTGCTTGGACTGACTTTATGTCTGGTATTAGCCAGCTGGCCTCTCAGTATATGACAAAATATCAAGATAGCTTTGGTGTGCCTGTACAAAGATTGTCACACTTGTAAAGTTTGGCTGGCATTGAATTACTAACAAGGGGTCAAGCCAGTTTAATTGCACTGCAACATGCACCGCAGTGCTGCAATTACATTTTTGTCCAGTTAATGCTATTTGACTGTAAAAAGAAACAAGTTCAAACAGATGGACGTTTCTCCTTACAGTGTACTGACAGCTTCTCTCTCTCCAGCGACAACACGTGCTGCTGTAGTACTGATCCAACATTTTAGATCACTGGCAAACCTATTCAAGGAATAAAGGCAAAGCCTTCTCACTCCAAATTAAGGCCAATAAATGTCAGACTGTCATTTTGCATCACACTTACTAAACCATGCACGCATTTAACACCTGGATTGGTGAACCTACGTAGGTTTCTTGAACCAGTCAATTTAACTGAGTACTATCTTTGGTCCATTAATTGAATGCTTTGGTAAATGACTTATTGAAGTAAATTGATTGTCACACTATTTTAATTTTAGCTGACGAGCATGTAGATTATTTCACTGCCTTGTCAATGGTCAGATGAGGTATAATTGATGTGGAAAGCAGCTAAATAGAATTTACTGGAAAATGTCTGCTCTGGGGAAGACAGTCAAAGTTTAAAGTACATTTATTATTAATATATGTAAACATTATACAACCTTGAGATTTGTCTCCTTACAGGCAGCCACAAAACAAAGAAACCCAATAGAACACGTTAAAAAAAGGACTGCCAGACACCCAATGTGCAGAAAAAAATAAACAAATCGTGTAAATGATAAAAGTAAGCAAATAGCATTCAGAACTGAGGTTTTATGAAAGTGAGTCCACATACATGAAGACAGGCATCACTGCAGCCGGAGCAGGCCGCAGCCTCAGTTCAGCACAGAGCAGAGCTGAGTAAACATGTGGTGGAGCAAACAGAACCAGCCCATCCCTCGCCTGCGGTCCCCACACTCTAACCTTTTCAATCTGGCCGTCCTCCATTCAGTCAGCAGTTTGACCTCTTTCATTCGACAGTGGCTCCGAAGCAGAGCTTGCTACTATCTTTGACTCAAACAGGAAACTATTTTCAGGGAAAAACTGAAGTTGAGAAAAGGCAGCAAACCGAAAAAAAAAAACGAGGAACCAAAACAAGCATCATCCGCCAGGATTGCAGATCAATTCCCACTGAATCTTTCAGTGCAATCTGACTGGAAATCACTTCCACCGAGCACACTTCCAACAATTACCGGCTCACAGTGCACCAACTGGGAAACCGAGACAGGCATTTCCTGCTGTCGGCTAGTTTTGTGATCCTGACCTGATTTCCATGCACGAGGTAATTTCCCCAGGACACAGGAGAACTTGGACCTACGTTGCTCTGGGTTTCTCCCTGCAGGTCACACCTGGGACGAATAGTCTTATAAATCCAAATGTTCTGTTTTGCAACTTCAAAACTAATTCAAAGGAAGGCACTGGAGTCCGAAATACAGGTGCAACTTCAAATTTACTTCTTAGCGAGGTGCTCACGTATCACATGGTAGCGTGATGATGTATGTAATTCACATAGTAATACACATAACCCGTATAAACAAACAGGAATGCTTAACCAAGACTATGCACAAGATTACTCAAACATTACTTAAATACACAACACCAACGCACAAGGAGAGCAAACTACTCACCTCTGTTTCCTGGACCCTTCCCATTCACCTTAATGCTCTACGGATAGCCTTAATATTCCCAGTCTCCACACTGGTTCCCACCTTTTGTACTGTGGTACTGACATTTCCCATCCTTCCTGAAGCTCACCTTGTTGCAATGCCAATCCCTCTAATACTTGGGGCAACCATTAATACCTTAAAACAAAATACCAAAGATCTTCTCCCCTGCATGAGGGCTCTAACATAATGTTAGTTTTATATCAGTTTTAAAAACTCTTTTGTCTTTTAATCAAATTCTATGAAATGATTGTAGTCAGACAACATTTTTCCTGCAAGTCACACCCATACCCAGTTCTTTATTCTTGAAATACTTTGTTAATAGTTATTCCACCACCCACTGCACAATTCCAACTGGCCAGCACATGTACAGGCTGGGCTGTGGTACCAACAACTTCTGCATTGAAGGGGTGTCCACCAAAATGACCCATTGGCACCAAATGCTGTGCCCTTTTAAGGCAAAAATCTTTTAATTCCAACCACTTCACAAGCTGAAAACTTTCCACACAGTTTTTTTTTAGAATAAGTCAAAATAACTCTATATCCAGGAAGTGCTGGACACAGATATTTACTTACAGGTTTTTTGCAGTGAAATTCAACTCTAGCCTCCCCTTCTGAGAAGGTACGGCAGAGAAGGAATGGGCAGGAATGCATTTATCAATATAACTTCTTAATACACAATCTTGAACAAGCCACCTTGAACAAGCCACATCTATCAGGCTGGAGTCCTTGCAAAGTCCAAATGGAAAGAAGGAATAAATTGTTTAAGAAGCCTATGACATTGTTCTGGCTTTATTGTGAAGATCTTTATTACTGTATTAATGAAAATTTTAAGAGGCCAACACAAAGAGGGCAAACTTGCTAACGTTGCATTTTGCAAACACCAGCTTGTGTTACTAAATCAGCAATTTTGTCCTAAAAGGCATTCAAATGATGCTGATTGTCCTGACATGGAGTTAGAAATATAATATTGCTCCAACAAAAATTCAGCACATCTTCAGGTACAATCTGCTTAATTTCGACTCCACCCAAAAATTATCAGCTACGGCAGCATTCCAGTAAAAGAATTGCCAGCCAAGCAAACATTCACAACTTGCATCTTCACAACACTTCTGTTGCTAGATCTGACTAGTTGCTGTCCTAACAACACAGGATACATTGTGTTCCAGGAAATAGCTGATCGTCACTCTCTGTAGATACGCAGACTGTTGTTGCTCTCAATACTCTTATCTCAGTAAACAGTAGAGCTGCTTACAAAACACATCCCAATTTTCTACTAAAACGTTGATCGCAATGTGCCGGGAAACACTACCATTTTTGTTCATTCATAAATAATTGGTGGAGAAGCAAGTCCAATCATGACACAACATTGTTTACTACGAATCGCGTAAGTAAAGTTTAAATCAGTATCTCAGGTGTTTAGTTAAGTGATTTCAACACTAGTACTAACTTTTATACAATGTGGTGTTCAGAAAGTTCAAAGAACTGAACTAGTTTGAAACTATTATGTATTTCAGGCGGTCTTAATCCAACTTTTTTTAATTGGGCAGTTTCCATCTAGCCTAAAATGCAGGCAATCCCCTGCAAATTGTGCAGCATTAGAAGGCAAAATTAATTCAAAGACTGCTCTGGCCAAAAATAAAAACACGCTAAAAAGACATGCAGATTTGCAAGCTGTCAACTAATTATTCACATCGTCAATTTATTTGGCTGAAATAAATCAACCAATTCCCCAGATCTGTGTGTGCACCGGATATCTTGTTTGCCTGACATGTCAGATTAAGTTGCCTCAATCCTGCATGTCAGATAAATGAGACAGCTCACAGGATGATACAACAGCAAAAAGTGACAAATGATAGCAGCCATGTAAAAAGGAGATTGCAAATTGCTGTTATTTGCAACCCATTCAGCACCGAGAGATAAAATAGGCACTCTGAATTCTCAAGCAAATATGGGGACTTGCTTTTTCACTGTATTCTTTCTAATTACATTGTTCACTCTTCTCGCTTTTCCTTGGTCGCTGGTATAAAATTTCATGAGTACTAATCGACCAGTGCGTTCATCAACACACAAAATACTGGAGTTGCTCAGCAGGTCAGGAGGCAAATAAACAGCGGATGTATCTCACAGGTAGATAGGGTAGTTAAGAAAGCTTATGGGGTGTTAGCTTTCATAAGTTGAGGGATAGAGTTTAAGAGTCGCGATGTAATGATGCAGCTCTATAAAACTCTAGTTAGGCCACACTTGGAGTACTGTGTCCAGTTCTGGTCGCCTCACTATAGGAAGGATGTGGAAGCATTGGAAAGGGTACAGAGGAGATTTACCAGGATGCTGCCAGGTTTAGAGAGTATGGATTATGATTAAGGGAGCTAGGGCTTTACTCTTTGGAGAGAAGGAGGACGAGAGGAGACATGATAGAGGTGTACAAGATATTAAGAGGAATAGACAGAGTGGACAGCCAGCGCCTCTTCCCCAGGGCACCACTGCTCAGTACAAGAGGACATGGCTTTAAGGTAAGGGGAGGGAAGTTCAAGGGGGATATTAAAGGAAGGTTTTTCACTCAGAGAGTGGTTGGTGCGTGGAATGCACTGCCTGAGTCAGTGGTGGAGGCAGATATACTAGTGAAGTTTAAGAGACTACTAGACAGGTATATGGAGGAATTTAAGGTGGGGGGTTATATGGGAGGCAGGGTTTGAAGGTCGGCACAACATTGTGGGCCGAAGGGCCTGTAATCTGCTGTACTGTTCTATGTTCTATGTTCCGGGCTGAGACCCTTCATCCTGTTTATTCTCCTCCACAGATGCTGCCTGACTTGCTGAATTCCTCTGGTATTTTGTGTGTGCGTTGCTCTGGACTTACAGCATCTGCAGAACCTCCTGTGCTTCTAAGTGCTGATCAGCTGCTCGACTAAAAGCAGCACTGCAAGTGATTGCTCTTGTTCTGTTTCCATTAAACATTCCCTTTCTTCTTGTGGAGATATCCAAGTATTATTCGCCTTCTAATCCAACTACGCTGAGGCCAGTTAAAGTGGCGTGGTGCTAAATGTTCCTACTGACGCTTTTTCTTTTGCCTAGGGACGTGTTAACATGAAGAATACCAGACCATCAATCCATTCCATACCGATTCACAAATATACAACAGGGAAGGAGATTTGCCATTTCTGTCCAAGCTGACTCACATATAATTGCAGTTTGCAGCATATGTGTGATTGTCAGTCCTCTCAGAACACATTCATATTCCAGATTACCACACACTCAATGGCCACTTTATTCGGCACAGGAGTAGACCCCAGTGTCGACTTCTGCTGCTGTAGCTCATCCGCTTCAAGGTTCGACATGTTGTGCAGAGATGTTCTTCTGCACACCACTGTTGTAACGTGTGGTTGTTTGAGTTACTGTCGCCTTCCTATCAGCTTGAACCAGTCTGGCCATTCTCCTCTGACCTCTCTCATTCACAAGGCACTTTTACCCACAGAACTGCCACTCACTGAACGTTTTTTTGTTTTTCCTCTGTAAACTTTAGAGACGTTTGTGCATGAAAATCCCAGGAGATCAGCAGTTTCTCAGATACTCAAAGCACCCCATCCGGTAGCAAAAATCATTCCATGATCCAAGTTACTTAGATCTCATTTCTTCTTCATTCTGATGTTTGGTCTGAACAACAACTGAACTTCTTGACTACGTTTGCATATTTTTATGCATTGAGTAGCTGCCACATGATTTACTGATTACATACTTGCATTAACAAGCAGGTTACCTAATAGAGTGGCCACTGAGTGTGGTTTCCCTTAGAAAAAAATGTACTTGGTTCTAACAGGGGCCACCTAAATGCCCACTTTGCAACACACACAAAATTCAGGAGGAACTCAGCAAGTGAGGCAGCATCTACGGAGACGAATAAACCGTCGATGTTTTGCTTCTTCCCATCAAACCTGACCAGATTTACAGTCTCTGCTGAAAGGCATCCCCATAACATAATGCTAACTCCACCATACTTTACAGTAGGGATGGTGTCATCTGGCTGATGTGCAGTATAAGATTCACGCTACACATACTGCTAAAAAAAGCATAACCTTGCCTGTAAAGTGTCACTTAGAAGTGTTACGTACCCCGTAACTGAGTCACTTACCAGCAAAGATAGAGAGGTCCGTTGAAGTCTGATGGTACTATTTTTAACAGTATTTATTGATAAAAATACACAAAAATAATATCACTGCAAACATACAGATAATATACGTCGTCAATACTAAATCAAAAAGCGCGGGTATAATAATAATCAAATAAGAAATAACTCTATCGTTGTCTAGGGGATAATGTATTGTCCGATGGAAATATAAAAGTCACTCAAGTTCATTCAAGCTGCAGGCTGCAGCCTTTGGTTGGAGTCAAGAGAGAGAGTTTAAAACTTGCCCATTCCTTTTATGATGTCAATCCTTCGAGTGTCGTTGGGGCTGATTTCTCCTTTGTTTTAGCTAAAGCCGTTCTTCCGTGGTAAGGCCCACCAATTCCGAGGCAAATGGAAAAGGACGCACGTGGACTTTCCACCGGCTTTCGCTATTACGCTGTTACAGGATTTCTAGCGTTTCTTCTGGTGCGTCTGAAGGGGCCGTTCCCCAGACCCTCTTTTATCCCCGCTGACGGGGTCTCAGATGTCAATCAGGGTGGAATGATGCCATCCCCCCAACCAGCCCACAGAACCTGGAGCAGTAAGGTGCAACCTATGACCTTTGTTTCCACCAGTCAGTGAAACAAGAAGCAAAGCCCACAGCAGACTGGCAAGGAAATCTGAGTGAACGGATCCACACAGACACTTCAATGTGTTGCTGACTGCAGCTGTCCACTTGTGTGCAGTACATACTCTGTCGAGTGATAAGCCCGTGCCTTGCTATGGCCTGATGCCATTCAAAGCAATGGACCCTATCTGTGCTGATAACCATGGGAGTATAGAGGCAGGGGAGAGGAGTGTGGCCACATATTCTGAAGGCAGGTGGCCTCTCACCATGCACACTTCACTCACCACTGCAGCAGGCTTGCTGTATTACAGTGCATTTTAAGGCTGGGATCTACTTCGCACAAATCCTGGTGGCACAGAGGCAGGAACTGACATTACTGAAAGCAGCCGTCAATGGGGGCCCAACTGGCTGCATTGTAATCAATGATCAGTGATCTGACCTGTTCTCCCCCACCAGCTCAGAAAGATGTGGAACTGCTCCTGAACTGGGTGGGTGAGCCTGGGGGTGGGGAGTTTCAGATACAGACACCTGACCTGCCACATATTCTGTGCTTTCACTTGCAATGCACAGACAGGAACACACTGACCTGCAAAAAGCACCTCACAAGGGGGTTCTCTTCCAAATCGCCAGCTAAGGACAAATACGATTCAGGCCCTTGTCACCTTGGCCTCTCTTTTTGGCTCCATCAGTCTCTCCTTTCCCCGAGTCAACCAGTTTCCTGACTCCCACCATCTACCACTAAACAGCATCAAACTAAAAGACAGAGAAGATCTGCAGAAGCTGGAAATCCGTGCAGCACACACAAAATGCAGGAGGAACTCAGCAGGCCCAGTAGCATCTAAGAAACGAGTACAGTTGATATTTCGGTCCTGCCAAAGGATTCCTAGATGCTGCCTGCCTGAGTTCCTCCAGCATTTTGGGTGTGTTGCTCAAACTAAAAGCCGCCTAGGTCAAATGTCAACTGTTCTTGCGTGATGATCTTACTTTGAGATTTCTGTTCAGCCCTCATCTTTGGAACTTGCAGCTCTATGGACCTTTCTGATATTTTGTGATCTGAAAGGCAGTCACAGAAATTTCAGTCTCCGGCATTAGCTCTAATCTTCCTTTCCTGCATATGGGCCAGATGGGGGATTGCTGTTCACCAAAAGATGAGGTGCAGGCCTTGAATCCAAAACAATGAATTACTCCCTGCTAAATGACATATCACGTTCAAAGTATATTTATTAACAAAATACATTTATTATCAAAGCATGTATGCGGTATAGAAGAAGAATAGCCCTTAACTTGGCAGTGGAGTTATCGGGGCACCGTCATGATGGTGTTTCCGCAGCAAGCTATTCTTGTTTTTATGAGGCTGAGCTGCTAGCTCGACGCTCAACCCGACTTGGATTCGAACTCGGGAACCTTCGCTCCGGAGTCCCGGCGTTGATATTATTGCACCACCAAGCGGGACATGTATGCGATATACAACCCTGAAATTCGTCTTTTGCACAGAGAGTCATGAAACAAAGAAAAACCATGGGACCAACCCATTGAATGAAAAACTTCAAACATCATAGCCCTCTTCCCCCCCCCCCCACGTGCAAACAAAATTGTGCAAAAGGCAAGAAAAAGAATCTAAAATACAGAATATAAAACACAAAAGACCAGTATGTAGTCTTACCTCAAACAATGAGGTCATATTTGGAACATCGAACGCTGTATTCATGACAAACAAAATCAGCTGAAGAACAGCTAAATTTATTCCAATTCTACTTGCTCAATGCCACACTGTATTATTTCCTTTTAAAATATATTTTATATTAAACAGCGCATCATTTAAGGGGGCCTTCTGTGTTGAATTTGAAATAGCATTTTATCAGAACTTGGAAGTTTATTTTGGGCCTTTTGTTGTTTGCTGAAAACTGGAAAGAGCTAGACTGGTAAAGGGGAGTGGCAATGAATTGAAACTGTTCCTTTGTTGTGTATTCCCGGGGTTGTGCTATCAATAATCTCTTCATTTCTGAATGCTTAAGTGAATTATTGCTCAATGATAAAGGAGCTATTTAGCATTTTCTACTCATACAAAGCAACGCTGAGAAATTTGATCTCATTTTGAAAGCACTGGACCCGTCAATCTCCAACAATTTTTCTGACATCAAAAAGTTTAGATATCAATAGACATTGAGGTTTAATTCCTCTCAGTCTTCAGACACCTTTAGTCTATAAAGTACATGGAAGACATGCTATCCTTCCTGAACCAGAGTGGATAACTTCACTCACCCGAACCCTGAACTGATTCCCATCACCTATGGACTCACTTTCAAGAACTCCACGACCTACGTTTTCAATATTATTTATGGCTTATTTATTTATTATTTTTGCATTTGCACAATTTGTTGTCTTTTGCACATTGTTTTTTTTTTGTCCATCTTTGTAATTTTCTTGGATCCTATGGTGTTTCTTGTTATTTGCTGTGAATGCCCACAAAAATGAATCTCAGGGTAGAATATGGTGACATACATTTTATTTCGATAATAAATTTACTTTGAACTTTGATACTGCACACAACATTAAATTCAAGGGATTTAGTTATCATTGCATCTGTAGTTAAGCAGGCACTCCTTAAAGATTACAGAATGCAGACATTGTGGGAATTATATCTTTACAGCTTTGAGCAACTTTCAGTTACCATAATCAAGACTCTGGGAAAGTTGGTGACTATCCTTTCAGTTGAAAAACTAGCAAAGCAAGTGGCATCCTGTGGAAGTACAATTATTTCCTGTAAGTAACTTGGAGAACTGCAGTTGATAGTTGCTAAATAAAATACGAGGGTCACTCCCCTCCCAGGTTAATGAGGAACTTAAAATTTCAGTAACAATGGAAAACTAAACAATTAACATAAATAAGAAATAATTAACTACCAGTACTTGATGGCCAACAGAAATTTTCTGAGAATTAACTACAAATACCTGAACGTATCAGTTAACTGACCTGTGTACAAATAGAGTACGGACATTATCTGAATTATACCTTCACAACTTTGAGCAACTTTCAGTTACCATAATCAAGACTCTGGAAAAGTTGCTAGTAAATTGTATATCAGATTTGAGACTGGGGACAAAAAAAAACTCAGTAAGGATCATAAAGAGGAGTTAGAGTAGAAAAGAATAAAGCAATGAACAAAGAGATAAATATGAGAGTGAAGGGGCAATGAAGCACGAAGGAACTGACAAAGGCCTGAAACTAAGTGGGGAAAACATCTGTGTGGAAGCATTTCACACCATCTGAAGAAGTTTCCCCACTTTTAACAGCGACATTGATTAAGTTAGCCCTTCACCTTTGAATGACACTAAAGGTGCCTTGGGCAAAGCACTCCGACATTCAAACTGTGTCATTTCATTATCATAGAAAGTTTTAAAAAGCAAAGAAATAAAAGCATTTCCTATGAAAGTAGTGAATTTCCTTTGCGATTTGTCAGAATGCACTGCTCAGATATCTAAACTTCCACTCTTCTTTTGAAATGTTATTGAGGTACAGCTTGCCATGTTTACAGGAAACTGGGGAGCTACATAATGAAACAATAGTTTGTGTAACAAGGCAGATTGAAGAAGAGATTGGATTTCCTGTGCATGATGGAAAAATGAAGGAGGTTGGAAAACTGCAAACGGCAGCAATTTAGCTGCAACAAACATACCTTCCACTGTGCAGTATATGCTGGCAGTTCAGAACCAATCTTGTTTCCACCCATCCAAACTCTGCCGAAGTTGGGCTACAGTCTTCTGCTCCAATTTCAGAACTATTTTTCAATGTGAGGACAGATCAGGTCTCATTTTCAGCTCAGAGGGTCTATATAAACTTTGTGGATTCTGATCCCTGTGACTTGATGGCAAAATTACCAAACAAATATTTTGCAAATCGAAGAAGTATTTGCCAAGAACAAGCAGGCTTTTGTTACGAGAAGGATAACATCTGTGACTGTGCCAACAATGTATTTTCACCCATCCCCCTCCTACTTCAGGACAGAACTATATACAGAAGGCAGTACTGTGCAAAAGTGTTTTTATATATATATATAAAAAAGAGAGAGAGAGAGAGAGAGCGCGCGCGCTAGGGTGCCAAAGATTTTGCACAATATTGTATTTGTCAACATGGAGCAAAGAGTGAGTTTGTTGGTAATGGTAAGGATGGAGTGCCACAGGAGGAGTGTGAGACAGCTGGCAGAGGAGTGCCAGGGGAGGGGAGTGGTGTGGGTTCAGACACTGAGCTGAGCGAAGGGCGCTGAGTAGGCTACGGTCAATTATGGAAAACCCTGAACATCCTCTACATAGCACCATCCAGAGACAGAGAAGCAGTTTCAGCGACAGGTTACTGTCGATGCAATGCTCCTCAGACAGGATGAAGAGGTCAATACTCCCCAATGCCATTAGGCTTTACAATTCAACTGCCAGGACTTAAGAACTTTTTTTAAAGCTATTATTAATGCTTTTTGAGTTAGTGATTTAGATGCATATCATATTATTACTGAGTTAAGTATTGTATGTAATGAGTTTTTGCTACAACAAGTGTATGGGACATTGGAAAAAATGTTGAATTTCCCCATGGGGATGAATAAAGTATCTATCTATCTATCTATCTATCTTGAGTCACCAAGCAAGTCATTTGATTCCAAACATTTGGCTTATTGCCCATTACCAAACGTCTCTCTGGTGCTTCCTGCTCCCTCCCCTCTCCCTTCCCCTTTAGGCAACCACAATTCCTATCTCCCTGCCCCCCTTCCTACTCTCAGTCCACAACAGAGACCCATATCAGAATTAGGTCTATCATCACTCGCATATGTCATGAAATTTGTTTATTTTTGTTGCATTAGTACAGTGCAACATATAAAATTATGACAGTACTGTGCAAACGTCTTAGGCAACCTAGCTATAGATATGTGCCTATATATAAATTTCTGTTACTCAAGCACATAGCTGACAATTTCCTAAATAAAACTCCAAACTCAATATAGTTACATCCGTATTTTTGATTCCTACAGTTCCAATTTTTGATTTTTTTCTCTTCATGTTAATGAATAAACAATCACCAAAGAGCGAGAAAATTACTCCTTGCATTCACTTACAAGCCTAGTGCATTATTTGAAAGACATTCTTCTGAACGCTATTAAAATAATCATTAACCTGTTTGATTTTAAATGTGTTTGCTCCCCTGTTAAATCGCAGAAGAATATCATACGGAAACATTAAGCGATAATAACATTCATAAGCAAATGTTGTGAACAGTAACTTCTCAATGGATATTAAACAGAATGAATTCTTAGTATCTGCCATTTCAAAATTTCACTACACTGTGATGCATGAAACCGTTATTAAGGATGCAGTGCAGCATGTGTAAATAGGTGCATTTTGATGATGACAATTAGAAAGGCAGAATATAAACTGTGATCTGGTAAAAGCCTGCCCACAGCCAACTGCATGCATCAGCCTTAAGTGCAGAGCAACATGCAATCTTTGAGAAAAATGTAAAATCTATGATAGTGCGACAATACAATTTAAAGGATTTTCTTTTGAAAGTTGTGGCAAGAAGCATTCATATATTTCCAATTTCTGCCATTCGATGATGCTCATGTATACTATTCAGGTCAGTTACTAAGACAAGTGTGCAAAAAGGGCCCGAAGGATCATTGGGAACCCGAGTCACCCCAACCACAAACTGTTCCAGCTGCTGCCATCCTTAAAACAGTACCACAGTGTAAAAGCCAGGATCAACAGGCTCCGGGACAGTTTTTTCCATCAAGCCATCAGACTGCTTAATTCATGCTGACACAACTATATTTCTATGTTATATTGACTATCCTGTTGTACATAATAGTTATTATTACTCTAAATTTCATTTTGCACATTTAGACAGAGATGTAACGTAAAGATTTTTACTCCTAATATATGAGGATGCAAATAATAATGTCAATTCAATTCAATGTCAAACAGACTTTTCTTATTGAAAAAAATGCACTCAAAATGCTTGGAAGCTATTTATTCAATAGTAGGGAAGTCCGATTCACGGTAGTTAGCAGCAACCCGGGTTCAATTCCCACTGCTGCCTGTAAGGGATGCTTACAGTGGCTGCGTGGGTTTCCTTCGAGCGCTCAGGTTTCTTCCCACAGTCCAAAGAGATACCAGTTGGTAGATTAAATGGTCATTGTAAATCGTCCTGTGACAAGGCCTGGATTAAACTGGTGGACTGCTGGATCGCACGGCTCAAAGAGCTGGA